>NC_081214.1:13735853-14049067 GCF_902713425.1 Acipenser ruthenus | reverse complement strand
TATTTACGAAAAACAAGGAGCTCTAATTATACTTTTAGTCATGTGATTTACTTTTTAATGATTCTCAGAGCTTTGGTAATTTGTACCGCCAAATTGAAGAGGTTACCCTAAATTCTCCAGCAGAGTGTATGAACACATACATTATTATTTGTTAAAGGTCAGCTGTATAGATTCAAAGGAGCACCCCAAACACTGTTCAAACCATTGAAGAGTTGTCATTAGCAGGTTGGTCTGTGTTTTTGTTGGTTCTCTGCAGGAGCTGACCCATACCTGATTATTAAGTGTGAAAGACAGACGATAACCACACCCGCCCAAAACAACACCATGGACCCAAAGTTCAACACACAGGTCATCTTTTACAGGAAGAAACCCAGGAAGCCCATCACTGTACAGGTAAGAGAATTTGTTGTCCTAAGGCTCCATTCCTTTCCTGTCTGGTATCCTATCATGTGTGTTGTAAATGGGTATCATTAGTTTCTCATTAGATCATTATTTGCCATGTTTACTAACTAGTTTAGGAAAACATGCTTCTGAAAAGACTCCCCAGGGCTGACTGTGTGGAACTGAGGTGGGGAAGCATATTAGGTCATTCGAAAATGATGGTAAATACCCTAAATAAGAAAGAGGCAGTTGTTTATTGAATGGATACACCATTAATTTGAATACTGGAATATCTATATATTTTATAAATTATGATTAGTATTTATAGTTCATTTTTCCTTTGACTGCTGTGTAATTTCAACATGAACTGTTTTAGCTCCTAACTAACAAAGCTAAACACATCCTAACTACCTTACCTAATACGTCATAGACATATGTAGCATAGGCTGGATCAGTCAGTGTCAGGGCAGGTGGTGTATATGGGGAGACCTGTCTGTCTGCCTGTCTGTCTGTCTGTCTGTCTGCCTGACTGTCTGTCTGTCTGTTTGTCTGCCTGTCTGTCTGTCTGTGTGTCTGTCTGTCTGTCTGCCTGTCTGCCTGTCTGTGTGTCTGTCTGCCTGCCTCCTTGTCTGTCTTTCTGTGTGTCTGTCTGTCTGTCTGTCTGTCTGTCTGCTTGTCTGCTTGTCTGCCTGTCTGTGTGTCTGTGTGTCTGTCTGTCTGCCTGTCTGCCTGCCTGTCTGTCTGTCTGCCTGCCTGTGTGTCTGTCTGTCTGTCTGTGTGTCTGTCTGTCTGTCTGTGTGTCTGTCTGTCTGTCTGTGTGTCTGCCTGCCTGTCTGTCTGTCTGTGTGTCTGCCTGTCTGCCTGTCTGTGTGTCTGCCTGCCTGTCTGTCTGTCTGTGTGTCTGTCTGTCTGCCTGTCTGCCTGTCTGTCTGTCTGTCTGTCTGCCTCTCCTTATTTCACCCTTACCGATAGCTCTGATTTTGTATTGACACCGTGGCAGGGGAGATGCATTTACTGTGTCTGACACGCTTGCTTTCTGATTTAGAGTCTGTGTGTTTGCCCCACAGATCTGGAACAAAAACACTGTTCAGGACGAGTTCATGGGCCAGGTTATCTTGGCAGCCTCCACGAATGACCCCTCCACAATTCAGAGGCTGCAGCTCAGGAAGAAAGGCCGGGCAAAGGCTGATGAGATGCCAGGGTTCATCACACTCAGCACTATCACCTGTGAAAACCTCACAGACCTGTGAAGAGCGCAGGGGCAATGCGCTGACTGACAGCTGCTGCATCCTCCTGCTCCAGTGGTGTATTGACAACAAGCCTCTGGCAGCCAGTCCAGTTTAGTCAAAACCTTGTTCCACCCAGGTCCTTAATTAATTTACCTTAACCAAGCAATACACTCTTAAAGGGCCACATTCTGACCATATTTAACAACTGTATAACTGTTTCATGTTAACTGTTATAGATATACAAATGTAAAAGGTCAAAGTAATTGCTTGCCTTATATTAGTATTTCAGTCAGTGTTTTTCCTATATTGCTACCTGTAATTTAATAAGTGCTACTTCCACCCAACACAAAACTGATAATGTTTGCCTCTGAATACATTGAGCGTGATGTTCATTTAGCATTTGAATCTCTGTTCCAGCTTGACTCCAGAGGGGTCTGGGTGCAACACTGCATACTAGGGCTGACTCTGCTACTTGCTGCCAGCCCAAAGTGAATGAAAACCAATGGTGGTGATCAAAAGGGACTGCACATTACTTCAGTCACCACTCAGCTCAGTGTTGAGGTATGCATGTGTATATTTTATTAAACACTACATGGCAACACATTTAATAGAATGCCTGCAAATTTCTATTGACATATGGCTGCCTATCAAAGTTTTTTTTGTTCCAAACTATTATTAGCACAAATGTTGTCAAAACTAGATACTGAAAGCTACAGTATTTACTCCAAATAGTCATTAGCACAATCTTTTTCCAGAAGGAAATAACACCAATTAAAATGATAAACAAATGAAGACTGCTCAAAAGCCCCTAAAATAAATGCCTGAGTTGTGTATTTCTGGTTTAGTAACTTCACTGAGTGCATTTCTCCTGCTTGAAAAGAAATGTGCTCATGAAGATTTGGAGTTTTTCCTACTGATACCGATAAACTTGGCTAGAGTCATACTGAACTGAAATGCAACACCAAAAGAACAACAAGATATTCCATTGGAATTCTTAGAGCTTGTCAGTCCTTGTAGTAAAGTGGAACCCAAATTATATAGAATAAATTACTGTTTCTTGGTGTTCATTTTTAAAGCAATCAACTAAAACATGTTTTTTTGTATTATTTGTCCACAATGACGTGGGATATTGCTACAGCCTTTATTCCACATCGCTCATAAATGAAGCCTTTAAAACCATTGTGTAAGAATTGTATCCAAACTTTACTAAATATATCATGTTTACATCTAAAAGTATGTGTACTGTCTCCACCCCTTCAATGCCTTCTTTCCTGTCATTAACCCACCAGCTGCTTCCCCTAATGACTGGCATAGTATGAAACCATTGACATGATTTGACCCCAAAGACGCTGCTCAGCTGAAACGACCTAGGAAGTGAAACAGTAACAGAATAAAGCAAGCAGAAAGAAAGTGAGTCAGGCAACCTGATACTTTCTTTGAACCTGGAGTAGTACCAGTATTTGCATATCCTGCCTTACTGCTTTGTAGTCTTTCCATATTTAAAGCGCAAGTAGCTACACATGTCATTGTCTTTGTTTTTTAACTGTCCCCTTTATCTTTTTATGATGTTTGCAATCCTGCTGTGTGGTTCGTCTTGTGTTTTCTCCTTTCCACCTGAGTACAGGATCTGCTCTTCAGTTTAGTTGTCTGCCACAGATATATATATATAACACAGGCTCGATCAGACAAAGGCTCTTAATAGAAGCAAGAGCCAGTGCCAACTAGTTTGCTTTGCTGGCAATATACTGCCGTGCACTAGATGGTGCTGGTGCTCACTAATATGAAGACAATGTAGCTGATCTAGGCTATGCTACATATGTCTATGGCAGGCAACATGAACTGAAGAGCAGCTCCTGAATTCAAAGCCCTTCAACACCTTATCAAGTAATTAGTAATTGCAATGAGAGTTACAAACACAAAATGATAGGGAACAGTAAAACAAATTCAAACACAATGTCACCAGAAGCAACTAACCGTTTAACTTTTAAAATGATTGCCGCTAAGAAACAATATCCCATGGATCTGTTATGCACATCAATTCGCCGCCCGGGTCTCCAATGTGCAGTTTTGAAAGAAACACATTTTATAGCAAACATGTCTTTTCATTTTATAAAATAATCATCTGGCACAAGCAATCTCTGTTTGCAAAGTTTTGCTTTCAGTTAATCCTGCACTTTCTTGGTCATTATTTAGCAGGCTTACGTAAACTTAAAACACTCAAAAAGACTAATACAACCGTGTAACAATTTTTTATTTTTTTTGGTTCCTGGGTAGTAAGTGTTATTTCCTAATTGCTTATGCCTCAAAAGTACAGAAAATGTCTATTATTCCCCACAAACTTTGCTTTTATGACCAGGACAGTGATATTTTGAAATGTACCTATTTCCAATGAGAAAACGGGCGAATTTGTGTCTTTTCGTTCACATAAAGTCAGAAAAAAACAACATATGAATCCAAATTAACATGTATTTATACTAAAGTAATACAAAAATGACTACAAAAGATTTAGAAGTGAGTAGTTTTTCAAGATTTACGATTATACTGTAAATCACTTTCATGAATCAGCCCCCAAATGTAGTCTCCCATCATGTTCTCGTTATACTGTCCTTGGTAGCAGCGTTCAAAGTCCAGTATATCCTGGTGGAAGCGCTCGCCTTGCTCCTCCGAGTACGCTCCCATGTTCTCCTTGAATTTATCACGATGAGCATCAAGGATATGGACTTTGAGGGACATCCTACAGCCCATTGTGCCGTAGTTCTTCACCAGAGTCTCAACCAGCTCCACATAGTTTTCGGCCTTGTGATTGCCCAGGAAGCCCCGAACCACTGTGACAAAGCTGTTCCAAGCCGCTTTCTCCTTACTAGTGAGCTTCTTGGGGAATTCATTGCACTCCAGGATCTTCTTTATCTGTGGTCCGACGAAGACACCGGCTTTGACCTTTGCCTCAGACAGTTTAGGGAAAAAGTCTTGAAGGTACTTGAAGGCTGCCGACTCCTTATCTAGAACTCTGACAAATTGTTTCATAAGGCCCAATTTGATGTGCAGTGGTGGCATCAGCACCTTCCGGGGGTCCCAGCCGTACTCATCATACAAGTCGTCCAGCAAGGTCTTGATGCTGTTGTAATCCTCTTTGAGGTGCACCGAGTGAGAGATGGGTACTTGTTACCATTAAGGAGCAGCACGGCTTTGAGGCTCCTGGATGAGCTGTCAATAAAGGACAGTATAACGAGGACATGATGGGAGACTACATTTGGGGGCTGATTCGTGAAAGTGATTTACAGTATAATCGTAAATCTCGAAAAACTACTCACTTCTAAATCTTTTGTAGTCATTTTTGTATTACTTTAGTATAAATACATGTTAATTTGGATTCATATGTTGTTTTTTTCTGACTTTATGTGAACGAAAAGACACAAATTCGCCCGTTTTCTCATTGGAAATAGGTAAATTTCAAAATATCACTGTCCTGGTCATAAAAGCAAAGTTTGTGGGGAATAATAGCCATTTTCTATACTTTTGAGGCATAAGCAATTAGGAAATAACACTTACTACCCAGGAACAAAAATTGTGTTACATAGTGTAATCTGTAAAATAACTTCTGGGTATGTTTTCTTTTCCTGGATACCCCTCATTTTGCACAGAGATTTTGCAGAAATGAATGCTCATATTTGAGCTGTTTGTGTAATAGGAACAGCACAAGGGCAATAAAATACAATAAAAAGAACATTATGTTTAGAATGTTTTATTTAGGTCCAATTTCCAAACTGTATTTTTTTTTACACTCAAGACACAGCCATGCACAATCCATAATTCAAAATTTCTATTGCTTCAACCACAGTTAAAAATAGCTTATCGCAAACCATTGAAGATTTTTTCTTTTAAAAAAAAACAAAACAAAAAAAAACATTTAATGCTGAAGTAAAGAGATGATTCAGCACTTACAAATTAAATAATTAAAAAAAGAAAACCACATCTGTTTTTAATACACAGTTATAGAGGAGTTCCACATCACATTTACAGGTTTACACATCATCCGAAAAAGGATTGTACAGGAAATTATGATACAATGTTGATGCTGGAAGATGCTGAACACAGTTAAATACGTCCTCTTCAATGTCCTTCTGACCGAGCCCAGGGTTCAAGGTAGGGATTTTTGTGCTCATTGTCTCAACCCAAAGCCTGCCAGGGTCCTCAAAACCTAACTGGAACCCAGGCGCTGTCCTGCCATGAAATCTCCAATGTTCGAGACAAGAAGCAAGCACATCTCTTATTACAATCCACAGCCAGCCCAAGGAATGCAAATCATAATATTGTCTCCTATCAGACCAACATTGATCTAAAAAAAAGAATACAGGGGTTTAACAACACAATTACCTACCATAACACTGTCAATAGGGTGTTGGCCAACTATGGTGCAACCAGGATCGCTCCATTCAGTAATAATTACTGCCTTTATTTTTCAATCCAAAATGTATTACCAGCACTCTCTCAAGGTCTCTCAGATCTGCTGTCTTGACCATTGTGAATAAAAGGGAGATGCAGCTTTCCTACATTACAGCAGTGGTGGGCAGCGTCGGCACTTCCAATTCTGTTAAGTATTCATTGGTATGAAACACAATGGTAGCATGTGTAGCAACCCTAAAAGAAACCTAATACAGCCTTTACAAACTAGTCAAGATGTTTTTCAGTGAATTTTGTGAAGTTTCTTTTCGTATTGCTACTAAAATAAGACATGGCAAACCATCTTATTACAACAAGGCAAACAAACAAGGCATTAATATTGGATTGCATAACACCAGGGGCAGTACTGGATCTGAGTCTAGAATAGCATGCCGTATTACAGAATTGTCACTGCTTCCACTTTTCTTGTGTTGATAATCTTTAGCTTTTTTTGCTTGTTTTTTATACTTTAATTGACGATACACAGATTTTTTTCAATTATAACATTCCTGGTATTTTAACACTTCCTGTGTGGTAGGCCAAATAGCCTCTGCAGTTGGACCATTGGAGTGAGACTGAGCTGCGACACAGGAAGTTGCTTGGTTCCAGGAATTATTACTGCCATAGCGTTGTCTTTGAAACATCTGCATATTCCAAATTGTAGTACAAAATACAAGCAAAAGACCAATATATTTCTACCACTTTTAAATTAGGTTTCAACATGCTTTTTTTGTCATGAAGTGCTAACATGGCAGCCCTGATTTTCCATGGTAAACCATTGCCAGACGATACTTGGTACACCATAAATCATGTTCCTCTCATACCAATTGTCATTGTCAGAGCATGGGGTTTCAAAACAGGACTGTACATCACACCTAGTCATTGGTGTACCATGAATGACTCATCGTGGTCAGCAATGGTACCATGGCTTACTAACTATCTGGGCTGTCTCTGAACAACAGTGACTCACTCAGAGGAGTCCATTTAATCAAGGCAAGGGAGATTTTCATTGAAAGGAGAAACCTGTAGGGAGGGTTCTTGGAGTTCAAAAAATAAACCTGCACTGCAGCACTTAAAATATCATTTCATTTTCATCCTTAATATAATTCTACTATTGTCTGAAAAATACATTTGAATGACTAATTCGGTCCCCATGTGCCATATTGGCACCTTGAAATTGTATATGATCAGCAAATGTGTTTGCAACCTCCCAATCAAATGTTAGACCAACCCATGAACCAATTTAAGTACAATTCCCTCCTTTTGGGAGTGAAGTAATCCTTTTGTAACACCTCCTTGAAATGCCCAGGTGATCAACATGAACCAAAGGAATCCACATCCTGTTAAGACTGCAGGAGATGAAGGGAAAGGAGAGGCTGCAGATGACAGAACAACAATAGATAATTCTGCCGTTTTTTTTCTTCTTGAAAATAATAATTTTCAGAGGACACTAAGCAGCAGAGGTGGTGGTGCAGATAACCCCAGTGTTGGGAAAAGCTCCACAATAGTTTTTAAAGAACAAAAGAGGGGCCGAGCTTGCGAATGCAATGCTCTGTTTAATTCCTTGTGCTGTCCTGTTGGCTGTCAATCCCACAGCACTGTCGATGAGGGTTTTGCTGTGAGGACCAGTGTCTTCTTTCAAGAGTCCGTGTTGAAGACCAACTCCTCAGCGGCTGCCGTTTTTTATAGCTTCCTTTGTAGCTACGATGAGAGGACTGAGGCTGGAGAGGGGCTTGGCTAACTTCAAGAAAGGATGCTGGAGACCAAAAAGAAAAAAATCTATGTTAGTCAAGATATAGACTGGGCTGTATTTTTTTTCACAGTAAAAAATGACTTATTACATTGCATTTCAGAGTCTAAAAGTATAAATACCCAATAAACACAGTACATTTCTAAAAAATGAATGCTGAAAAGGGACAAATAAACTAAAATACTGTAAACGAGTAAATCAGTTATCTGATAGTCTCTCAATACATATTTTACACAGTCAAACAAATTAGTCTCTATCATTAGAACTGACAGGGTCACAGACTCACTCTATCTGTACAATTTGGCCATATTCTAGCCAGCACGGACAAGTCATGGAACCAAAAATTCTGGGTCAAATTATTTGTTGTGTAAATACTTGGGGCACCTCTATACATAAGGCTGAGCAGGCCTAACAGGGTATAGTTATAACCTGGCAGCTTCTAATGACAATAATTATTATTGGGAATTACCTTGGTAGTAGACCTTGTCTGTATGTTAGTATCTTTGCCTATGACTTAGACCAAATTAATAATCTGGGTTATACTGCTTAATTATCACCCTAGTCACATAACCTAAATAATGCATGCTCAACATTTCAGGAGTCAATTAACTCAATTAACTAATTGATTGTATTATTGTCTTCAATTGCTGCTAGCTCAGGTGCTATGATGCTGGACATTCTAGTTTACTGAGGAAGTGTCTGCTGTTCATGGGTTGATCAGTGGATTGGTCCCAAAGGATATCTTCCAGGTTTATTACCCCTGGATTCATTGATTTCTGTTGGATATGGACTAAGAGTCGTCCTTTCTTCCAATTCTCGCACAGTTACTGTGAGGTTTAGATTGTGCACAGGAGGGGTGGGAGCTAGGAGCAGTATGTGCACTGTGAGGTTTAGATAGATTGTGCACAAGAGGGATGGGAGCTAGGAGCAGTATGTGCACTGTGAGGTTTAGATAGATTGTGCACAGGAGGGGTGGGAGCTAGGAGCAGTATGTGCACTGTGAGGTTTAGATAGATTGTGCACAGGAGGGGTGGGAGCTAGGAGCAGTATGTGCACTGTGAGGTTTAGATAGATTGTGCACAGGAGGGGTGGGAGCTAGGAGCAGTATGTGCACTGTGAGGTTTAGATAGATTGTGCACAGGAGGGGTGGGAGCTAGGAGCAGTATGTGCACTGTGAGGTTTAGATAGATTGTGCACAGGAGGGGTGGGAGCTAGGAGCAGTATGTGCACTGTGAGGTTTAGATAGATTGTGCACAGGAGGGGTGGGAGCTAGGAGCAGTATGTGCACTGTGAGGTTTAGATAGATTGTGCACAAGAGGGGTGGGAGCTAGGAGCAGTATGTGCACTGTGAGGTTTAGATAGATTGTGCACAGGAGGGGTGGGAGCTAGGAGCAGTATGTGCACTGTGAGGTTTAGATAGATTGTGCACAGGAGGGGTGGGAGCTAGGAGCAGTATGTGCACTGTGAGGTTTAGATAGATTGTGCACAGGAGGGGTGGGAGCTAGGAGCAGTATGTGCACTGTGAGGTTTAGATAGATTGTGCACAGGAGGGGTGGGAGCTAGGAGCAGTATGTGCACTGTGAGGTTTAGATAGATTGTGCACAGGAGGGGTGGGAGCTAGGAGCAGTATGTGCACTGTGAGGTTTAGATAGATTGTGCACAGGAGGGGTGGGAGCTAGGAGCAGTATGTGCACTGTGAGGTTTAGATAGATTGTGCACAAGAGGGGTGGGAGCTAGGAGCAGTATTCAAGGAAGGTGATCCAGGATCATCTTCTTCTTCATCATCATCTTCTTTTTCTTTTTTCTTCTTTTTCTTCTATTTTATATTTGAATGTCATTTTTGAGATATAGCCTAACTGTACAGTTCAGAATTGTAAATCGTATCATTTTAAATTGCACATAATATTTTATGGACCCTATTTACACAACATTAGGTGCGTTATGTGCACTGGAAAACAATGCACGTTTAATTTTTTTTTTTTTTTTACTGGTGGTTGAAACAAAAACATGGGCCATTCGGGATACATGAGGACTGGGGCTGAAAACCACTGATGCTACTACAGCCTTTTACAGCACTGTATGCTTACTATAGGTCTCAGTTATTATTATTATTATTATTATTATTTATTTCTTAGCAGACGCCCTTATCCAGGGCGACTTACAATTGTTACAAGATATCACATTATACATTATTTCACATTATACAGATATCACATTATTTTTACATACAATTACCCATTTATACAGTTGGGTTTTTACTGGAGCAATCTAGGTAAAGTACCTTGCTCAAGGGTACAACAGCAGTGTCTCCCACTGGGGATTGAACCCACAACCCTCCGGTCAAGAGTCCAGAGCCCTAACCACTACTCCACACAGCTGCCCATGTTGAGAGCAGCATGACTATAGAACTCCGATTTTATGTAAGACTTTGTGAATGTACCTGTAAGAGTTCCTTAGCAGCGCCTCTTCTGTCCACGTCCATTTCCAAACAGTGGTTCAGGAAGTCTCGGAACACCGCGGACAGCCTCTCGGGGTTCTGCAGCTCCGGGGTTCCATTAGTAGCAATGAGATACAAGGCCTGGGGAGGAAGAAGGGGTTCACTGCAGAGAACTTTCCAGAGAACACACTGAGATAATACAGACAGGCGGGGCTGCTTTTAAAGGGCGTTTTACAGCCATGTCAAAATGTTCAACATAAATAAATAACAAATTGTGATTAAGAAAAAGAATAATTAACCAATCAGGTGCTAGCACTAACAAACACAAATCATGTAATATATATATATATATATATATATATATATATATATATATATATATATATATATATATATATATATGTATTTATTTTTTTACTTGAAAAGCCACCTTTTACAAAGGCGTCCCAGGGGGAAGGGGGTTACAGTTTCATACAATCATATAGCCAGCATACAATTTCACAACCCATGTACTGCATCACTGTATTTACTTCGTATTAAATGCAATCACAAGGCAGGTTCAAACCCGACAGTTGCATTAACGTGACAACAGCACTGTGTGTTGAAGCCTTAAACTCTAACAGCAGCATCCAGACGGTCAGAAGCTAGAAAGGGGAAGGTGGGTCTCTTACCCTGAGAGGGTTTTCGTTAAGATAAGGTGGCTCTCCTTCCACCATCTCTATTGCCATGATCCCCAGGGACCAGATGTCCACTTTGGGACCGTACGCTTTCCGGGTCACCACCTCAGGGGCCATCCAGTACGGGGTGCCCACCATGGTGCTGCGCTTGTTCTGCTCTGGGGTGATCTGGGCACAGAACCCAAAATCAGCTGCCAAGGAAACCGAGAGAGAGGAAGGTTCAGTTATTATATGCCATTCCAATGGTGTTTTTATTTAAATAAATTAACCAAGAGTAAAAGTGATCTTCTACATTTTCATAATGAACTGCGCACCAGTTAATTATCCTCTTACGTATGTCCTTGGCATCATTGCTGGCCACGATTGTTTTCTGGTCACTCGTGGTATAGTTACTGGCTGTGATGTAGAGCCATGTTATCAATCTCCACGGTCTGACATGATTTGGCTGTGGTGCCATATACCATGCATGCTTTGGTAACTGTTAACCATGGGAAATCAAAGCTGACCAAGTTTATAGTTCGTAGTTTAACCATGGGAAGAGCATGGTGTAACATGGTGTAAACATGATACAAATATCTGGGAATCTATTTCAGCAAGTGAGGTGGTTTTAAAAATGACCACTAGGAGGGTGAAGCTGTAATTTCAAATTCCTCTGATTGTGTGTAGTGGGCCTTTCCGAAACAACCTTGCTTCACAAATTCAGCTTTTGGGAGTCTTTTTAGAAGTTGCCATGTTTGACAATGGATGACCCAGAAACAGCAATAAAGAATTACAAAAAAAATGAACTAAAAAAACACAGAACTGAATATTAACCAGGTAAGAAATGTAATATTTTTGAAATGCACATGGTTTATAATATCCCTTTATACCCTAAAATATGGGTAAACGCCTTAGTCTAGTAGATGCATGTTTCAACAAGGGTCCTTCTGCATTAGTAAGAAATCATATTTGGGATGCCACTGCACTTGGGGGGTGGCTTACTCATTACTAAGTTCACCGAATCTGAAGAATGGATGATTGACCTCATCAGGGATACAGTGATGTTTAATGCACAGGGGGTCTCAGCACTGTGGTAAAATGAACGGATTACAATCATTCTGCATTCCTGGAGAAACCTTTCTGGGGGACCACTGTATTAAACTCCTACGTATATTTTTGAAGAGGAGACGATCATCTGTTTAGGACCTATATATATATATATTGATTGAGTAAGCAGGGCAGTCTGTTCCCCGACCAGTCGTTCTTCTGTATTCAGCTGCCCTAATACTAGTTATGGTGGGGCTATGTTTATCATAGTGGTTTGAATTTTCTCCTTTCGGTTTTTCTACGTACTTAATTTCACAGATCCGTCCATTCCAAGGAGAATGTTGTCACTTTTGATGTCTCGATGGATCACCTGGTTGGAGTGCAGGAAATCCAAGGCTTGGAGACACTAGAATAGTGGAAAAACCTTCATACAGTACATTGTGCGAACATCTTGTGATGTAATAAATACATTAGGACTAATGACAAATCACTGTGCAAAAAAACATTCACACAGTACAGTATTCAAAAATGTATATGATTGAAAGTATCACCTTGAAGTCTTTTTTAGTTACACTATGCATTTACCATGCTTTATAATATGCATTACTAATGCATCATTCATGTTCATCCCAAACATGCTTCATTGAATTGAGATCCGGATATTTTGGAAGACGACTCATGTGTCATTTGCTCACAATTATATGAATAAAATAATCAGACTGCGCTCCTACCTCCCTGCAGACGGCTGCAATCTGTCCCTCGTCCATGCAGGTCTCTGTCACCACATCTGTGAGCGAGCCTCCAGCCAGGTACTCCATCACCACCCACAGCTCGTCTCCCACCAGGTAGCTGCAGACAGGAGCAGGGGATAGCAGGAGAACCAAACCAGAGACACCTGCAGGCTATCTCCAACAGCAGAAACTAGCCTGAGCCCCGGACTGGGGTGGATCCGTTGAAAAATAGAGCTTGCTGTCACAGTGAGCAATATTCCCATTCCCAACTGTCTATTAACTACTACAGAATGTGGTATGTGCCCATGCCCAGGTCCTGTATCTGTAGTAGCTCATTCAGTGAGTGCAAAAAGAGCTTACTTGATAGTTGCAAGTAGAAAATGGAAAAATAATCAGTGAGTGACAGAAGACATAAGCACCAAGGGACACAGTATGTTATTCTTATTTTCAATATCCCCCATACAGAACCATTGTGTTTTCAACATTCCCCATACAGAACCATTGTGTTTTCAACATTCGCCACACAGAACCATTGTGTTTTCTGTTTATCCTACTTCTGTTCCATAGCAGTTTGAGCCTGTAACGATGGGCAGGCTGGTTTAATGTTAATCCACAGTTCATTCTATAACATACATGCCACACAATCAGGTACTTCTATTATTTATCCCGCTAGTTAACCCACGTTACTCCGGTTACACCCGAGGCATGTCTACACAACTCTCCACACTCCTCACAGCTGAGAGATATTCCACAGAGTGCACCCAGTAGGTGGTGCAAATGAATTATTTACGTTACTTAAAGGTACAATAACCAATTAGTAAAGGATCATTACAAACCATCCATGTTTTACTTTGCGTTTGGGGGTGAGGGTTTAATCAGATTGAAGTGCACACAGGCTGACAAGCATGGATTTCTCTGAACCCCAGTGAGTGTGGCATTCAATACAACTTATATAAAATGTTCTAAATCTTAAATTAACTAAGTTAACAAAAATGCTCTTTGTGTACTACATACTCTAATGTAAATGTATGATGGAAACTGTTCTTCTCTTGGAAAAGGCCAAACCACACAAAATGAATAACAGGTAAATAACATGATTACATTACATTAGAAAGGGTTGGTTAGATCATATTGGTGTTGTTTGAATTCTGAAAACAGGAGCAGCAAACCACACCAGACTGAATCAGCCAGTGCCGTGATGAAGGACTCACCTGTCCAGATAGTTGACAATATTGGGGTTTTTATTTTCCCTCATCACCAGAATTTCATTAATTATCAACTCCTTCTTGGGCTGCTGCTGCAGGTTCATCTGTTTGATTGCCACCTGAAACGAACAAATAAACAGGGGGGTCAGTCTTGGTAGAGCCCCAAAATGTCCCATTGGGTTGCTAGAAAATAGAAAATATATTTGGGGTTCCATTGCTCCTGTGGGATGGATTTCTCATAAAAATTATATTTTCCATGTATCTGAAGATGATGAACTATTCAAGGATAGCATAATATTCAGCATCTTAGTGCAACTGGCAATAAATATTTGTTGGAAGGTATTGTATTTAACAGGTCGTTCCAAATGCTTCCAATATATGAAAAGTTGAATCTTTCTGCTATTCACTTGTATTGGGATTCCAAATCTGGACATCCTGGGTTAAAAGTTTGATAGAACTAATGTCACAAAGACTCCCATTCACAGCACGTGACTCCCAGCAAGTGACTTCATTCAAGTCAGAGCAGCACATAACTGACTCTTTATTATAATGTAGTACCTTAAAACCTGGAAAGAACGTGTCATCTAACAGCAATAACTACAGGAGGCCTCTCATGTTCTTTGGAGACAACCTTCTCCTTCGCTAGTGTAAAAAGTATTCCATCCACGCTCAAAAGTGCTCTGTCCTTGTGCACGTCCTCTTAAATAACATTGTAAAATTGACAGTGTCTTTACTAGACTACATTAAAGGACATCAACCGTGACACGCTGTGCCTCGCAGGGAAAGAGAGATGTGCAGATTGGAAGTGCATTGTGGGTGTATCAGGGGTCTTAAACAGTTGCTCTTTGGTGTTGAGTGACCCAGATTCATTCAAAGAGAACACTGCTAGTGCTAGATGTGTATCGCCTCTGGTGATGAGTTAGAACTGAAGGGGAGGACTGCTGCTCATGGGATTAGACAGTCGTTGCTTTACAAAACAGATCTCATATGATCCTCTGCTTATTGGTATGCCATTTTGAGAGGGACTATACGGAGATAAAGAGACCCATCACGTGGCAATATTGTGCAAAAGAGACTGCAATAGCTACGCACTTATCTTAGCAGTTAATTAGTTGTCTGTGAAATGGGTGGAAGGAAAGATTTATCAGAGGGTTAAGGGCCATAATGACTAAGTGAGAGCTTTGTCTAAGAACACCCCACAAGACAACTACAGAATACAGCCTGCATGCAGACAGAGGCAGCTGATAGCATAATGAACAAGTTGCATTAGCCAGTGGACAGCACAACAAACGCAGGGTGTGGATTCATCTAGTATTAAACGCTGCAGGAAAATTCACACTTTGAATGGGTTGTCATAGTGACTTTTAAGATGACGTTAAAGGTCAGGGTTAGGTGTGGATCTACATGCTTCTGGAAGCGTGGATGTTCCTGGAGATTTGGAGTAAATAGCTTTGAGAGGTAGCACTTTACATTACTTTACATTACTGTGTATTTACATAGTAGTTACTTAGTAAAGGCATGTGTTTATTATTATGCATAGTCACAATGTACTTCATGTGTAAAGAAAAGTGCACGATATATGCAAGTGCATAATTACACAAGTATCAGAAAAGGGTTAGGGTTAGGGTTAGGGTTAGGGTTAGGTTTAGAGTTAAGGTTAGGGTTAAGGATAGGGTTATATTGTGTAAAAAAGATTTACACGTTAAGTACATTGTAACTATGCATAATAACATTGTAATTATGTGCAAGCACACATGCATTTACTAAGTAAATACTATGTAAATAAACAGTAATTAGAGACACTTAATGTAAAGAGTTACCCTTTGATAATCGAGCCATAATGGAATACTAACTATTTTATTCCTTCAGAATGGGCTCCTGGGTGTCTGAAGTCACAGGCGCCTCGTGTTATTGAACAGGTTCTATCAGTTTGAATGGTTTTCGGAGCACAGCTTACCTCTTGCCCGGTCGCAATGTCAATTGCTGTGTACACTGTTCCTGATGCCCTGCAAAGGGAGGAAGGAAAAACATGTTCAACAATTACTGCAGGATAAAGATGTTAAGAATGAGAGTTACAAACATTCTTTTCAAACCCTTAGGCACTGGAACAGTCCAGTAGCACCAGTGTGTGTCTTTGCTTCGGCAATCTCTACCTGATATACTGGAACCTGGCATCGCTAATGTAACTGCCTCAAAAGCTTATCTATTTGGCTCTTTCTAGTTCCACTCATCCAGAACTCAAACACTCAATTACAATGTCAGATCATAGACTTTCATTGTCAACTATTTATTGCTCTACAATCATAGTCGGCATTGGCATCGTGGTGTACTGCTTGCCTTTGCTTTAATGTACTGTTACTGAACATTTACTGTGCTTTCCTGACCATTGTGTAAAGGGTTTCATTACCATTTAAGGGGTTTAAAGACAGGACAGCAGTGCAGAATACAGAAATGTTCAAATAGCATTTTATTCACTTGTTAGTTTACAGTGTAAAATGTCTTATACAGCTATGGCCACAAGTTTTGCATCATCCTATAGCATGATCTAATTTTGCTTTATATTCGAATGAAACCTGTGAATAATGTTATGTTAACACACCACTTGTAGTTTTCCATATACTTAACAAAAAACGGACATATATTTAATGAAAAATCCAACCTTAAACACTTGGATAAAGGCATCTGCCAAATAAATAAATAAATAAATAAATAAATAAATAAATAATAATAAAATGCTGTACTACTATTACAGCTTCCGGTAGACTTTTGTGATATAAGTTCGTACTGTAGTTTCTTTGATTACATGATGTTAAATAAAAGATCTATATTATGTTCATATAGTTTTTTTTTTTTTTAGTTTTTTTTTAATTATGTCTCTATCCTAAAATTCTAGGTGATGCAAAACTTTTGGCCAGAGCTGTAGCTCTTAGTTGCTGCTGCAGCTATACAAGCTATAAAATACAAATTCCACTATAGAAAGTGAAAAACTAAAATACTGTTGAGTCTGTTGACTTCTAAAAAAGAGAAAGCTAAAAGTAGTGAACAGTGGTTACATCGAAATGGTTTTGGAAAGCGTTGGGGAGCTTGAAATTGTCTCTGATCTTTTTGTGAGATTAAATATGTGTGGAAGTGAGTGCTCTGCACAAGGCTGCTTCTGATCCCCCCAAGCTGTCAGTCACAGTGTCCAGGCGTGCAAGGCTGATAAAGAGCAGTGACAGCAGCTCCTCCTCGAGAGTCTGCCGTCACAAGGCTCAATATCTGAACGTGTGCAGCTGAGGCTGGAACTGGACCATGTTGTATGTTGTCGCATCCTCTCTTAGCATGGCTTCAAGGAGCATTGACCACAGTACCATACAGCCTGAGTTTAACCTCTTACTAGCACAAGGGCACCTTTTCTTCTGTTGAAAATGTTTTGGTTCTTTTATACTTCGATTTGAAAGAGGCAGATATTTTGAAGACAACACAATGGATGTGAAATGCTGCTAATGCTGCTACCCGATCACTTCCTGTGTTCATAGTTCAAACTCACTCCAATGATCTCACTGCAATCAGGCCTTGTGACCTAGAGCAAAGGCACAAGGATGCAGTGGCTTTTAGTGTTGATTTCAAATATTTGCTTATTAAAAAAAATGAAGGACAAAAGGTTTCTCCACACAACAAAAGAGGGGCAGCAGTAATGGTAATAAATCTAATAAAATGTAAGAGAAGTGCTTTAAAGCATGGGTTAGCACTTCTTTCAATGAGTGCTAACAAAGGCTTAACTATCCATTTGTTTTGGGATGCATATCCCTGGCAGTCATTATGCAGTAAAGGTTATCATTAGTGTATACTGTAAGTATTTGACACTTTAGAGTTTTACATATGTTAAGAGAAACGGTTATCCAGATTTAACAAAACTTCTTTAGTTATTGAGAGAATCTGGGGCTGTACAGAGCTCCCTGTTATTGTTACTTAAGTGTAAATAGATAGGCTGCAATGAGGCAGTTATGCTGTAAATCCAACTGCAGGTGAAAAGAACGATCACTAGAGGGCAGTGTTACCTTACTGTATAGTAAATCCCAGCACAGCCAACACATTGACAGTAAATAATGTCTAGACAATTGAGAGAATATTTATTTTTTGCTCATTATGAAGAGGCAACAACTCCCAAAGGGCTCCAATCTGGCTCAAAGTAAAGGAAAATCAATAACACAAATTGTCATCTTGTGCTATTCAGAATGTCATTTTAGAAATGTCAGCATATTAAGCATGGCCTTTTCTGTATTTGTAAACTTCCAGACGCTGCGCCCCACAGCTTGATTATAATGGCTTCATTTCAAGACTTCAAAACAAACACTGTGTCCCCTCACATTTGCATAACATCAGAATCACCCTTATTGTTTAGCTGTTTATATTTTTGTTTTCTAGACTAGAACTTCACTTTTGCCCCACACAACTCTCTAGCTTTCCTTGTGACAGGTACAGCAAACCCTTAAAGGCCCCTCCATATACAGGCCGCCTCACAAGTAAGGCCACTTTTTTACAGTACAGATTTGTTGCTATTGACGGCCTTGTAAAGTCACACAATCTGCAGTTCTAAGCGTAAAGCCTCTGTTAAATGACCTCTTTCATAAAACCAAAAAATCAACCAGTTATAATAATAATAATAATTTATTTCTTAGCAGACGCCCTTATCCAGGGCGACTTACAAGATATCACATTATTTTTACATACAATTACCCATTTATACAGTTGGGTTTTTACTGGAGTAATCTAGGTAAAGTACCTTGCTCAAGTGTACAGCATCAGTGTCCCCACCGGGGATTGAACCCATGACCCTCCGGTCAAGAGTCCAGAGCCCTAACCACTACTCCACACTGCTGCCCAGTTATGGTAACCAGTTCAAAATAAACTGAACTAAGAACTACGAAAAGTAATTTGTTACAAGAAATTAGTAAGGCCACCTCTATTAGAGTCTCACTCTGCTCGTCCCTTGACTGGCCTTAGCGAGGTTTGATCTGTAGCAGATCCAGATTGTTTCCTAACGAAACATTAAAATGGAAAATAGGGCCATAAGTGTAGAAATATTTCAAATGTAGATACTGTACTGTGTGCTGTCAGAAGACAGATTCACAGGAGTGCCAGGCAACAGAGATATTTCTTCCCTGAGTGGTCATGTGACCCTCGCTGCAGTGATCGTTTTCACTGCAGGATTATTCCATTATGCATAAATGTGCAAGACAGTACAAATATACGTATTAAGCATTAGGAAAGTGAAAAGGTACTATATCCACAATAATATTGACTGGGAATGGATTAAAACATGATAGAAATGACTACGGTAGTTGGATAAGACTGAAAATGCAATTAGAAAAAATAAATCTAAGTCCATAATTCATTACGAATAATGAGTGCCACTCTCCCCAGAACCACCCATTCTAACACTTCATTCCTTCAGTACATTACGTAACTACCCCCCTACCCCCTCACTACACTTTTCACTATTTTTCTTAACTTTCAGTGTTGGTCCACACTAAACTGTGAATTCAAAAAGCAGCCCTGAGCAGCTGTATAGTCATCATTACCATTAACAGTCTAATGCTGTTTTTAATTATTATTATTATTTGTTTATTTAGCAGACGCCTTTATCCAAGGCGACTTACAGAGACTAGGGTGTGTGAACTATGCATCAGCTGCAGAGTCACTTACAATTACGTCTCACCCGAAAGACATAGCACAAGGAGGTTAAGTGACTTGCTCAGGGTCACACAACGAGTCAGTGGCTGAGGTGGGATTTGAACCGGGGATCTCTTGGTTACAATGCTTCATAACACATTAATAATTCCTTTATCAACAAACTGTTACACAAAAATGCAGGAAGGATGTTCTTGTTCAATGCTCTTCCACTAAAGCAAGACAATCACTTTCTGGTTAGTATTTGTTCTGCTAAATGAACTCTGATCTAGTTTGCTCTCTCTCTCTCTCTCTCTCTCTCTCTCTCTCTCTCTCTCTCTCTCTCTCTCTCTCTCTCTCTCTCTGTGCTACGTGTTCGGTTTCATTTTCCATCAGGCCACGGTGGTAGCCAGGTCTTTTCCCTGTCACACATGCAGCAACGGGAGGTGGAATTGTATCCATTATTTAAGAGACGCAGGCTGGGAGACATTGGACACTAGGGCTCGTTTGTTCAGAGTCACCTCCCCGGGACTGTGCTTTTCAAAAGGAAGAGAAGCTCTCCTTTCTGTAGATCAAACAAGCGAAAACCTGATCCCTGTTTGCATTGTTCCGTTTTCTGCTCCCTAAAGCAAACAAGCAGTCCGAGGTGGTTCAGATGTCATAAACCTCCCCTCCTCGCTACAACAGGTTACTCCAGTCATTGTTATGAGCACTTATGCTCAGTGAAAAGAATTCAAACCCAGATCACACAGTGCAGGAATGCCATTTAGCAAAGATATGGATCTGCAAATCTCTCAGCTTGTCACGAGCGACAATGGCTTTTAAAAGCCACAACAGATGAGTGCACAATATACATTGTAGGAAAGGCGTGTGGTGAGAATGACTTCTTCAGAAAAGCAAGAGGAGGTCTGGTCAGTGGCAAATAGTTTAAGTAGGGATTGGACACAACATTGCAAGCCCCTGCCAAAACACTGTCAATCAATAGGCTCTCAGGCCATCATGGGCACAATTTTCACATGATAATTATACAAGGTTTTTAAATATTATTATTTGTTTATTTAGCAGACGCCTTTATCCAAGGCGACTTACAGAGACTAGGGTCTGTGAACTATGCATCAGCTGCAGAGTCACTTACAATTACGTCTCACCCGAAAGACGGAGCACAAGGAGGTTAAGTGACTTGCTCAGGGTCACACAATGAGTCAGTGGCTGAGGTGGGATTTGAACCGGGGACCTCCTTGTTACAAGCCCTTTTCTTTAACCACTGGACCACACAGCCTCCTTTATGCATCCCTCCAAATAGTTTTGGAGGGATGCATATGCATTCCTTCCACAGTAATTACTTCTAATTGCTTCAGGGATGTTGTATTGAGATAGAATCTGCAGTGGAATGAGAGCTCCAGAATGTCCCTAGAAAGGTTTTAAGACTGCTTGAGCAGTTTTGGACAAGGAAGCAACTGCCAACTGAACCCCTTCAATCAGCCCTCTACAAAGCCTGTCAGAGCTGAAGTCTTTCCCATTGAGACAAAAGTCTGATTCGCACAGGACTGAAAATCACCACATAAACAGGTGGCCTCTGTGAAATTTCATCCCTTGTGAATCGAATCGTCCATTTCTTTTCATCACAGATCATTTTCTCAGAGGTCCTCTGATTGTTTTACAGGACTTCAGGACCTCCTGTAAAATTTCAAACTCAGACGTCCTGTGCCTTTTTAGTCCCGTGTGAATCAACCACGTCAGTGTTATGTCAGAATTGATTTCAGCATTTCTGGGGTAATCATCTCAAAGCAATACTAGCCTCTACAACAGTGATACTCAATTCTGTCACTTGAGATCCATTCCAGTCCAAGTCCAGTCCAAGCAGGTCCTAGAGTCTCTCAGCAGCTTCAATTAAATACTTTAGAACTTGCTTGGAATAAAATCCAGGACTGGACTAGATACTCGCGGGACAGAATTGAGTACCACTGCTCACCAATAAACCACAATAGAATATTAAAATTGGTACGATCTGTCCTGAGAATTATACAGTTCAGGAAAATGCTCCGATGGCACATTTCAAAACTGGGGACTGGCGAATACACAAAACACAATGGATGCTTTAAACAAAGAATCTGAAGATATGTATGGAAACGCCTACCACTCAAGGGAAGAAATGGTTATTTGACATGTATTGACACCACGGTACAGGCCATTCCTGTGGAATGACACCCAATTATTACCACATTTGATTCCAATAGAAGCAATGTTAAAGTCAGGATGCCTAGACTAGTGTCAAGTGCAATACAGCACAAAAAGAGCTATAGACAAGCACCCCCTGATTATTTTCCATGAAGAGGCATTTTGTCAACTATCAACAATCTGCACTAAAGTATGATTCTCGTTATCTGATTATTTTGCAAATCTAAATCCCACTGCCATTTGCAATCATTAAAAGAGGCACCTTCCTGACGTTTTTGCACAATGCTAAATCGAAATTTGCATGATGCACTGGTAGCAGAGCCTTGAGATAGCAGTGCTGAGACGTGCTTACAGGTCTGTTTGATGCACAAGTAGCACAGCCCTGAGATAGCAGTGTTGAGACGTCCTTACAGGTCTGTTTGATGCACAGGTAGCACAGCCCTGAGATAGCAGTGTTGAGACATCTGTACAGGTCTGTTTGATGCACAGGTAGCACAGCCCTGAGATAGCAGTGTTCAGACGTTCTTACAGGTCTGTTTGATGCACAAGTAGCACAGCCCTAAGATAGAAGTGTTGAGACATCTGTACAGGTCTGTTTGATGCACAGGTAGCACAGCCCTGAGAGAGCAGTGTTGAGACGTCTGTACAGGTCTTTTTTGGATATTTCAATTAAAACTTACCCTTGTCCAATTTTCTCAAAACGTGTATATTTCTTTTTGGGGTCGCCAACGCTCACTATGCTTCCTGAAAGAAATAGGGTTAGGGTTAGGGTTAGGGTTAGGATTAGGGTTATATCATGCAGAAAATGTACACATTAAGTATAATATAACTATGTATAATAACACTGTAAGTATGTGTAAGTACACATGTATTTACTAAGTGACTACTCTGTAGTTTTATTCCCCATACAGTTACATTATTCCACAAATGATATAAGGCTGAATAACTGATGAGCAACAGAAAAATCACTGTAGCATTGAACATGAAAATGTTATTCAATGGTAGTACTCCACCCAGTCTTTTCTATACAGTAGAAATCAGTTTTCATTATTGCATCTCTAACATCAGTTAGACAAACAGTTCAATGAATTGTCTTTCTAGTTACTGTGTTACCAGACACTGAAATAAACAACCATTCTAGACGCTACGAGTGAGCTAAACCTCTGAATGAATGTGTAACATACTTAGTCGTTCCAGTATCTCCTCGTCTGTCATTTTGGACTTCTTCCTCTGTCTGTCGGTGTGTCTGTACAAAGTGCTGGTCGTGCTTGTGGTGTTGTCAGGGATTGAGGACACTGGTGAGGTGCTGGCCTCCTTCACTGGCGCTGTGGGAGCCACGGGCTCAATGACAGAGCGGGTGTAGATCTGAGAGAGAGAGAGAGAGAGAGAGAGAGAGAGAGAGAGAGAGAGAGAGAGAGGAGCACGGTCCTGAGACTCCTTCCAAACCACATGTGTTGGAAATGAGAGTAAAATGTATTGGAGAGATGAAGCATGTGCAGAAATGCATGGAAGGAAATCTGGTAAACACTTAACCATTGTAACCTTGCACTTGAATGCAGTAACAGCTAAAGGGTTACATTTTATTGATTATTAGTAAGATAATAAAAATTCCAATATTCAGATATTACGGTAGTTGTTTCAAGAAAAGGATCTGTTTAGTACATCGCACGCAAAAATTCTACGACGCAAGGAGGCTACGAATTTGCAGTATTTCCGAACACATAAGTCATATTAGTACATAGAGTTCACAGTGTCTCAGAGCCGGTATCGCATCTATCACAAAGTAAATTGCTGCCTCACTTTATTAGGACTTGCACCTAATTTTGGGCTGGTCCACCGTTTGACTGATCACAGCGTGGCATAGACTCTACAAGGTGTTGGAAGGTGTCCTGATGGATGTTAATCCATTCAGTCATTAATATTTTAATCAAATTGTAAAGGGAGGTAGTCAGACGATTGTTATGACAAATTATTTTTTGTGACCCCACAAAAATTACCTTAAAATGTATTTTTAAAAACATTGACTTGTGCAATAATGCAACCATAATACACTGAACATAGCTGATTCATTTCTATAAAGTGTTTACAAGTATGCACGTGTACAAATATAAATGTGAAGAGTGAACAGGCTGGAGGTACGAAGAACTTCTTGTAACACATTTATACAGTAGGTTGCTTGATTACTTAAAACGATTTTAGAAGCCAAATTATTGGACTTTATTGAACATTTTAACCATTCTAGATGCTATTAATTTTAGTTGCTGTAGAAAGTGAATTTAATTCTGATCTGGGCTTAAAGTAAGGTTTCAACACACACACACACACGCGCGCGCACACACACACACACACACACACACACACACACGCACACACACACACACACACACACACACACACACATACACACACTCTGATGCTTTTAATAACTTTTGCTAAAGAATGTCCTAATCAAGTGCACTTTGTATACAGACAGTGTACTTTGTATACATTTTTCAGCTTATCCTATTAAAAAGTGATCACAAGTCGCTTTGATGTACATCCGGTATGAGGACCAGTCCACTATATCATACATTTCTGCACAATTTATTATTTCTGGAGTTTATCCAGTATAAAGAGCAACACTGTACATAGTAGTTACTTAGATGTGTATGTACACATAATTGCAATGTTATTATGCATAGTTACAATGTATTTAATGTATAAATCCTTTTGCATGTTAAATGTAAGTACACAATTGTATCATGAAAGGGTTCAGGTTAGGGTTAGGGTCATGGTTAGGGTTCAGGTTAGGGTCATGGTTAGAGTTAGGGTCAGGGTCAGGGTTCAGGTTAGGGTTAGGGTTAGGGTTAGGGTTAGGGTTTGGGTTATAGTGTGTGATATATTTGAGTACGTTGCATACCGATTTTGTGTGCTACGGCCTCGATGCGATGACAGGAGGGGTTAGGGTTCAGGTTAGGGTTAGGGTTAGGGTCATGGTTAGGGTTAGGGTTAGGGTTTGGGTTATAGTGTGTGATATATTTGAGTACGTTGCATACCGATTTGGTGTGCTCCGGTCTCGGTGCGATGACAGGAGGGGGTTCATTATCATCATCGTCCTCTTCTTCTTCATCGTCATCCTCCTCTTCCGACACAGGGGGCGCTAGCGGCGGCTCTGATGCTGTCTTTGTGCTCTGTGGGAACAAGGCCATGCAGATTAACTCCGGTTATCACAGTGGTGACATACATGGGCACTTTCTCGCAATGTACCGTCCGGTCATGTTGCTGTGTTCAGTTTTCAGTTTTCCGAGACTCTTGAGTATTGACACAAATAAAACATTATCTGATCTAGTATTAGCAAAGTCAAGTGGGCTATGCTAATGTCAGCTTTCAATATTACATTCCTTTTTTTATTATGCATTTTAAACAGGCTTTTCAGTCATAGACATAATACACCAGATGGTGAGCGTGTTGTATAACAAAATGAGCACATTTCTTTTTTCAGTATCATTTTTTTATTCAAAAATGTAGTTAAAATATGATATATGATTTCAGTTATTTAAAAAATATATACTGTTACTGTAGGGAATTGTGAAACTGTTCTTGACTGTTATTGGCGTCTTGAACAGTCTAGACCAGTCTAGAACATAATGATTATTACATTGTATTATGGTTTCCAGAATATCATTTGTTTTTTACAAAAGTATTTGGACACCCTTACATTAGTATTTTGTGTGCCCACCCTTTGCTTCCTTTACAGCTTGCAGTCTTTTCTTGTATTTTGAAACCAGTTCCTGGCATCTTTCCGGAGATATTTTGCCCATTCTTCAACACGTACAGCTTTGAGTTCTGCAATCGACTTTGGTTTCCTTTTTGCAACAGCAGCCTTCAAGTCAATCCACAACATCTCGATGGGATTCAAGTCTGGGACAATCCATACCTGTAATCTTCCTTTTTTCAGAAATTCCTTTGTAGACTTTGCAGAATGCTTAGGGTCATTATCCTGCTGGAATACAAACTTCCGTCCAATAAGTCTTCTAGCACTGTATAACAAGTGAGAGTGCAAAATGTCTTGATATTTTGCAGCATTCATTGATCCTTCTACAATACAAAGGTCGCCTGTGCCTGAGGAAGAAAAGCAAGCCCATGCCATCACACAACCTCCACCATGTTTAACACTGGGCATGATGAACTTTTCTTAATTCTTCTCCTCTCTTCCTCCAAACATATTGTTGCTTTCTTGGTGAAAAGTTATATTTTGGATTCGTCTGACCATAAAATGTGGTTGAAGAAATCATCAGGCTTCTTCAAGTATTCAATGGAAAACTCCAATCACTTTCTTTTGTGTATTGTTTTTAACAAAGGTTTGCATCTTGGTTTTCACCCATGGACATTCATCTTGTTAAGATATCGTTTAATTGTTCACTCGTGAATTTCTTGACCATCTTCTCTCAATTATTGTGTCAAATCTTTTGCAGTAATCTGAGGATTTTGCCGGGCTGCTCGAATGATTCTTCTTCCAGATTTTGCAGAAATCTTTCTTGGTCTTGTACACCTGGAGCTAGCTGCAGTAGCTCCTGTTCTCCTGTGTTTGTCAGTAATAGCCAACCAATTTTCTGGTAATTTCTCCTTTTTCGTTTAGTTGTATCACTGCCATTTTGAGATCGTTGCTCTATTGTTTATTGTGAACCATTTTTATTGCTTTTTTTAATCACAAATTTCCAATTTATTTTTCAACACTTCATGATTATGTATTTATTTATTCTATAATTATCATCAGCTGGTTGTTTTCAACCATGATAATTGTCAATAATTAGCAATGAGAAATTTTTTTTTGTACTTTATTTTTCATTATATGCATGTTGTGTAATAATGTGTTGTTTTATTATAAAGCTGAATCTCTACTTTAATTTATATCTTTCAATAGAACAATTCGAAATTACAGAAATCACTTTCTTTGTGGTTTTTCCCATTATTTGATCTGCCCAAATACTTTTGTCTGTTTTTGTCATATATATATAGATTAGTACTGCATCTTTTATTTAGACAGAGGGAGTGGCAATGTCTAGTGGGTCATTCAGTTATCAAGGTGGATGACGGGTCAATGCAAAAGTCACACTTTAGTTTATGGATCAATTTATGAACGTCTGTAAATGTGTTTTGGCATTATTAACAGTGATGCACCATTAGAGTGATGTAATGCTTTATGCTGCTACAGTCTGTTTTATAACCCTTTAAAATCTCATTTATAGGTCCACTGTTGAATGTTTATAACTTTATAATTTAAAAAAGCAAACCCACTAACAGATTCAGATTGAAAAGTAACAGACCATTCTATTGAAGTCAGAGCAAGTTAGCAAACCAATTCCATTCAAACTGCATTCTAATAACAGGGTACTTTATGGTGAATTCACAAGAGCTCAGATCTACATGTTGTACCTGCGTGAAAAATGTAGTTTGATGTGCTTTTTGATTGGATGTATGTGCAAGGTGTTGGAATACCCTCATTGTCATTGCCTTTCCCGTGCTTGCCTCAATACAAGCCTTAATCATCTGTTACACAGCCAAGGTTAGAGTTAGGGTTAGGGTTAGGGTTAGGGTTATATCATGCAAAAAGATTTACACATTAAGTACATTGTAACTTTGCATAATAACATTGTAATTGTGTGTTATGCATTTACTAAGTAACTACTATGTAAATACACTGTAATTATAGATACTTAATGTAAAGTGTTACTGACTATTCTTCAGACACAGTCTGTATAACATGTCAGAATAGCATGGTCTGTAGTATATGTGTAACACATTATAAAGGGTGGGCATATGGGCTATACTATTGACATTATACCCACTATTGTTTAGCCAATGTGTCAAGCTATTAAAAAACACATTCTGGTTAAAAATAAAGTTCTACAAAATGGCTGCGCTATTCTATACCAGCAAACTGTTCCACCATATGCTGTGCATGCTGTATAAAGATGAACAAGCTGCGCTGCATCACCAAGGTATTATAAAACAGCTAAAATCAGCTAAACGAAACGCACACTGCAAAATTGCCAGGGATCCTCGAGGAGCATACACAGTACACGCTGCTGTATCAACCACGTCCTAATACAATAATGTAGTTTAAACTTGAATTAGGCTATGGTGGTGATGTGCACAGCAAAACCACCACACATGGAAGTCACAGAGGCTGAAGTTCTGTTGATTTGCATTGTAACAATGAATATGTATGTTCTGGCTGAATTATCTGACGCTGTTTTAGCATAAGCCAAGCGTGCAAAGCTAATGTTTGCCTTCAATATTAAATCATCTTTTGTTTTTGCTTATTCATTTTGAGTTTCAAATTAATTCTTGAGTTATATTGAGTTCTAGTCTTGGAACTTTTAAAGATTACCCTCATTCTTAGAATATAACATGAACCCATGTATGATTTGCAAATGGGTTTGCGAGTTACATGCAAGAAGGTACCGCATTATGTTCCAAAACAGCATTCTCTATGGTATACAATGGTGGTTTTTTTTTATATTATTAGTATTAGGGTTGTAAACAAATTGTGTGTGCATCCACCGTGTGTGTGTTATGCATTATAAACATGTGTGCAACTTATTTTCAGATAAATAACTGCCCCTTTCTCAAAGCATTTTACAGTACATTCTGAAAGGAGAATTTATTCCTGTTTTTTTGCTGTACAGTATATCACTGCAGGGGTAGCTGGTATTATCTGAGACTCAACTTAGCTTTGACTCTGTTTGTAGGAGTACATTCGTAAAAGGCTTTGAGAAAGGGTTTCTTAGCCGCTCCTGTATTGGGGATCAGAGTTGGGAAGCTCTGAGCTAACAGGCCATCATAATGACCGGCCTGTCTGACAGGGTGATGCGCATACAACAGGGGGTGGACAAAATATTAGAAACACAGACCACTCACATTCATCCAGGGAAGCAGGGGTTTGAAAGGGGTGACCAGTCCCAGGCCAGGAGGGTCATTCCACTCCAAGTTTTAATTGGTAAAATTGTATAATTAACAATGGATTATTTTGGGGTCTGAATGCAGGATTAATAAAAGACTAAGTATTTTCAAATGCCATTTCTGTTTTTTATTTATTGACATCATTCTGCAGGGTTAGGGGTCCTGTTGCTACAATATTGAGAATTGTATCTATATCAGTCTTTACCAGGCATTGAACTGCCATTCCATTCAGATCATGTGACAATGTGACCCGTCAACTCTGCCGGCCCACGCAGAGTGAGTAGGCAGGGCAGGCAGAGTTGAAGGGTCACATTGTCGCATGGTTTGACTGGAATGAGGAAAGCAGTTCAGTCAAGCACTTGGCATTCTCCAGGCAAGTTCAAAGACAGGTAAAGGCTGATATAAATATAGAGACAATGGTAATGACTTCATAATGGAGCTTTGGAACCCAGAGCCACTGTGAATGATTAAAAACACCATACCCAACCAAGGGGAATGACAAATGCCAGGCTATATATCCTAGTACTGTACTGTATAATACATACATGGAGAAAGTATGTCAGTTATTACCTTGTCATAAAGTGTAGCGTAGTGGGTTCTGAGGGTAACAGGAGCCCCGAATGACAGGAGTCGAGTCTGGATATGAAGGTTGAAAATGGGAGGTTTTATTGAACACACAGCGGCAAGACAAACCAAAGCAAATGGGCTTCAGTGGCTTACTATTAAATATGATTTTTAATTATACAAAACAATCTCATTTTAATAAATTCTTAAACAGAATCAGAAAATAACATCTTACCAAAACTGGTATCTTGCCCCAGTGGAAGATAATATTTTATTATTTGTTTCAACAATAAATAAATAAATAAATAAATAAATAAATAAATAAATAAATAGGGAACAAGAAACATAAATGCAAAACAAGAAATATCGGGCCCTGTGAACAAATAGTTAATTGAAAATCTGTGGGGTATTCATTAAACTGTTCCAGACTGTTTTAAAGAGACCATCAACAGTCTAGAAAACATCAAGGGTAAATGCAAATATGCTGTGAAATGCATATATTTCTCTCAATTTCCTTTAAATACATAATGCTAAATATGTGTGTGTGTGTATATATATATATATATATAAAGCAAAAATATTGAATCGATACAATTACTGCATCCATCTCATTAAAGTTTGTTTTATTACTGATGCTATTATTATTATTATTATTATTATTATTATTATTATTATTATTATTATTATTATTATTATTATTATTATTTTAAAGTTCTTCTTCTTATTATCTATAAGGACTTGCATGTTCTTGGACCTTCTTCTCTTCAAGATCTGCTCATCCCATATGTTCCTGGTCGTTCCCTGAGATTGGAAATTGCTAATCTTCTGACAGTCCCTAAAATTCAGTTATAATGCCCCTTGTCTTTGGAACTTGCTAGCACAATTAGTACAATTGAATGTTTTAAATCCTGTTTGAAAACGTATTTGTTTGTAGCTTGATTATATATTAGACACAGGCCTTTTTATATTTCTTTTGTAAAGCGCCCTGGAATGCTTGCATGAAGAGCGCTTACAACTGCATTGTCATATTTTCTACATTTTCTTTAAATTCTCAAATTAATAATCAGTACCCGGGTTGGATCAGGTAATTTAAAACCTGACGGGTACCCGGGTTTTCGGGGTAGCCGTGCCGACCTCTCTATATATATATATATATATATATATATAAAGCAAATTATTTTGATCAAATTGCGAAATGTAAAATATCAGACAAGCAAACAGCGAATCGCAAAAGAAGAGACAGTTTCTTCGGTCTTTGAGTAAAGCGATAAAATCAAATGGAAAATACCAAACAAGCAAAGAACGAAACAAAAGAAGAGACAGCTTCTTTGGTCTGCTGGAGGATCTCTGGAGCACCTTTACAATCGAATTTAATTTCAATTGTCCGATAGTTTATTCCTATTTTGGACAAAGTACCCAAAGAAAACAAACGTTCTCTTCATACAGCAACAGAAGCTGATTCTGGGGCTATGCGAGGCTTCATTTTTGTCGAATAAAGAAGCACTTCTGTGCATAAGGGCATTCAGTGCAATTCTAAATGCCACAGAAGCAAGATTTGCACAAAACAAATACAGCGATTTGTATGTTTCTAAATCTAAATTGTGATTATTTTAAATGAGCTCACCCCTTCCTATGATTTATGAGAATATTAAATGTTTAAGAACCACACTTTCTTTCTTTCTTTCTTTCTTTCTTTCTTTCTTCCGCTTCAAAAACAGTGATCACACAAACATGGATTGACATTTGATTTTGCAGTTTAAATACTGTGTATGCAGTAGTCTTATAATATGAATAAAACAATACATTTTTTGTGTTCGTTTTTTCCTCTAAAACTCTATTTTCTAACTAACAAGGCGAGAACATTATGAATGTTATTTCAAACTCGCTTGGAGTTTAATGTTTGAGGTCATCCTTCTAAATTGCTTACCACAACCCCCTTGCAAATGTGCATAAATGCATAAATAAAAAATACATAAATAATGAATCAGTGATGTGTAGCTTATAAACATAATTGACTGATTTGATGTTAATTCAATAAAAAAAAAATATTGTAATAAAAAGTTTGTATTTCACTTGATGACCATTTTTAACAATCCGCAATTAATTGCTAATCGCAGATTGAGCAGCATCTTCAACATCTGTTCAGGAACTGTGCATTTGCTCAAAGCACATTTCACAATTTGATTACATCGCTTTACTCAAAGACTGAAGAAGCTGTCTCTTTTGCGTTTCACTCTTTGCTTGTTTGATAATTTCCATTTCGCAATCTGATCAAAATTATTTGCTCAAAGACCGAAATAACCTTTCATTTAATTCTTTGATAATTTGTAAATGCTGTAATCGCAAAATGGTTATTTTTTTTTTTTTTTGGACATTGACCGAATCCTGACTATGAGTGTAACATATGTATATATATATATATATATATATATATATATATATATATATATATGGTGTTTGAAATCAGCCTCAGTGTTCTGGGTTCAGTTGCTCCAGTATTAAGTTCTTACAAGCTTTCTCTAAATTTGCCACTACTTTGAGTTTGCCTGGAAAATCCTAAGTGCCAGCACTAAACAGCTATTCCATTCAGATCATGTGACAAAGTGACCTGCCGGCCGCACCTACTTTATTAGTATGTACAGGCAGAGGATGGGACTGGCAGAGGTGAAAGGCCACATGGTCACTTACTTACTCTTTCAAATACACTTTCTAAGTGTGAGTCACCATTAACTAAGCACACTTCAGTGAATACTAACACCCAAGTGTTATTTGTGAATATGGCAGTTTTTCTTGGTCACTTCTCATTTGTAATGCTTACAACTTGAATATAGTCAATTTGGAGGAATATGGTCCATAATCTGCTCCTGGGTAAAGATACAAATGGAAGTGAAAGAGAGTGAAAAGTGCATGGAACAGGTTTACTAGATGAAGTTTTACCAGCGCTGCTTAGCACCAGGATCACTGAAGAAACAATTGTTGACAGTTTGTGCTGTGTTAATCAAAGTAGCAGTGATATCAGGTTTGATGAGCTGATAAAATTCACTAGATTAACTGTGACATAAAAATAATCAGCAAGCGTTCCTAAGTAGGGAATTCACAGAAACACGTTGTCAAAATGTCCACTTAGACCTGAAGAAGAGACTGTGGATGTCTGGAAAGCTAGCGTTTGTATATCATCTAATAAACAGTACAGACTCCACATGGAGAGACGATGAGACCCTGCCTAATGGGGAGCAAGCAGGGGCCCAGCCTGGGTGGAATGAATGATCTCTTCAGCTCAGTTCTGTAGCTAAGGACTGGCTCATCTGAGATGTTAATGGAACTGGTCGCAAAGTCTGAGCATCTTTACAAAATGTAGCACCTTCTCCAAATTGTTTTAATTTATCCCCTGAAACCAATAGGTCACATCTTTCCGACTCTGTCTCTGTTCCGCTCAGTCATTGAGTACACCATGGTACCATTGCTGACCATGTTGTTAACTGGTCACTCACGGTGTACCAATGAGATCTGGCTGTGGTGCCATGTCCTCCAATCATGGACTGGCCATGATTAACCATGTGGACATCAGGGCTGAGCATGTTAATAAAACATGGTGTAAAAGGACTTAAACATGAGACGAATATTGACTTTTATAACCTTCATATTAATATAACACTATGTAACACAATTTTTGTTCCTGGGTAGTAAGTGTTATTTCCTAATTGCTTATGCCTCAAGAGTATAGAAAATGGCTATTATTCCCCACAAACTTTGCTTTTGTGACCAGGAGTGATATTTTGAAATTTTCTCGTTGAGTATAACGAGAACATGATGGGAGACTACATTTGGGGGCTGATTCGTGAAAGTGATTTACAGTATAATCGTAAATCTCGAAAAACTACTCACTTCTAAATCTTTTGTAGTCATTTTTGTATTACGTTAGTATAAATACATGTTAATTTGGATTCATATGTTGTTTTTTTCTGACTTTATGTGAACGAAAAGACACAAATTCACCTGTTTTCTCATTGGAAATAGGTACATTTCAAAATATCACTGTCCTGGTCACAAAAGCAAAGTTTGTGGGGAATAATAGCCATTTTCTATACTTTTGAGGCATAAGCAATTAGGAAATAACACTTACTACCCAGGAACCAAAAAAAAAAATAATAATTTGTTACATGGTGTAATCACTTAATATTGAATATGTTGTTAGAAGGTTACTTGGAAACAGTTCTCTACAAGTCATTTGCAGTAGCTGTGGTGATTACTTGTTTGCATTCCGAATGATCTCCCATTACCCATCCCATGTGCAATGATAACAGAAGTGTTCAGTGATCCGAGGAGCACCAATAGAAAGCACTTTTCAGACAGAAGGTCTTGTTCCGTTGTTTTTTCATTGCTATCAAATGGATTTCTCCATTGGGTTAGGTTTCTGGCTTTGTTAATTGGGTTTCCTGCGAGAGACGGTTTGAGATGCTGTCGGTTTATATTTGTTTAGATTCGGTTTCTTTTTTTAGAAATCTAGGAGGATGGCGCATGTCACTGAACTTTGCGTTCAAGCAAGGAAGAGCGAGAAAGAAACGAGAATGGATTCTGATTCGTAGAAAAGAAACGTTCTGAAATGCTGTTATTGGTTATTATGTACACAAGCTGTCATATGTTGTTGTGTTTGGGAGTTTGTTTCTCTGACAGCTTGTGACGCTTATAACTTCTGAATGCCTTGTTGGATTGATTTGAAATGTACAAATCATCTTAATGGCAGGCACTGTTACAGATTTACAAACCAAACCATTGGTAACCTGCTTGCTGGCTGTTAATAGATCTGTGCGCATAGTCACGGACATTCTTGTGATTCACCATGTTAGATAAACCCCCTTCTATCTCTTTGTCACTTTCTCTATCACTAATAAAGGTACAACATCTCCATCACTTATTCATACAGTAAACAGAGCTTCAGTATTAAAAAAAAAAAAAGCAAGTAAGAAGAAGCATTAAATACACTTTACAAATGGCTTGGAGAAACCAAAGAGGAGTTTAACTAAAACTGATTCCTACAAGAAGATGGCACACCTCAGACAGTTCTAAAGCCATATACTTTCTGCTACAGACGTGCTCAAATTTGTTGGTACCCCTCCACAAAAAACGAAGAATGCACAATTTTCTCTGAAATAACTTGAAACTGACAAAAGTAATTGGCATCCACCGTTGTTTATTCCATATTTAATAGAAATCAGACTTTGCTTTTGATTTTTTATTCAACATAATATTGTAAATAATAAAACAAATGAAAATGGCATGGACAAAAATGATGGGACCGCTAACCTAATATTTTGTTGCACAACCTTTAGAGGCAATCACTGCAATCAAACGTTTTCTGTAGCTCTCAATGAGATTTCTGCACCTGTTAACAGGTAGTTTGGCCCACTCTTCCTGAGCAAACTGCTCCAGCTGTCTCAGGTTTGATGGGTGCCTTCTCCAGACTGCAAGTTTCAGCTCTTTCCATAGATGTTCGATAGGATTCAGATCAGGACTCATAGAAGGCCACTTCAGAATAGTCCAATGTTTTGTTCTTATCCATTCTTGGGTGCTTTTAGCTGTGTGTTTTGGGTCATTATCCTGTTGGAGGACCCATGACCTGCGACTGAGACAGAGCTTTCTGACACTGGGCAGTACGTTTCGCTCCAGAATGCCTTGATAGTCTTGAGATTTCATTGTGCCAGGCGCAGCAAAGCAGCCCCAAAACATAACCGAGCCTCCTCCATGTTTCACTGTAGGTATGGTGTTCTTTTCTTTGAAAGCTTCATTTTTTCGTCTGTGAACATAGAGCTGATGTGACTTGCCAAAAAGCTCCAGTTTTGACTCATCTGTCCAAAGGACATTCTCCCAGAAGGATTGTGGCTTGTCAATATGCATTTTAGCAACTTCCAGTCTGGCTTTTTTATGTTTTTCTTTCAAAAGTGGAGTCCTCCTGGGTCTTCTTCCATGGAGCCCACTTTCGCTCAAAAAGCGACGGATGGTGCGATCAGAAACTGACGTACCTTTACCTTGGAGTTCAGCTTGTATCTCTTTGGCAGTTATCCTTGGTTCTTTTTCTACCATTCGCACTATCCTTCTGTTCAATCTGGGGTCGATTTTCCTCTTGCGGCCGCGCCCAGGGAGGTTGGCTACAGTTCCATGGACCTTAAACTTCTTAATAATATTTGCAACTGTTGTCACAGGAACATCAAGCTGCTTGGAGATGGTCTTGTAGCCTTTACCTTTACCATGCTTGTCTATTATTTTCTTTCTGATCTCCTCAGACAACTCTCTCCTTTGCTTTCTCTGGTCCATGTTCAGTGTGGTGCACACAATGATACCAAACAGCACAGTGACTACTTTTCTCCATTTAAATAGGCTGAATGACTGATTACAAGATTGGAGACATGTGTGATACTATTTAAAGAAACTAATTAGTTTGAAATATCACTATAATCCAATTATTTATTATCTTTTCTAAGGGGTACCAACAAATGTGTCCAGGCCATTTTAGAATATCTTTGTAGAATAAGCAATAATTCATCTCTTTTCACAGCTTCTTTGCTTTATTCTATGACATACCAAAGGCATGCAAGTATACATGATAAAATAGCTTTTAATTTCATCACTTTTCAGGAGGAATGAAGCATTATTTCAATGAGCTGTAAGGATACCAACAAATTTGAGCACGTCTGTAATTCAACAATCTGTTAAAGCATGTTTTAAAAATGTTTTAATGGTCAGAATACGGCTACTGCTACTGCTACAGCTTTAGTTTTTATTTTACTTAATTAGTCTTATTTAATATTTTGGTAGCACTTTAGCTTATGGGGTATGAATATGGCTTCTGGTCAGTTTTTATTATGTATTAGGAAAGTGAAACGGTATTATATCCACAAGAATGGGAATGGATTAAAAGATGACAGGAATGAATACTGTAGTTGGATAAGACTGAAAATGCAATTAGAAAAAAGAAATCTAAGCGCATAATTCATTATGAATAATAAGTGCCACTCTCCCCAGAACCACCCATTCTAACGCTTCATTCCTTCAGTACAGTCCGTTACCTAACTACCCCTCACTAAACTTAATTATCATTAACAGTCTAATGCTGTTTTTAACATGCTTTATAACTAGGGCTTCTGTGTTTCGGTTTTGATTAATTTCATTTTTCGGTGCTTATTTTGAGCTATTTTCAGGTTTTATGTAAATGTGTTTTTTTTTTCCTCTGGGCTTTTTCGGTTTTTATATACTGTATGAAATTATTGTTTTCGTTTACATTCCAAAATGCTTAGGTGTTTTTTTCTGTCAAAATATGTCTAGTCGTAACTCGAATAATTTTTGCTGTCTTCCACGACGAAATCCTTATGGTCACGGGCACATTCTTCTGGGGTTTTTTTGTGTAGGCATTTCAGCATTGTATTAAATCCTCCATATCTTAACTGTAATACAGCTTTAAATCTTGCGAACAAGCCTCCATTCCTGATTGTAATTATTATTATTATTATTAGTGGTTTATTTAGCAGATGCCTTTATCCAAGGTGACTTACAGAGACTAGGGTGCGTGAACTATGCATCAGCTGCAGAGTCACTTACAACTACGTCTCACCCGAAAGACAGAGCACAAGGAGGTTAAGTGAGTTGCTCAGGGTCACACAATGAGTCAGTGGCTGAGGAGGGATTTGAACCGGGGACCTCTTGGTTACAAGCCCTTTTCTTTAACCACTGGACCACACAGCCTCCTATATATATATATAGATAGATAGATAGATAGATAGATAGATAGATAGATAGATAGATAGATAGATAGATAGATAGATAGATAGATAGATAGATAGATAGATAGATAGATAGATATAGATATAGATATATAGATAGATATAGATATAGATATATAATTTGTTTTAAATCTCGCAAGCGGAGTCTCCAATAAAATGTAGGAATTATTATTATTATTATTATTATTATTATTATTAGTAGAGTATAATGTGTGTCAACAATCTTTTTTTTTAAAGCACATGGGCAGATTTCTCCTCTGTTAAACTAAAACAAATGCACAACTTGATTATCTCGACTAAATGATACTATTCCAACATCCTGCCAATAATAAATAATATGGATGTAAAACAACAAGATACTGTTTGCTCAGAAAAATCATTTCCACTTGCCTCCGCAGGGAAATACAACTAGGCAGCTCAAGGCATTAAATGAAGGGCAAAACAAGTTCATTGCTTAAAATGACTGACTTTGTGGTCCTGTAAAGGTGTACAAACCAGACCAATCTAGAAAGAAAGCGAAACGTCTGGATTCTCACGTTCAGTACCAAAAACGCCCCCCCCCCCCCCCCCCCTGCATCCTCTTGGTATGTAGTTGACCATTATCGTAATGTCACAGATATAAGCGCAAATACAGACTATGGTCCAAAGGCTTGCATATAAAAACTCCACCATTGTATTATTTTTAAAAGAACAAAAATAACTAAAACTTGTTTAATTATTAATACATGAATTACTTAGTTGCCCACAAAATGCTTTGATATTTTATATACTGTACTGTACTTAGACTTTTTTAGCAGTGGTTACTCTGAGTGCTTCCAGGCCAGACTTAGTTTCAACCATGTTCTTCTTTGTCTAATAAACCAGGTTTTGATTTTCAATGTTCCTGTTAATGGTCTTGCAGGACCGGAGTTTACTGCCTCAGTATTAAATACTCATTTCATTTCCCATACAATTACCAATTACCTGGTGGATGCTATGCACAATTAGAAAACAATTCAGTACCATCAGCCAATCAGCTTCCAGCTCCAGCCGGCTTCTATCAGACAGCAGATGCCCGCTGCTACGAGATGGCATTAACTGTGAATCAAATTTAAAATCAATCAGCGCAAGTACCGCCTTTTTCATTTTGAGATCTACTGGACAGCAAATACTACTAAACACTACTAAGACACAGTTGGTCCAAATTAATTTTATTATTCACCAAAACCAGCCTAACAAACCGAGACACGGACAGTTCAGTAATATTGTTCCATTCATATATCTGGCACTGTCCAGATAAACTATAAGTAACTCTTACAAGTACATTTTTTTTTCTCTCATTATGTATGTGATCCTTTATGAATATTTTCGGGACTATTTTCCTCAAACTTTTCTCAGTGAAATGGTACCGAACGAATCACTACAAGTTCAAGATAAATCGAGGTTTTAAAGTGTTGTTTTAAAGAAGGTAATGAGAAAAATCGCTTTCTAATAGTGATAGTGCCCTCTCGACTGCTAATAGTGCTTAAATATAGACTTGGGCACCTATGTGCGAACAGAAGTAAACAGAATATAAACTGTGTGTGAGAGGAATGCTGTTTTTTTTTGTTTTTGTTTATTTCGCACATATGCTTATATTCACCATGACCCAGTCCATAACTCCAGTGATCCACAGAGTATCAGTATTATGGAAGGCTAGTGCTTCCTCAACATTATTTTAAAGTTACAGTAGGTAATGGGTAATGCAAAAATAATCAACAGGAGAGGGAAGGCGAGAACACTGAGTGTTCTTGTATTACCCACTGTGGGGGCTTTGTGTAATGGGAATGCGTAGTAAACTCAATGGAGAATGGATATGTATCACATGTATGGAACTTAACTGTAAATCATAGAATGCAGCCGTGTACCAACGCTTTATGACAATAACACTTTAAGACCAAGAAACTTAGTCACATGACCTTAGTGTGGCAGTTTCATGAGGTTAGAGGTCAACATATTTAACGTACAGCGTTTGTATAAACCAGCAAATACAAAATGGTGTCTGAGGTGGCTCATGAAAGGATATCCATTATTACCCTAGAGAATCATAGAATACAGTTGTTCCTAGAACTGAAAATAAGTCAGAAACTGAAATGATTTCTGAAATATTAGCAGTTGAAGGTACAGTGGCAATTACATGCTTAGTAACCGAGTTGCATGTGGGTGCAGTTCAATTATTTTTCTTTGCTCTGTAAAAGTTCAGAAACTAGTGTGCAATTTTAGGGTCATTATACTGTAGTCAATAAATAATTTCTCAGTATTAATTGTTAACTGATGTATTTTGTATTTTATGGATTGAAGTGCTTATAGGTAAGCTCAGTTGTATGTATCTTGTAATTATAAATCGTGTTATTGTCATTTGTAAATGAATTCATATTCACAACAGCCCTCCACTTTGATTGGACTATTCTTACTTCCCTTGAATTGTTTGGGGACATTGAAGTATTACTTCATCCCATGGCGGTTGCGACCTTGATGAGCCGATGATGCAATAGAAGGGGGAGTGTCTGGCCTGTGATGATGGTTGATGACGAGGCAGAAAGAGATGCTGAAATTGTTTAAACTTGATGAAATGCTTTAAAGCCCTCTATTAACTGCATTCATGTTCTTCACTTGAATTCAATTTGTTTCATCACCTACAACAGCAGCGGTCATTTACATTCCAGATTTCCCTCACTGTTACTGTGCTGGAGAGCAGTTAGGTAGGATTGTATGGTTGTAAATTACCTTGTTCTATGACTATCACATGTGGAGGGCTGTAGTAAACTAAATATGTAGAACTAAGGACCACACTGGTTAAAACAACTGGCCAAGTGGAAAACGCATTTTTCTCAAACAGCTAACAAGCACTCAGGGTGCTGTATTACCTAAGTAAGAGCAATCCATGTTGTTATGGATTAAAAGGCAGAAATGATGAAAAGCATGAGACAAAGCTGTTTCGAAACTGTGGCAGTAAAATAACGCTGAAGGAATTCTCCATTTTATTTTCTAATAAAATGTACATAGCTCTTTACCAATGTAATTCTTTCATTTCTGTGGCAGAGATTAATTTTTCACTAATAATAATAACCAGCAACCAATACATTAATTGTAATGTTATTTAGTATAACTACAATGAAAAGTATTAAACTTTCAATAAAACATCAGTAACCTGCAAAAAAGTCTCGGTTGGGCTATACAAGGGGTGTTCAATAAGTCTGGAATTTGGAATAACTGGGAGAGCCTTGCATCTGAATAAATAAAATATTTTTTCTTCACACACACCACAGGTTTTAAATCACCTGGGGAATCCATTTCTCAGCTTTTACTGAAGAGCATTCGCCAGATGAAAGAGAGTTTCTCTTCTAAACACAGCAGTGCATCCAGATCCTACTCCCTCCTGCAACACTGCTCATTTTATGTTCCCACAATACCATGCTCATTTCAATCAGAGCAGCAGCATTGTTGCAGGAGGGAGCGTGATCTGAGTACACTACGTAATTCTCTACCTCCTGGTGAACGCTCCTGAGTAAAACGTGTTCCCCAGCTGATTTGTTACCCAGGGCTTGCATTGAAAAATGTATTGCTGCAATACGGACAGCACAGAATACACTGGTAAAATTATGCGCATCTCGTAAGCATCAATGCAGGGTGCTGTGTAATGCTTCTAGAATCCACCTGCAACATTCCAAAGAGAAAGCAGCAGCTGGAAGGGCACTGGAGCACAGGTTTGCAGAAAGATGAAAACCACTTCCAGCAACAGCCAATGCAACAGAGGTCTCCAGAGAGAGCAGTCCAAAGCGTTGCCTGTCCTGATTCGTGTGTGCTGTATTGGTTGTCATGTGTCTATGGGGCTATGTGTTGCATCAACTTGAAACTTGGACAGCATAACAATCACCTACAGAGAAAGTGTACGGGGAATCTGGATTATTACCTGCCTGGTGGTCCTCGTGATAGCTTTCCAAATTAATGTATTTCATTGCAATGTTAGTGGGAGATCTCCCTTTATATAAATGTGTTGAGTCGAGTTTATATCTTCGCCTTTTTTTGTCCAACTTATTACAGCAGGGATGTGTACAGGTTCATGCAGCAGACCCAGGCGTTAATTCAGTTGATCTTAACAGTGATGGGTCTCAATACTGCAGGACCTTGAGAAAAGCAACATCTCTAACAGTGTGTCAGAGTTTGTATTTAAAGTAAATCAGTGGCAGTGCCTGTATTAAAACTCACCCCTGTTTAAATCAACTGAAAAGACTCCCCTGTCTCTTATGGGAATCTTCATATTAACCCTTTGGGTCAGTTGAGCCCTCGCAAAAACAAAGCCTTTACATAGGAGCTTTAAGTTTTATTCTAAAAGAACTGTACTGCTACCTTAATTCTAAACACATCCCTCACAGCATCGCTGAACACGTCTAGACAGAAACCCAACAGCATCAGCAGCAGTGTAGTTCTAAGAGGGAACGGTGCTGGGGAGAGCTTGAATTAAGATGTTCATCAATGGGAATATATCACTCTGATCTCCAACAAATAATATGTACAGAGTATACCTGGTTGAATTGCAATTATGCTGAAACACATATTTCAGGGAAGCATGTAGAACAGCAGACAGCATCAAATACTGCAGGTAGAGGATATGGTATGGATTCTTAGTGTGAATGCAAAAAAATATATATTATAAAAAAGAACACAGTTAATGATTAAGCAACGGGGGACGGATTCTAAAACGTACTGTATTGTGGTATGTTCCTGACTAACTGATTCTTTTGTGTTACCCACACAGAACCATCATGTCCATCCTTCTCATATTGCACCAATACTTGTTGATGCAATGCAATGGTCTACTTGCCCATTGAAACAGTCAAAACTGTTCAGCTGGCCAGTGCCTTTCTTCTCAGGATCTTTCAAAGCAATTTATATCACAAAACGGTGGTAGTTTTTTTTTTTTGTGTAGTTCAATTTTTTTTGTGTAGTTCAATTTCACCACATTTGCTGTGAGGTTCAGTATTTTACTGTGGGGTCTTTAAACCCCACAACCCCACACTGGAAAGGGCCCTGCATCCCAGGCGATTCTGACAGGTATCAAGCTGGATTTTGACTACAGCTTCTGCGCAAAATGTATTGAACACCCCTGGCACACCACTCCGCATATCATTTTTGTTTTATATTAAACCAAAAGAAATTAGACTTCTTTGCAGAGAGAAAATATTTTTACACAACAGCCAACTTACCAGTGTATTGGGTGCTATGTAACCGTGTGCAGATTTGTCTGAAAAAGAAACAAACAATGGAAAAAGTGAATAAAAACACCTCTTATTATTTTGCCACCCTGGCAGTACATTACAGACAGGTATAGTACCATGGGGGGTTTGTTTACTAGCTGTGACTTCCTAGTTTAATTGAAACTGTTCTAACATAGCAAAAGAAGGTCTGATTATCAATTCTCATATCTTTCAATTCCAACAGTGTAAACCTTATCTTCATATGTGAAAAATTGGGTTTGAAGTAGACTCTGATTGCCCTCATACATCAGAAATGTAATTTAATCAATGCTGTTACTGATCATATGCGGTGCAGTGAAAATATACAGTGCAGGGTGATTAGAGGGACATGCCATTACTGTTGAGGAAAAAACATTTGATTTCCTACCACAGAGAATGAAACCGGGTTGGTGGAGGCACTAATGGAGGAGTACAAATCTAGGGTATAGAGATACTAAAAGAAACTAACATTCAATGACAAAAGTTTCGACTAGAAGTCTTTTTCAATGTCTTCAATTGGTAGAAATGTGAATGGTCTCTTAACGGTCACATTAAGATAGATGGGTGAGTGCTAATTATCCACAAAGACATTGAAGACATTGAAATCCTGCGATATGCAGTGTTCAGCACGGTGGAGTCCCCACCGAGATGAGGAAGCTGTCTTTTACCTCCAGAAGTGAAGCTCATGTACTTCTGGTTATTCACAGTCTCTTTGGAATCGTAGAACTTGAGCACGTCCAGCACAGCCTGAGGGTTCTTTTTCTGCTCCAGTTTGGTGATGTTGGAGGTCTGGAGCAGCCTGGCCCACTGCTCTGGGATTCCCTGGGGGTGGACAGACACAATAAACAGGGTTGCTTAGGTACCTACTGTACGTCAACACCACAAGGCTTCTTGGCTGGGGAATTGCATCAGCATAAGGGCTCACTTTCCCTTACTCTAACTAACAAGGCTCTCAGGTCTCTAGGAGTTAACTCTCAAAACTGAGACAATCAACACTCACATAGTGAACAAGTCCTACTGTACCATGGTATACGTGATCCGTAGCCTGCAATAATATTGTGTCGGTTGATCGACAACAAGACATTTCTCATCAAGCGATGCTTATATCATTATTCTCAATTCTTGGAAGTTTCACAGGAATTCACAGATGGTTATTTAAATGTGTTGCAAAAAGGGGAAGGGAAAAGGTCTTTGAAAACCTCAACCCGGAGAAAGAGATAAGGTATGTAGTTTGTAAGGCAGTTCGTGTCTAAAGGCCCAATTCAAATCCTAAACCTAAAACCTAAACGACCCTATTTTCAATAGATTGTTTTCCTCACTAAAGCAGATAAACTGGGCGAAGCCTATGATCAATAACACCAACAATAGCTCACATTTATTTAAAGGTATATGCCAATATAGCAGTTAATGGAACAGATATGTAATTAAACTCGAGAAGCAAACTTCCTTATCTTTGTTTTTTGCTGAAGCGCTAATTTATTATTTCACATTTCTGTAGAGACTGAACACTCCAGTTAATGTGTTTAACTATGGACTCATATTGATTGCGGTGCCGTTTTATTTTGTGGTAATAGTGTGGTTTTTCAGTGGTTCTGCTGGGGTCTACAGGGTAATACACTGGTGGTCAATGTGACACGAGTTTGGTGGTCTCAGCCTAGCCCACTGTGGACATTAGTTTAATCCACAGCACAGAAAAAAACAGGGTAACACTTTACATTAAGTGTCTCTAATTACTGTAAGTTTAGTAGTTACTTAGTAAATACATGTGTACTTACACATAATTACAATGTTATTAGTTTCAATGCCCCTAATGTGTAATCCTTTTGCCCGACATATGTACGTACACAATTGTATAAGAAAAGCTTAGTTAGAGTTAGGTGGATTAGGGATAGGGTTAGGTTTAGGGTTAGGGTTAGGGATAAGATTATTTCATGCAGAAAGATTTACACATTAAAGTACATTGTAACTACCGGTATGTATAATAACATTGTAATTATAGGTATACATACACAGTAATGAGAGACACTTAATGTAAAGTGTTAGCACAAACAGTTCAGTACTCTATTTGTGACTAAATGGCAGACAATGGGTGTTCAGGTCAAGATTGAGGTAGTGGCAGTAAGAGAATGTAGCTTATGCCATTTTCCCTTAAACTCTCATTGACACTAAATACACAAGGACTAAAGGAAGGGTGTCTTTCTCAGTGTTGAAGTGCTCCATCCTCAATACACAGCTAGCTGTCAGGAGGGCGGTGAGAGTGGAGGGGACTCACAGTGAACTCCCCTGTTACTGCATCGAAGCCCACATGAATGGTGTGTTCAAAGTCTGAAGGGAGAGAGATTTCAGGGCGCTCCTTCTCTTTCTTCTTATTGGCTAAAAAAAAACAACAGCAGGATGATTAACATCGGAAATATTGTGAAACGCTGGCTTTGTTAGATATTTTCCATTGGAAATCTTTAAAAAAAACATCCCATTATAGAGGCTGCTAGACCAGAGTACTGGAAATATTGAAATCAGACACCCTTCTAAATCCAGGATACTAACCTTAAGGCTTTACATTTTCACACCCCATTATTGATCAGTTTGGTGTGTAAAGGGGCTAAGATACCTACTACCTATTACAATCTGGTAACTATACCTGTACAGTGTACTATTAACATTCATACTACAAGCAGAGTGCTTCACATTGTCTTCAGACCTTACTGAGGTGCCACATACAATGTTGGGCTGTTTGATCAATTAACTGCATTACTAAGGGGTCTGTCATTTTGCCTTTTAACTACCCTAAATTAATTCCACTTTCAAACTGGCCTCCATACAGTGCTACCATTCTGTAATTGCTAAAACAAGCTTCACTATAAAATGTAACTAATTAAAATCATAGTGAAATATTTACACAGGCTTAAAATGGGCAAGAAAAAGGACCATTCGACTACCCAGCAACATTTTTTTATTAAAAAGTATTTGCTCCCTTCTTGCCAAATCACCAGAAATAAACGCAGATGAAGCACTTCTACGCGACCACCAATCTGAACAAAGAGTTCCTCACTGGCTTATCACATTCCTGCAGTGTCTGCTCAATTTCACAGTACTGATGCAGGCGTCTTCCTTCAGGGAATTCAGGTAGTGATGCACTTTTCTACATTTTAAAAAGGTTATTTTGTCTTTCTTCTATTTGTTAGCTTTGCAAAAGAGGCTAACCGTCCCAGGTGTTTTTGCACAATTGTGTAACCTGAACAATGAAACAAATACAGAGGTCTGCGTTAAAAAAGGCTTCGAGTTTACATCATTCTCTTTTCAGCTACAAACACTGTTCTTCACTTTCCCCACAAAAGTGGTATCCATTCTGGGAATAAAAAAAACATTAAAATATATAATAATAAAAAAAAAACATAGCGTTAGAATAATACCTACTATTGACATGTTCTATGCATAGTACATAGTTAAATACCATACTGTATATACCTTTCCTCTCCTCAGATCTGTAGACCTGTGTAGGCTCTTTCAGTACTGAACACTATGAGATAATCATCCCAGTTAACTGCAAGTAGAAACGTGCTCCATGCTGTGGGATTAACTGCACAGTAACTGCATTGCTGTCATTTGCTGTCTACCGTTTCTGTGAATTCTCCAATTAATAATTGATATAAAGAGTAAATAAACTCCATTGGTACTGGGGTTTTGGGTACTTGTGCCAACCTCTAGAATGAAGAAAAATGTCCCACCTGTCCAGGCTACCACTACACTTGGAGGACGGCTTGATTTTGTAAAACCATTTGGATCCAAAAACATTTAATAAGCAGATACCCCGCTCTTTGCCCCATACTCCAGCACACATTATTAGCCTATACAGTTACAATACAGAAATGCATTCTTTGTATTTTGTTACTTAGAGAACAGGTCCCAGATATGTGTATGTTTAAATCGGGTTATGCCTTTTTTCCCATGGTTAAACCATTAACTATTCACACACAGTGCATGTGTGGGGACTCTTACTTTTATCGCCTCCCCCAGGGAAGATGGAGCGAAGGCGGGCTTTCTTGTTCTTCTCTTCGGGAGCCATTGGGAGAGGTTTGGAGCTGTGGTTCGCTGCGGGAGAGTCGCGATTGTTGCTGTTCATTCTCAAGGGGGGGGCTGGCGGTTTCTCTTCAATATCAACACTATCGGACATCTTTAGTGGCACTCACAATGTCCTGTCAGAAAAAGAGGCATGGAGGGTTATTTATTGATTCAATTATTTACACTCTAACTCGTTTATCCAACCCCTCCCGTCACGGGTTCCTCCGATACATAAACACGTCCACAAGATTACGATGCTGAACCAGAAAAAAACTAAAACTAAATATCTAACACCGTTATACCAGAAAGAATCACTAAAAGCACATAAGTGTTATATAAAAAACAACATTAAATTTACAACATTTATAACATACTGTTTATAATGCATTGATGGGAAAACAGCATTTACAGTCCAGTTCTGTGCTGAATTTAAATGGCATTTCAAGCAGTTAAATAACACATTGAAACAAAAATAGCAAAACTTCAGCTTGCAGCACCGAAACCTACAGTATTGAAAAAAAGCATTAAAAAGAGCGAGTGCGCTAATGATACGAGCAGTCCTGTCGGCTTGCACTTGCTTTTACTTTATCAAATGCAATACTGACAACGATACAGTACAATAACTTTTAACTCTGCTAATAATTCGAATAGCTTTTCAACTGTAAAAACCTACATAATTACCTACATGACATGTGCATTCCCACCGCTTCCTTTTTTAACCCAGGTGCATGTGGGACGGATATATGAATTAATAACCAGCAATATAGTGCTTATATAACAATATAGATCAGTTTTAGAATAGGTCAAAGATGAGACTTTTGCCTTAAGTGATGGCCAACAATGATATTTGTACCATGGATGTTTCTTCACCTGTAATAGAAATACTGTAGGGTATTGTATATTTGCAGAAACGTGTCTATTGCCACAGTATTATGTTTCCACGTGAATCCTATAAAGACCCACTTGTGCAATTTTGCTCATTTTAAGGTTCATTTTTACAACTTTGCATCCATTTTAAAACATTTTAAGTTTAGAACAGATAAACTTACAACAGAGTTATAAATGCATGGAATAGCCTAGCAGGGGAAGTAGTAGGATGAAAAACACTGGGAACATTTAAAAAAAGACTAGATTCTGGGATTTTAAATTAGTCCCCCTCAGTAGGGGAGAGTTGCGTGCTAGAAAAGGAACTAGCCTTGATGGGCCAAATGACCTTTTCTCATTCCCAAACGTATGTTCTTATATACTTTTTTCCTAAGTGGCTGAGAGCTTTGCTTCGACATGGGTCAGGACCATAAGAGTGTTTAATGACACGCTGTTTAGGAAATTCATATCTCCAGGGTGCACCTGGCTGGTGCTGCTGCAGCTCCCAGAGCTTGGCACACATGCCTTCATGTTTGTGTGGGAACCTTCAGATCTGGTGGAACGCTTGCCCATTTTTTAATGACTTCCAAATTCCAAAGTATTTGTATACAATGCACTAATTAAAACTATTTGACAGCATTCGTTTTGGATTATTTAACATGCATTGAGTGTAGTGGTAAAACCATATTTGCGATTAACCACATACAAAAATGTAGGACTTATACTGACTGCACAAAAAAAAGCTGAAAAAATGTTACAGAATTTCTGATGAATATGCTTTGAGAGGTTTTGCCACTCAGTATTCCCATCATATCTGCCTGCTTGCATACACATACAGTACCGTAGTTATTAAACATTAGACCAAGGCCGCATCTGCACTCAAAATTCCAGTTTACCGTGCTGGGTTTTGCTGGAAGCTTGGCCAGGAATACCTTGCGATTGACATGTCCAGTGCTCCCCCTTGATAAAGCTGTAGCCGGGAGCCCTAGCTAGGAGTCTGTGTATAATGTGCTAGTGGAATGGCATGATGGGACACAAGGGAACCATGGCCATGCTGCCTTATAGCCTGTTCTGCAGTATAAAGGGCTGCCTTGTAACAATGGAGCACTGTATTATCTCAAGGATATATCTGTAAATAAATACATTTAAATGGACGTTTCTGAATAAGCTTTCCCGCTGTGGTTAGTTGCTTTTTTTTAACCAATCACACTGTCCGCAAAGCATTCAGTGGTGACTGCTCTGTTTTTGTCCTCCCATGGCAACACTGATTTTAATGAGGGTTGAAATAAAAACGTGTTTGTTGTATATATTAGAGATCAGCATTGGATGAACGTGACATGTCTGCTAGGTGTTAACGTTATTCTGGAGGGATATGAGATCATTCACGATCAATGGCATCCCTTTGAGACTGTGCCCTGTTAAACACCTGTAATGTGCAGTTTTGAGTTACTGCTGGTGGTAGCTCAACACCCTAGTGGCAGTGTCATGGAACTGCAGGTGTTGCAAGTTAATGACACAGATAGCAACAAAAGGCCAATGTACTTTGTTATGCCAAATAAAACTGATCTATATGTAAAAGTACTCTGAAAATTATTATTTTTATTATTTTTTTATTTAGTGTGCCCAATTATTTTACCCCTGATTTTCTCCCCAATTTACAATGTCCAATTATTCCCCCCCCCCCCCCCCCCCCCCACTGCAGCAATTCCCCACACAGCTCAGGAGAACTGAAGGTTCAGTGGGCATCCTCCGATCCCACGACCAAGTCAGCTTCCTCTTTTACACCCAGGAACTCGAGAGCGGATGTCAGTGAGCTACCGGCCTCTGGAGAACAAAGGCCAGCCCTGCAGGTGTCAGCCTGAGCTCACTAGGAGCCTGGCCCGCAGGGTAAATGAGGAGAAACAGTCCCTGCCAGTTTTGCCTCTCTAACCCTGGCGAGCGCCACAGACAGCGTGATACTCCCTTCGGAATCCCCAGCGAAGACCGGCGATTTCGCACAGCCAGGACGCAAACCTGCGCTCCCCTGACTGTATGACTCACCCAGCACACCACGTGGCCATGCTTTTACCAGATGAGCCACTTGGGGATGTTTAGAAAGTTTCTTTTATTCCTCCGCTTCCCTAAAGACTGCTGAATGTCAGGGGTGACATGTTCTAATTAAAGCCATGGAACAGTCCCATCACAGGTAAATGGTTTCAAAGCCCTTCACTTCAAAGATGACATTCAAGGCTGTGACATAAAAAGAGCACACATGGCAGCTGTAATCTAACAGTGTTAATGTATAGGCTGTAGGGTTCAAAACACAACAGATTACTTTCCCTAGCCTTCTGCTTTGTAGTGCATATTCCTCCAATATATCTTTCAACATAAATGAGTCTTCATTCCAGCAGGTGTAAAAAATGAAATATCTAACATACCAGGGCATGCCAAAAAGTGCCTCTCTGTCCTGCTGCAGAAGTCAGTGATGCTGAATGCTAGTGCTCAAGAAACCCGTCAAATCAGTTCATGCTGAATGTCGGGATCACTAATATGGTTAAAGCAAAATGAAAAGTCTGCATGCATTGGTCATGACGTTACAATAAGAATCTACATGCAGCATTGCTGACATGATTCCAGTTAGATTCTGGTCTGAACTAATTTTCCTGTTGTTTTAAATCATTAAAATATGAATCTCCCTGGAGTTTTGAGATATTTTTACAACAAAGGTTTATTTTGTGGTGATACATTTTAAGAAAATTCCTCAGAAAATATGATTTAAAAAAGTGACGTTAGTGTAAATATTCTACAACATTGGACCTATTAGTCTGGAATTAGCTATCCTATTTATCAAGTATACAGTATTCATTTAATATGGTAACTCTTTTTATTTGCTATTGGAAACATCTGCATTCTCCACTTACTTTACCTGTTCATGTAAGCATGTATAACAAGTCCTATGTATTTAAGTCAGGGGCAAAGCAGGGGAACGATTTGGAGACTTGGGTCCAGTGATCTCATTCAGCACAGTATGTAATGTTTAGCGCTCCTTTATAGTTGTGTCCTGTTTTCACTGTTTTCAGGAAGGATAGCATGCAGCTTCACACTGCATGTGACTCACTCAGTAGTAATCCCAGAAGAGAGAAGAGGAGTACACAGTACAGTCTCAGCAGTGGGAAGCATACATAAAGACAAGGCAGTGAAACTGGCTGCCCCACTTTCTTCTTTAGGGATTCCGACTCGGTATATCCTACAATATTCTGGTTTTGTTTTTTATTTCCTTGTACACATAACTAGCCCTAAAGTTATCGCTTCTGTAAATCAGTTAAACTTGTATTTATAGTGATACAGTAAATAGACACATCTATAATTCTGTCTATGGCTATTGCATGGTTATAAACAATCTATAATACTGTATTACCACTCTATAACATAGTTATATTGTATATTTATATAACATTAATAAGCAGCACCTTAATATAAAGTGTTACCCTGAAACCAGTACGCTTCTCAAGCAACTTCAATCAGACACTGTAAATAATGTGCAATCAACACTTGTTGACACCACTTCAACCACAAATTTTGATGATCATCCATAACTTCAATTCACAAATTGTGATGATCATCCATAACTTCAATTCACAAATTGTGATGATCATCCATAACTTCAATTCACAAATTGTGATGATCATCCACAACTTCAACCACAAATTTTGATGATCATCCATAACTTCAATTCACAAATTGTGATGATCATCCATAACTTCAATTCACAAATTGTGATGATCATCCATAACTTCAATTCACAAATTGTGATGATCATCCATAACTTCAATTCACAAATTGTGATGATCATCCACAACTTCAACCACAAATTTTGATGATCATCCATAACTTCAGTTCACAAATTGTGATGATCATCCACAACTTCAACCACAAATTTTGATGATCATCCATAACTTCAATTCACAAATTGTGATGATCATCCATAACTTCAATTCACAAATTGTGATGATCATCCATAACTTCAATTCACAAATTGTGATGATCATCCATAACTTCAACCACAAATTTTGATGATCATCCATAACTTCAATTCACAAATTGTGATGATCATCCATAACTTCAATTCACAAATTGTGATGATCATCCATAACTTCAATTCACAAATTGTGATGATCATCCATAACTTCAATTCACAAATTGTGATGATCATCCATAACTTCAACCACAAATTGTGATGATCATCCATAACTTCAATTCACAAATTGTGATGATCATCCATAACTTCAATTCACAAATTGTGATGATCATCCACAACTTCAACCACAAATTGTGATGATCATCCATAACTTCAATTCACAAATTGTGATGATCATCCATAACTTCAATTCACAAATTGTGATGATCATCCATAACTTCAACCACAAATTTTGATGATCATCCATAACTTCAATTCACAAATTGTGATGATCATCCATAACTTCAATTCACAAATTGTGATGATCATCCATAACTTCAATTCACAAATTGTGATGATCATCCATAACTTCAATTCACAAATTGTGATGATCATCCATAACTTCAACCACAAATTTTGATGATCATCCATAACTTCAATTCACAAATTGTGATGATCATCCATAACTTCAATTCACAAATTGTGATGATCATCCACAACTTCAACCACAAATTTTGATGATCATCCATAACTTCAATTCACAAATTGTGATGATCATCCATAACTTCAACCACAAATTGTGATGATCATCCATAACTTCAATTCACAAATTGTGATGATCATCCATAACTTCAATTCACAAATTGTGATGATCATCCATAACTTCGAAACGATCAATCAGAATTCCTTTAAAGATGAAACGATAAGAAATTATGGACCGTATTTTCAAGACACTTCCTCCAGTCTTTAACTCCTGTTTTTTTTTTAAAGTAGAACATTCCATGTAAATGATTCACAACTCTGGAGTGCTTCAAAGGCCATAGACAGGAGTACTTGAGTTATTTGGTTCAGCTTTTTTCTCCTTTAAAAAACATTTAAAGACTGGAGCAAAACGCTTTGCAAATATAGCCTGTAGTTTCTTATAGTCAAGCAGACAAACGGTTCACCTGATGCCTTTTTAGTACACTGAAAAAGGCACTAGCTGAAACATGTGTCTGCTTAACCTAGTTATACTTTAAACCATGATGATCGGGCATTACTTCAGTATATCTGAATAGGATATTAGATAGAAAGACATTGTACCTCAATCCTGACCTTAACACCCATTGACTGCCATTCTGTCTTCAGTCCCTCTCGAGCTGAATTGTGCTGAATTGTGTGTTGATTTTGTGATATGGACAACTGTGGACTAAGACCTGCAAACTCATATCACTTGTGACCTGAACGGATATAATGGCTATTGAATTAGCCTGCTTTGCCACCTAGCCCCACCTCCCACCACACATGACTTTGACGGGAATCCCATTAATACAAAAACTCAAGCTACATACCGTGGGCGTTTCTACGCTTTTAATGTATTTGTATAAACAAGGAATACACCACTTATGTGTCAAGGCAGATAACACAATCTTCCTGTGAAAACACGGATTTACAGCAAGTCCCTGTAGCACAATAATATGCAAGATCAGAGCTGTGAACAGATGAGACTGTACAATATTACAACAGTAAATTCAGCCCATTATCCAAATACCTACATAAAATGCTTGTGCAGTACACATAACTATTTCAGAAAGTCGTTGAAGAGAAAGTAAAGTGAATAACTATTAGAAATCCAACTTCAATGCTTTAATGTGGTCTTTTATCAATGCTACTGTCACAACTTGCCATTCTGGAGTCCAGTAATGCAGATGTATACACATCTCGGCCCGCATGCTTTGCAGTCACACTGATCTTCAGCTGTAGATGTATTTATAATCAGAGACAGAACATGGGCTTATATGTGAGTGAGTGCATTTTCACAGAAAACAGCGAGTATTCACTTATGTGCATATTTGCATGATTTTAGGGTATGTCAGCGATACACAGCCCTTTTAGCACAAGTGAGGATAAATGCATCCTTTTTGTTTCCCTCTAAATTATACATGATTACATCTACAATGTTCTGTTCAACCCCAGTAGTAGAAGCCAGGCGCTCAGAGAATCTCATTTACCCAATTACAAGAACAGCAGCACCTCCCTTCCAGCTCCCTGACAGCACTGTGCTCGATGCTCATAGCAAGGCAGTGTACATGCTGGAGCCTCCCTTCCAGCTCCCTGACAGCACTGTGCTCGATGCTCATAGCAAGGCAGTGTACACGCTGGAGCCTCCCTTCCAGCTCCCTGACAGCATTGTGCTCGATGCTCATAGCAAGGCAGTGTACACGATGGAGCCTCCCTTCCAGCTCCCTGACAGCACTGTGCTCGATGCTCGGAGCAAGGCAGTGTACATGCTGGAGCCTCTCTTCCAGCTCCCTGACAGCACTGTGCTCGATGTTCGTAGCAAGGCAGTGTACACGCTGGAGCCTCAATTCCAGCTCCCTGACAGCGCTGTGCTCGATGCTCATAGCAAGACAGTGTACACACTGGAGCTTCCCTTCCAGCTCCCTGACAGCGCTGTGCTTGATACTTGGAGCAAGGCAGTGTACACGCTGGTGCTTTTTTGACACACTGTATTAGCACAACCTCATTTGCCCTTCCAAGCACTTTTCATCAATGTCACCTCGCAGGGCTGGAGGGCTTTGCACTGCACTCTACGTGTTGAGACGTGCAAGGTGCACTACTAGTGCAGGCTCCGAGACGTGGGGATGGATAAAGGAGTTTGATTCATTAATTATACCTGAAATGATTTCTTGTCTAATGAGCTCTCGCCTATGCAATGATTAATTCAATTCACAGGGCTCTCCTCTGAATGATGGTGAGTGAAGCCCCCTCAGCCTTACTATTTTTTACATAAATCAGGCCTGTAGTTTGTTGCCTGATGAACTCACAAATCCTCTGGAGCTAGGAAAGGAGAAGCACTCGCAATCACTGATTGAAATGTCAGTGCTGTTTCTTCTCACTCACTTGCACTGTGCAGTCTTGAAAGCTGCTCGTACTTTAAATTATGGTACTATCAAATCACCTTAAAGAGTAACATGGTATGATTGTGAAATATAAGAGTTATCCTGACGAATCTATTCTTCTCATTGTTTAGAATCACTTTATGTGCATTGTTTAAGCCATCACATCCTGGTGACTTTTTAAAAGTGTAAAGCACTATTCATGCAAGCAAGTACACCTGTACTGTTAACAGCTCCTTATCTTTCTGCAGTGAAGTCCAGGCAAGTTCTAATGGATATTGCTTCTAAATTTGAAAATGGGGTTAGGTGCACTTAAAACATAAACATCTTTTCTAAATATGGGACAAAACATAACAAGCCTTGCTGATAAACATGCTCTACTGGACCCTTTGCTCCTCTCTGACTCTATCTAGTTCTATTCCCTAATCAATAACCATCTTGTTAACTTAAAACAAAACAAAGCTCTTAATGTAATAACTTTGAGATCCTATAAACCTTTAACTGTATATGCAGGTGGATGCTTCCGTAGGCCAGATTTCCAAAGCGTTTCCGCCAGACTTTATTAACTCCTATTTTTTTTTAAATATGTAATTTAAATGTAAATGACTGAAAATATGAAGTCTGCAGCTGTAATGACAATTACATGACCACTCCCCTTACGGGAATGCTTAATAAAATAGATTTCTGTATATTGCTGCATGTAAACAGAGAATTATAAGAAGCAGTTTCACCTAATTGGATTAAAGTCTGAGTAACAATAAACCTCAGAATGTGGACTCGCTTCCAGACCCAGTTATTTGTGTTGTATATATTTATTTTGTAAAACAGTGATGCTATATATTAACACATAGACTGTAGAATAGCAGCCTTTTGCACATGTAATGCAGCCTCCTCATTATCACTGAAGCATTAAGGCATGACAGAAGATGGGTTGACATGATATAAGCACATACCTAAGTCATTACAAGCACGACGTGAAGGGGTTCTGTTAATTCAAAACATTGTGGTATAATTCAGTCATTTACATTCGATAGGCACATGCATTCTGAGGAGCTAAATCAATGTGTTTATTCTTGAGGTTTAATAAGATTTTAAGCAGAATGCAACACCTCTAGAACAGAATGAGAACGCTCAGAAAAAACAACGAGGATAAAACAAGATGATGAATACATATGAAAACAGCATATCATAAAGGGAAAAGCTTAGAGAAACATCACACATACGCAGCTCACATTAATAGCATTGAGTATGCTTATTCAGTATTCTAAATAGCACACAAGCTGTTTACATATTGTAGCCTTGATGTTTTACATGATAAGCGTTGAATATATACAGTATGCAGAGAGGTGTATTTGAAATGTGACCCACCATGCAGAACATATTATCTTTTCAATTTAATACAGCCGTCAGGTGCCAATAGCAGGAACATAAACCACTGCTGAAGATGAACCGATAGCAGGATTCTTCCAGTTTTACTGTATGGGGTTTAGTTTGTTTATGCAAAGCTTTGTTGGTTGTTCTTTTCTTCTTATTATTTATTAGCAGACACCGTTATCCAGGGTGACTTACAATTGTTACAAGATATCACATTATTTTATATATAATTACCCATTTATACAGTTGGGTTTTTACAAGAGCAATCTAGGTAAAGAACCTTGCTCAAGGGTACAGCAGCAGTGTCCCTCACCGGGGATTGAACCCACAACCCTCCGGTCAAGAGTCCAGAGCCCTAACCACTACTCCACACTGCTGCCTGGCTCCATGGTAGCAAACACAAACACTCAGAAGGTTAGGAATGTTGTACCTGTATACACGCTTTGTTTTAGCTCAGGGAAGCAAAAACATAATTTAGAAATACTAAGAAGACATTGAGAAAGGCTTGTGGTCGAAACGTTGGCATTGCTTCTTTTAGTAGCCTCTTTTGAATTTGTTCACCATGCCTGGTTTCATAGTTATGGATGAAGCACTGGGTTGTGCTTGTATTACAGTTTTTATTATTTCACCCTAATCGCTTTAGGGTTTGCAGTACAAACTCACTCAGTGATCTAGCTGCCATTGTGTGACTTACAGCAGTGGTGCGCAAACTTTTTAAATGACCCCCCCTCCCCCCCTTTTTAGCATACATTTTGTTGAAAAAAAGTCTCCTGTTGCTCCTTTTGTGGAGACGAAACAAAATAAATAAAAACACAAATAAATTCAGTATGGGTACACCACACACTAAAACAAAGGAAACAGTTTGGGGAATACCACTGCCTTGTTAAAGAGCTAATGAGATTCTTATTAATTGTCAACATTATTAAAACAAAGAAGCGTCATTTTACAGAAACACGAAACCAGTGTGTGGTGCTCCCCGTCACTTTGACTAAAATGAAGGTGAAATAAAGAGAGATAGCATACCATCAATTTCCAATTGTTCTGCTATTTCTTGCCATGTGGTGTCCTTCTTTTTGTCTTTCTAACCACAGACACTGGCATCGTAAAGAGTATTATATTTTTCAACTTAAATAATAATTAAATTCTCATTGATGTCAATTAGTTTTTTTTATTTCTGTGGTAATCTCTGCGTGAGCCAGACAATGACAGCTTGACAGCCACTACCTTTGACCTTATTTCTGATTGGTCCATTGCCACACGAAGAGCGCAGAGCGCAAATACAAATAAAACAAATGTATTTCTATATTTGCTCGTTTTATTCACTAACCTACAGCACAGGAACCACGATGCATCAGTTTATTTATAGAGTTTTTGATTTACTTATTTATTTGATTTATTTAACCTTTATTTAATCTGGCAAGTCCCATTGAGATTAAAATCTGTTTTTCAAGTGAGACCTGATCAAGAAGGTAGAATATAGTACAGGCATGAGGCTCTTGCCAGGTCATCAGTGTAAATGTGTTCTCAGTTGACTCATCTGATTAAATAAAAGTTTTTCATCGATTGGTTGATTGACAGTCAACACAAACAAGTCATATTACAAGAAACAATTTAGGAGTGCCGGCCAAAACAAAAGCACGTCTCGGCTACGGAGGTCAATGTTTTAGTTTGAACTCCTTTAAAGGGATCAAAACAATAAGTTTCAGATGTTCTTGAAGTTTATTCCAAGGCCATGGAGCAAGAAAATCAAGTATCTTTTTTCCACATGTTAATATTTTTATAGTTGCACAACCTAAATTAATGTTAGAAAGAATAACCAAAGGATTATCAGTGCACTAAAAGAGGGACCAGTAATAATTCTAATAAAGTGAATAAGAGGAATTCCTTTTGAAACGCTGGTTAGCAGTGGCCCAGCCCTTGTAAGACTGTTAGTTCAGGCATCGCAGTCATTTTTACAGTATATCTCAAATATCGCATCCTTGTTTATTCTGATCATCTGGTTTATATCACTTGGTTATTATTAAAGGCAGGGCTGCAACATTGAACTGATTTAAATGATGCAGACAGTGTTCCAAGGGCATAATTCATGACCCCAGTGTGATGTGGAGGCAGCAAGGTCTCTGGCTGCACAGGCGTGAAAGCCATGCAGTATGAATGTGCCACGTCTCCAGTCTACCCCCCTGTAGGTGAGGAAGCTCACAAGCCTGTCTTGTGTAGCTGTAGCTGGAGGCCCCAGTCACAAGATTTATTTCAATTTCAGTCTTTTATAAACTCTTGCAAGTTGCTATCATTTTAGAAATACAGCCCCCCAAGGCGATCCTATCGTTCTCATTGGAATATTGGATTTCCATGTCTTTAGCTTGTGATGTCTGCTAATTTTATTCATTGATTCTTCTCCTGCTAGTAACTTTTAAAGGGAGACTCATAAAGCTTCAATCAATAGGAAGCCTGTGGCAGTTTTTGTAGTTGTTCTATTACATTCAGTGAGCACCTTAATACTACAGTATTTGTGTTAAAACCGTAACATAACTCATGTTTTAATATTTCCCAACCCGTGTTGCAATGATGTAGATTCAAATACAGTCAGCGCCGCCTAATCAGGATACTGAATCGGGATTGCTGCTTAAATGGGATACAACTCTGGGAGATGGTTCTTCCAAATGCTATTTATGTTGTTTAATTGGGAAGCCACTTCTTTTAATTGGGATAGCGTATTTTCAAATGATGAACGGATATCGCTTTTCAGAGCAAGACAGGTTGCGTAGCGCAGTGCAGAGAGTACGTTATTATGCTGTGACTTGTGTAACTTGCGTATACCATGTTGAAATCTTGAAGAAGGAGTCTCTTGTGGTTTGTCAGGCTGCTGTTGCAAAGAAAGTTGGTGTGTCAACATTGCAGGTGCGATTCATTTTATCATCAATTACCAGAAGGGGGCAGTAATAATTGTAGGACTTGTCACATCCTGGCCGTACACGGCGGTCCTGCACCACATTGACAGTGTTATGGCAGGTGTTTAATTTTTTTTGACCAGCCCACATTTATTAGCGCAGTTGAATTTCAAAATGAAAAATCTGCTCTGTTTTCGCACTTATGAATGATCTTAAAAGGGGTGTGCCTCTATGATACCCTCAAAAGAACAAACGGCAAATAGAAGCTAATCCATATTCCTTGATTTATTTCAATAACTTTCCTTGATGTGACTGTGTGGGGTGCTTTTAACCGTATCAGATAAGGGCTCCCAAAATAACAGAGATCTCACAACGCAGGGATCTCCATTAGCCTCCAGGTTTTTTAATTACTGCAGTGAATATTATTGGCAGGCAACCAACATCTGCCAAGACACTGAATAGGTGTCCTACTCCTGCTGCTCTGAATCTTCACAGAGTGGAGATGCAATTACAGCTGCAGAGAATTCAAATCCAATAACGGATGCAACGGAATGAAAAGACTGGAAAATATCCAAATGCCATCTCTGACATTCTGTAATATATAAAAGCTGCATCTTCCTCTTTCAAGTCGGTTGCAAAGTGCCTCTTGTTTACAACGGCATTCGCAGATTTATCACCCCCCCTCCCCCCCTTTTTTCTTTGCTGGCTTTTTATTATTATTATTATTATTATTATTATTTATTTATTAGCAGACACCCTTATCCAGGGTGACTTACAATTGTTACAAGATATCACATTATTTTTTACATACAATTACATTATTTTTTACACATTATTTTTACATACAATTACCCATTTATACAGTTGGGTTTTTACTGGAGCAATCTAGGTAAAGTACCTTGCTCAAGGGTAGAGCAGCAGTGTCCCCCACCTGGAAATGAACCCACAACCCTCTGGTCAAGAGTCCAGAGTCCAGAGCCCTAACCACTGCTCCACACTGCTTTTTATACAACACAACACTATAGATAAAAAAATCTAATAAAAAATCAAACTGTTTCTTCCTGGTACCTAATCATATCCTGTGTAGTTGTTCACATGGCTTGATTGAAGCTTGACCATTGGAGTTCAATGGGATGATAACAAATACCTTTTGGATTCTTAAATATCTGTGAGCAAATTCTTTTAACGGTTTTTAAAAGGGCACGTAGTGACAACCTGGCGTTTTGTATGCCACTTGTACAGCCTGGTGACCTTTCTGTAATGCTGTGAATGGTTGTGGGGTGTTTTTTTTTCTGACCGGGTTCATTTAATTAGATTTAAACGTGACATATGGGCTAGATCTTATCCACTGCCCCTGTGCCTTCCAGACCCCCTAGTACAGTAACTGCTAATGAGGCTGATTTCCTGCCCAGCAAAGCACCTGCTAACTGGGCATTCACACTCACACTCCAGTGCCAAGTTATGTACTGTGGCTGGTCCTGTACTGTATATCATGTGGCAAGAGGTGGATGACATGCTCTTGCATTCGGCTCAAACCAAGCTCCTCCAGACTTCATAATGCAGGACCCATGCATGTCAGAGCTAATCACGTGACCCATACACACTGCACACACATGGAATAACCAAGACCAAGCTTTATCTCAATTGAGTAGGTGCCTCTCTGTATATATGGAAACCCTTACTGGGTGACACTTTACATTATCTCTAAGTACTGTGTATTTACATAGTAGTACTTACATAATTACAAAGGTAGTATGCATCGTTACAATGTTCTTAATGTGTACATTTTTTGCATGATATATGTAAGTACACAATTGTATCAGAAAAGGGTGAGGGTTATAGGGTTTGTGAGGTTAGGGTTAGGGTTAAGGTTAGGGACAGTGTTACTGTATATCGTGCAATAAGAGCATTGTAACTATACAGCTTTTTAATAAAGTAGCCGGCGCAAATATAGTATTAGGCGGTGGATTGCGCCGACCGCCGGCTTATTTTGACCCCCTGCACTCATTGTCACTATTTTTGCTTTGATAATAATTGGTTATTTTTTTAGCAGTCATTTTTAACGTTTTAGCCTCTCGGAGTGCTAAACACAGAAAACCCGCCCCTTCAACTCTCTGATTGGTTAAATGTTGTGTCAAGATTTTTTTTTTCACCCAGCAACGCGCGCAACTTATCTAGTCTGCTAGACGTGAAATCAATCCTTATTGTTAAAGGCACAGTAGCATCTGCAAGACGGGCGGATCGGGTTTTTTCAGCCGCGCGGCGACAGCCACTTTGCCGGGAGGCCCGTCTGGCTGAATAGAATACATTATGATATACATATTAATAGAATAGGCCCAAAGTGGTTTATACCGCTTATAACACTGCTACCTGTCATTTGTGGAAAGAAAAATAATAAAAATAATTAAAACACATTTAAATTAAGACAAAACCAGAAACTTTTATTGTGTATACATCCGCAGTGTAATATAGTCCCAAATTTAATTTAATTTAATTCATTGTTCGCTTATTAAAAATAAATTGCACACGTTAGTATATTGTGAATTTCTGCATCGAAAGTGCCATCTCATTAGAAACTGGAGAACTGAATACAAGCTGTGATGATGGGCGGAGTTTCAAATGACACTAAGGAAGTAAGGGGAGCAGCTGCGATGGAGACTGAAGCCAGATCTTGAAAACTCATTATATGAGAGGCACACATATTCTAGTACGTTTTCAACATTTTGGATTTCAAAATATGTTTTTGTTAGTTGTCGGACACCCTCGCGTCCAAATCGTGCCAGATTAAGTTGATGATCGAACCAGATTTTACGCACCAATCTGACTGCGGTGTCAGGGGACAGTACCTCAGTTTCCCGCAAATGCTTCAAATCCAGGCCGGTAATTCGGGGGGTGGTGTCTGGCCTTGTTGTTTTTCTAAGAGTTTTCCTGACTGACAGGAATACATTATTGCTGGTTTTAAACTCACTGTCAGCAAAGATGTTAAAACTTCTACTGTTAAAATATGTATTTAGTCCAGCTCAAAAGTTATAACACTGGAGACTGAATACTGGTCCTCAGTTGAACTTCTTGCACTGGCATAAAATTCCCTTATGTTGTTGAGATTTTTTGGACTTATTTCCATAAAATGAATGTCCATATTTTTTTCTTTAAGTACATTAACCAGCCCATGCTGTAGTTGTTTTTTTTGTTTGTTTGTTTTCTTTGTTTTCTTCTGTTTCATTTAGCTGTTCCTCATCTACTATATATTAAAGGAAATAGGTGAAATGCCACTCATTTTTGGCAGTGGTTTTGTAACTAATAACAAATAAAATGGCAGTTTGTCATAGAATTTAGAATGTACTGGTGTGTAGTGATTTGTTCAGTGTGAAGCAGCTCATTAGTATGCAAGCTGTACGCTATACGCTATATATACGTACGGTCATGTGATGCTGTTTAACCAATCAGAGGTTGTTATTTTTCCAAGCCGTGTTATAAATATTAATAGAATACATTATTATATACATATTAATAGAATATATTATTATACATATTAATAGAATATATGCATTGAGAGTACACTTAGGGTTTCTTATGAATAGAAACCATTTTTTAATTTTTTATTTGCTTTTATATAAAGAGTAACGTATCATACAGTAACATTACTGCAAACATCGTAAAGTATTATCCTTGTATTCTGGTGAATCCAGGTTAGATGTACGTCCCAATATTAATAAAGATGGTCTTTGTGGAATCTTGTATTCTGTCATATTAGATGAATGAATAACACAGTGTAACAAATTATTTAATTTTTTTTGTTCCTGGGTAGTAAGTGTTATTTCCTAATTGCTTATGCCTCAAAAGTGTAGAAAATGGCTATTATTCCCCACAAACTTTGCTTTTGTGACCAGGACAGTGATATTTTGAAATTTACCTATTTCCAATGAGAAAACGGGCGAATTTGTGTCTTTTCGTTCACATAAAGTCAGAAAAAAACAACATATGAATCCAAATTAACATGTATTTATACTAAAGTAATACAAAAATGACTACAAAAGATTTAGAAGTGAGTAGTTTTTCGAGATTTACGATTATACTGTAAATCACTTTCACGAATCAGCCCCCAAATGTAGTCTCTCTCGTTATACTGTCCTTCACTGACAGCTCATCCAGGAGCCTCAAAGCCGTGCTGCTCCATAATGGTAACAAGTACCCGTCTCTTCCCCTGGCTCACTCGGTGCACCTCAAAGAGGATTACAACAGCATCAAGACCTTGCTGGACGCCTTGAAGGATGATGAGTACGGCTGGGACCCCCGGAAGGTACTGATGCCACCACTGCACATCAAATTGGGCCTTATGAACAATTTGTCAGAGCTCTAGATAAGGAGTCGGCAGCCTTCAAGTACCTTCAAGACTTCTTCCCTAAGCTGTCTGAGGCAAAGGTCAAAGCCGGTGTCTTCGTCGGACCACAGATAAAGAAGATCCTGGAGTGCAATGAATTCCCCAAGAAGCTCACTAGTAAGGAGAAAGCGGCTTGGAACAGCTTTGTCGCAGTGGTTCGGGGCTTCCTGGGCAATCACAAGGCCGAAAACTATGTGGAGCTGCTTGAGACTCTGGTGAAGAACTACGGTACAATGGGCTGTAGGATGTCCCTCAAAGTCCATATCCTTGATGCTCATCTTGATAAATTCAAGGAGAACATGGGAGCGTACTCGGAGGAGCAAGGCGAGCGCTTCCAGCAGGATATACTGGACTTTGAACGCCGCTACCAAGGACAGTATAACGAGAACATGATGGGAGACTACATTTGGGGGCTGATTCGTGAAAGTGATTTACAGTATAATCGTAAATCTCGAAAAACTACTCACTTCTAAATCTTTTGTAGTCATTTTTGTATTACTTTAGTACAAATACATGTTAATTTGGATTCATATGTTGTTTTTTTCTGACTTTATGTGAACAAAAAGACACAAATTCGCCCGTTTTCTCATTGGAAATAGGTAAATTTCAAAATATCACTGTCCTGGTCACAAAAGCAAAGTTTGTGGGGAATAATAGCCATTTTCTATACTTTTGAGGCATAAGCAATTAGGAAATAACACTTACTACCCAGGAACAAAAATTGTGTTCCATAGTGTAATAATTTGATTTCAGAAAGGCCTTATCTCCTGACATTCCTGTAAACTGTGAAGCAGAGTACCTGTTTAATTTAATCAATGAGATGAGGCCTTACACTGCTGTCCACGGTTATGATAAATACACTCAAATACAAACTGTAAAACTTGATTTTACTAACACGTTTTTATATACAGCTATAACAAACTAATAGGTTTACTATACTGTATAAAAATTAAATATCTCAAAAACAACCTAATATTTTATTCAACAAAAAGAGGCCTGCAAGTGTGTGTGTGTGTGTGTGTGTGTGTGGTGTGGGGGAGAGGGGGGGGGGGTTGGGGGGTTATATGTGGAAAGCAGGCCTCAGATTCCAGCCTTGGTCCGTTCACTTCTAATGGTGTCGATATTATTATTATTATTATTATTATTATTATTATTATTATTATTATTATTATTATTATTATTTATTAGCAGACGCCCTTACACTTACAGTTGTATACAAAAAATACATATCAGGAATTACAGCACAATTAAGAGCAAGATACAAAAGATATTCCTCTTAGAGAGACATTTACACCAGATTACCCTATCATACAAACAGCACTGCATTCCCATTGCAGTGTCACTGCATCATTTTTCACACCAGATTACCCTATCGTACAAACAGCACTGCATTCCCATTGCAGTGTCACTGCATCATTTTTCACACCAGATTACCCTATCGTACAAACAGCACTGCATTCCCATTGCAGTGTCACTGCATCATTTTTCACACCAGATTACCCTATCGTACAAACAGCACTGCATTCCCATTGCAGTGTCACTGCATCATTTTTCACACCAGATTACCCTATCGTACAAACAGCACTGCATTCCCATTGTAGTATCACTGCGGCATTGCCTTTGACAACCGTGTAAGGGAATATTCCCTAATGCTTTTCAATAGGAATAGTTGACCAGTTCATTTAGGATTAACTGTATTTGCAAAAAAAAGCCTTGATCCCCTTGAATTAATGCTGCCCTTTAGTCTTGTCAACATGTTATGTGTTATAAGGCTATGGGTGAGCTGGTCACATCAATCAGTAATGTGCATAATCTGCAGAGCAAAGAGGTTTGATTATACTGGGTGATAGTGCCACTCCAGCCAGACAGTGAGAACACATTGTCATTCTGTGTTAATGCAGATTAAAAACAGCCTTCGGTCACATTTTCGTCTGGGTCTGGTGATTCATGTCTTAGAAGAAACAAGTCATACAAAATATGTAGCAAATAGCCATGGGTTACTGTATTCAGTCATCAGTGAAAGGACACGCACCATCACAGATGGGAGAGGCCGACACTTCATTAACCCTGGTGCTGTCGTGTCACCGTGGGCAGAGCAAATAGGGTTCACAGATAGTGTTTGTAAAATCTATGTAACAAGAACAAGACGTTTACGAGGAAGCAATTTCAAAATCATTAGGGTGAGCTGCAAATAACATTCAGGGAAAGCATAACATTGCTGTGCTTCAGCGATTTGTTCTTCCGCGGTGTTGAGACCCCACACAATCACTGGGAATACTAGAATTGAACAGTATGCTTAACATGGTTTGATTATTCATTAAGGGAAAGCTCTATTAGAAATGCATTCATGTAAAATTTAGTCAAGGCTTTTGTTTCTGCATTATAAATGTAGTCATTTAATCGTTAGTCTTATTAGCACTTTTTCACTTTCGTGGCATGCATTTTTAATGTCAAAACAATCCTTTTGGTATCCAGTTTGACTATACAAATTAAAGTCATCTGGAGTAAATGCTTTTTTTTAAATGCTTCTGTAATGAGCAGTGGGATGATACTGCCAGGTGGCCAACCATTCTTAATGATGATCTATTTCCAAAAAGTACTGGGACACCCCAGCTGGTTAGTGGTGCTGGGGGTGGGAGTTATGCACCCATTGTTCCCAACTCCAGATTATTAAATATCTACATACCCCTCTTTAATTACATGCAAAAGTTTATTTTTGGATGTACACAAAAGGTTTAAATGATTAAAAATCATTTATTTCATGACATTTCGTACAAAAGCCCTTCTTCAGCTGTGTAGAATATATATATATATATATATATATATATATATATATATATATATATATATATATATAGTTAGAATGTATTTCTAAGGCTAACTGTAAAACATAAATAATATAAATTTATTTTTTACAATTAATAATGACATCTTTAAGCAACGGTTTAATTAATCGTATATATAAATATAATTTGTATCCTAAACATACAGTAGCAGAATAAGTCATAATTCACATTTGCATGCAGTATCTCACCATATTTTAAATGCTGTTTCTAATGTGTGTTTTTTGTTTATGTATCTGATGTTATTAACAATTGCTGATGTGTTTTGTGCTATGTACAGCTCTTTCAGATGTTCTACAGGAAAAGCGCTATGTACAAATAAAATTGATTGATGATTGATTGATATTAACCACCTTGTACAAAGGATTCATCAATCAAAGGCCCTTTGCAGTTTTACATCTGAATTATATATTGGCATATTTATTGGTTTTTACATCTGACTGGTAAAGATGTATTAGATGGTATTTCTAGACCAGCTGTTCTATATTTCCTGCTGACTTCCCTAATTGCTACACATGCCTACAGTAATTCAGCATTTTAATTTCACGTTTCATTTACAACCCATTAACAATATGTATTGATGTATGTATGGATGGATGGATGGATGGATGTATGGATGTAGGTATGGATGTATGTATGGATGTCTGTCTGTATGTATGGATGTATGGATGGATGGATGTATGTATGGATGTATGTATGTATGTATGGATGTCTGTCTGTATGTATGGATGGATGGATGTATGTATGGATGTATGTATGGATGTCTGTCTGTATGTATGGATGGATGGATGGATGGATGTATGGATGTATGTATGGATGGATGGATGGATGGATGGATGGATGGATGGATGGATGGATGTATGTATGGATGTATGTATGGATGTATGTATGTATGTATGGATGTCTGTCTGTATGTATGGATGGATGGATGTATGCATGGATGTATGTATGGATGTCTGTCTGTATGTATGGATGGATGGATGTATGTATGTATGGATGTATGTATGGATGTCTGTCTGTATGTATGTATGGATGGATGGATGGATGTATGGATGTATGTATGGATGTCTGTCTGTATGTATGGATGGATGGATGTATGTATGTATGGATGTATGTATGGATGTCTGTCTGTATGTATGTATGGATGGATGGATGGATGGATGTATGGATGGATGGATGGATGGATGTCTGGATGGATGGATGGATGGATGGATGGATGGATGGATGGATGGATGGATTGTGAATGAGGCTTTGGTTCTCTGGTTTGTTTTGCATGAATTACTTGACACAGGAACTTTGTTTTTTCAGTGTGTTGCTTCACACTTTTATTTACAAAATAACACATACACAAACAAAACACAAACCTAACTCCCACATGGAGTGTTAAACTAAACATTAATTTATTTGTTCTTCTTCTAACTAACCACACTGGATGGCTAAACCGTTTTCCAGTTACCATTACAATTTACACACACCCGGTACTGACCAGACAGGTCTCCTCACAGCCGTATATTATACAGTAGTTGGGTTCATTTGTGCAAAAAACAGTTTCCTCTATCAAGCCTTTTACATTAAGAACATAGAGCTACAAATGCCATTTCAATTCTGTCATTTTTTTAATGTTTTGACCATCCCTTACATTTCCATGATTTGCAATGATTCTGAGTGGCTCAGTCAGGTTCTGTTGTGATTCTGAGTGGCTCGGGTTCTGTTGTGATTCTGAGTGGCTCGGGTTCTGTTGTGTTTCTGAGTGGCTCGGGTTCTGTTGTGATTCTGAGTGGCTCGGGTTCTGTTGTGATTCTGAGTGGCTCAGGTTCTGTTGTGATTCTGAGTGGCTCAGGTTCTGTTGTGATTCTGAGTGGCTCTGGTTCTGTTGTGTTTCTGAGTGGCTCGGGTTCTGTTGTGATTCTGAGTGGCTCGGGTTCTGTTGTGATTCTGAGTGGCTCGGGTTCTGTTGTGATTCTGAGTGGCTCGGGTTCTGTTGTGATTCTGAGTGGCTCGGGTTCTGTTGTGTTTCTCTACTGGTCAATCTAAGGATTGATTTTAGCCGTGTGGAATTTGTTCTTTTTTTATTGTGACCTTTTGATCTCTCCTGCTTCTATCATTCTACCATGATGGTGAGTTTCTCCAGAGGACGTGGACATCGTATCTATCTACAGTGAAACCTAGTTAAAGGCATCCTCAGTAAAGAAGAGCTCCTCACAATGAAGTCCACTTGCTGTAGTCCTGATTGGCTCCTATTGATTGCAGTGTTAAGTCATCTTCAATGTTCAAGCCCTTAATCTAATGTCCTGAAAGCATCAAGCCTCTGTTAAAATCTCCTCCAATGAGACCACCGTGCTGTAAAATGGCAATTGCTTTTTTGTTTTGTTTTTATATTCTATAAAGTGGTACCAGTTATGTTTTCTAAACAAAGAACCTTTTAAATAATCAAAATCAAACGGTATTGATTAGTGACGAGGAATTTGCTGTCCCTTCAGCAGTAAGGCCACCCCCTATTAAGGCCACATTTTGTAAGTGAATAATGTTGCTGTCCTGTGGGGGCCAGCTGTGATACTGTGACCGATGCTGGCATAGTCAAGGTTCAACGGCCCCAGAATACGTCAATGAAGGTGTACCATGGAGACCAGGTGGCAGGTCACTGTGGCATCGCTGATCCCTTATGACATTCCAGTTGAGATATCTGTGTAGGGAGAGTGAACGCAGTGGATGATACCTTGTCCACACTACCTCAATATAATACCCTGTCCACACTACCTCAATATAATACCCTGTCCACACTACCTCAATAAAATACCCTGTCCACACGATAATACCCTGTCCACACTACCTCAACATAATACCCTGTCCACACTATAATACCCTGTCCACACTACCTCAATAATGCACGCTTCAAACCACCTGGTTGTCATTCACTTCATTTACGGTCATGTCTTTGGAATGTGGTGATCGGTTGGGTAAGTGCCAAGCATCCTCCAAAATTGGTAAGGTGCGCTATGTAAGTGCCATTACAACAGGTGATTGTATAAGCGCGTATCAGTCTTCTGGAGGTGTTGGTGCTGGTGGTTTAAATGTACGTTCTCACCCCTTACGATACGTTAAAGTAATGGTTTTCCATATAAACATATCTACCAAGTGTTTCTGTGTCTTCACAGTAATTCTGGAACTGTCTTGTTAGTAAAGCTATGTGATCAGACAATGTCAAATCAATACAATAACATTCAGATCAGCAACATAAACCAAGCTGATACCAACTTATAAAAATAGTATTTACACATAAAAATGTGTTAAACAAAACTGAAACTAAAACTCATAGATTAGCCATAGGAAGACGAAGCGACATTTAACTATGCAAAGTAATGGGAGATAAAAACAACCTGTCTTTGGGAGAGTCCCGCTGTTGATTGCTTGCAGCTGAGGAACTACATTTTATATATACTAAGAACAGAAGCACAAACATGTCAGCTCTATCATGTATCAATGCCAGGTTATGGATACAAAAATAGGGAAACACAAATCGGAAACAGACCATTTATAGACGAGCAAAAGAAAACTGAGAAAAATATATACTGAGTAATTGTATACGTCTAATACTGCAACTTTTGTCTTCAGCTAAAAGAAGGTGCTTTTATTTTAGTTTCAGCAGTTCTGCGTAACATTTTGTTTTGAATGACCCTTTCAAGTCCAAAGCGCCTTCACTATCCAAAGCAAGCCTGAACTTTAGTCCAAGTCACAAACCACAAAGTGAACCATCTCTCTGTGCCACAGATCATTTCTTCTCTTAATAACATCCTTTGGTGATAAACCACTCTTGAACTTACCATTGTCAGCCTCCAAAACACACACCATAATCAAGACCTCTACAGTTCTTCAATCTCTTTAAGCATATTAGCCTCTGACCCCAGATGAAAAAAAAAATCTCTGACATAAATATAATGTATTGCAGTAGTGTAGGCAATTTAAGAAACCCGGGCAATCTGGGAGGATGACCTGCACCTCAGAGTTCAGATGAGCAGCCAAAAAGATGAACACGAGTTTAACCTAAAGCTGTGTTTCCAGGTACCAGCTGCAAAGTGACTCCAGCTATCCAGATTCAAACAGCACGTTATAAATGGGTTAACAATATTCACAGAGGTATGTGAATAGGTACCTGGACTCTTTTATATTAGTAGAACCCACTACCTGAACAGGTGGAAGTAACTCCAGTCCTACAGGAATATTGCATTGTAGGTGTGACAGGTAAGTGCGTTCTAGGGCCTGGAAAGAGCTTTAATTTGATCTGTTTGTTATCTAATGCACAATCAGCATGCATTGGGACCATGAGATTGCCATTCACTTCATTAGAGCAGGGTTGGAACGAGACCTGTCTCAAAGGACCAAGGTGTCCTACATTTGACCTCACAGTGGTCATTATACCACATAACCCATGTTTCTGTTAACAGCTATAGTCCCTCTGCTGGGTGGTACCTCCATGTGTTCTAGGTCAGCACTGCGCCTCTTGAGTTCACAATTGTAAGTGATCCATCCGCAGACCTGTATTTCACTAGAAAGCAGCGCTCCAAAGAGAGGGATTAAGTGAGACACACAGTCTTTGAGCACAGCTCAATAGTCTCAGAACAGCAGTTTCTCAACCCAAACCCTCCAGTTTTTACCTATCGATTTGCTCTGGATTTCAGACACTGCTCGATCCATTGAGGATCCACTGGCTTGACGGGAATCCTTCTCTGAATCCCGTTGCTATAATTCAAGCCTTTGGCGGGGCCTCGGAAATTCACCTGAATTAACTGAGCCGTTTAGTCAAGTGAAAAGGTTACGTGTCATACAGGGTCACAGATTACAGGTTACACTGGTGAAAGGGTACGAGCTGGGAGGACAATGAACCATATGATTAAGCAGTATCTAATTGTGCCACCATTGATCTCTGTTCCATGAGACACACTTCCGAAAATAGCATGAAACATTCAGACTGAAGCATATGCATTCAATTACTGTACTGGCGCTCAGTTCAGACAACTGCAGTCCAGAATGTTAACAGATGGATAGGAAGCATTCATTTAAAATGATTCTCTCCAAATCATTCCATGGTTCCATGGATCTATGACAGAAGGATCTAAAAGCCTCTGGTCATCCCCACAATCCCAATCCCTAAACCGAAGAGCATCTACTCGATACAATGTAATCTTCTGTATTTGCAGCCCCTCCATCTCTTTCTGAATGCATGCATTTTTCCAACAGGAATTGCTGACTTGCTATACGAGTAGTATTATGTGAGCTGGATGTTTACCTACAGTATGTAAAACCGACAGATCTTCAAACATGATCATGTGCAATGGAAAACAAAGGCGCATCAATCTCATATAAAACACACACACCTCATCATTCACCCGAAATAAACAAACAAACAAAAAAAAAGAATCATTTGCAAGCCAAATTGTGCATTCTGAGACCCAGCAATCGCCATGTACGTCTCTTTCATTTTGCTTATTAAACCAGAACTGCTACTGAGCATATGAGCATACTGGCAAAAAAAAAAGTCCAGTCAAACCATACATTGCACCTATACTGGATCTGCCCAAAAATAAAACAGCAGCAATGGAATGAAAAAGAACAGTGTTTTAAAAAGCTTGAAAAGGAGATTACATCAACCATCAAACCTTCCTATTGACTATCTGTGCTTATTTACAGCACTGACAGACACACAACACATCAATACCCCCATTTCCACTTTAGAAATGCAGAATCCACAGCAAAAATATAGAGAAGAATGTTGTTATTTTAATAAAAACACACACCAGAGATGCAGGTATTACCTGAATTATATCTTGTCATTCTCTGCCCCTTTGATGGTAGTGTTCTGATGGAAACATCCCTGATATCTGAACCCTAGTGACAGTCCATCCGCAAGCCTGCCATTCTGCTGCCAAAGCGGCTCCTGACCCCAACCCCTGGCTTTTCAGCAGCCTGCCTCACTGGAGCCTTGCTGTTCCCTAGCCCATGATGTCATCCTTGCAGCACAGCCCATTGGTTGACAGCAAACATGATAATACTGCCAACAGAACTAAAGGAGAACCAGACAGGATTGATCTTTTGTTTAGGGGCCATTTTGTGACAAAGAAAGAAGGAGAGGTAGGGAGCAGAAACCACAAACCATAGTGGCTTATGGTAATTGTTTTAAACTAATTTATTGTGTTGGGTTGTTTTTAACTGCTATTATTTTTGGATAATATATTGTTATTTAAAGGTGAGTGACAACGGTCCTGGTTACAGTTTTAAGACAGGCATCATAAAAGCTTCCCTTCACAGCTCTGCAAGCAAAAGAGAGCACCTCAACCCTAGCCTGGGCGCCATTGTTCTGAATTGGTTGGTGGTTTTGTGAGGGTTGAGACCACTAACCCAGGCATTCAGATTGTGTTCATGAATTGTACGGTAGATTGCAAATATTTACCTTTTCACTACCCTTTTGTAATTTCTTTACTTACAGCAGTGTCATAAATTCTAATTAACGATTACTGAGACCAATAGAGATGGACCCATTTGACCATTGTAACAAGTGTGTACTGAGTGTCTTCACTGATAAAGACGTCCCGGTTAGTATTAAAATGCTCCAGTGGATTTGGATCACAACCTGTCCCGCTTGATTTGCCTATCGAGACCTGATCCATTTCTCTGGTAGTTGGTGATCTTGTCTAGACCCTTTACCAAATACAATCATTTTGTCCCTTTATTGAATGAACAAGGCAACAGCTCAGATAAGGATTAGAAATAATAACTGACCTAAATTTTTAATGAGTCTACACCTCTGAATCACAACAGCTGTTTTATGGAGCTCATTAAGCCGTATATGGACCTCCCTGAGGCAGAGAAACATCTTCAACAACGGGGTAATTTCCATGGAAAAAATAAGTCTCACCTTTTCTCACTCTGTTTTGGTAGTACTTTCAGGCTGTGTGTGCTTCCATGTAGTTTTCTTTAAGCCAGAAAAATTCTCCTTCCAAATGCAAATAATCTACTTAATATTAAAATACAGGAGGGTATATTTCAATGTTTCTGTCTGACTTCCAATTTGGCTTTGGGCGACGACTGACTGATATCATACAGCTTTCTTAAACTGGGTTTCCATTAACTTTTTAGGATGTGTTAAAGCACTGCAGGCAGCCTGCCTGATTTGACCACCAAAAAAATAACGTAATAAAAACTAGGGGTGAACTATGCAGCTTCTTCTGCAGAGTCACACGTCTCATCCAAAGGATAGATACACATGCACATATACAATATACACGTTTTCTTACAGAATCGGCAAATCTGACACTTATAGTCTACGAATGGAGCTAAAATCTCAGCATATAAAAATATAAAAATGATCCAGTCAAAATGTTTAGTACAGTACATTTTAAAATATTCCTAGCAAATCAGGCTAACCAACTCGCTGCGTTTCCAGCTACACATTATAATAATAATAATAATAATAATAATAATAATAATAATACGTGAATCCGAATCCCGCAGTGACAGTGCAAGGCTCTCACCAGTACAATGTTTTAATATGATATTTTGTTCTTGTTGTTATTGATGAACCAGTACATCGGTAGTCCATGCGCGTTTAACAAATGTATCTGTGCTGTCCACCGGGACTTTCGTTATAATGTAGTAAGTCTTGCAGCAAGCTGATGTTAAAACCAAGGTTTTTCTTTTTATCTTATGTAGTTTTAAAACAAATCTTGCTCAATGAATTTGCTCAAGACAGCAGCAATAAAACGGCTATAATTCAATACATATTTTGGTACAAATGTGACTTTTTTTTTCATTCTTAGGTACCCAGCTGGTGTAGCTGGTGTACAATGATTTGCATCTTATTGCTAAGGGACAGAACAGGCTAGGCTAAAGCAATCGCCTATACGATGACCAATCTTGAACAGCTCGACCCTGGCAGTCTCTCATCAAAACTTTTAAGAGTTTGGGGCTCATCTTTGATCCTGATCTATCATTTGAGACTCATATTAGGGAAGTTACTAAAGTATCTTTTTATTATTTGAGAAATATAGCCACACTTAGTCCAATTATTTCCGTATCTGATGCACAGAGACAAATGCATGCCTATGTTTCATCTAGAATTGATTATTGTAATGCACTTTTTTCTGGTATACCAAAATGTGTGGTATCCCGTTTGTAGCTTGTTCAGAATACCACCGCTAGAATTCTGACTAAAACCAGGAAATGTGAACATATTGCCCCTATTTTGGCCTCTTTACACTGGCTCCCTGTGCAGTATAGAATTGATTGTAAGATTGTGCTGTTAACTTACAAGGCCCTGAATGGATTAGCACCTAGTTATTTGCAGGAGTTACTGACCCTGTATCTTCCAAACCACACTCTGAGATCACAGGATGCGGGGCTGCTGGTTATTCCTAGGGTCAACAAAAGCAACACAGGAGGTAGGGCTTTTTCTTGTAGCGCTCCTAAATTATGGAATGCTCTGCCTTGTTTGCCATTACAGTTTTCAAGCCAAGACTAAAAACACACTTTTATGAAATGGCTTTCTTATCTTAGTGGGTTTTAATGTAACTTTAAAATTGCTGCTTTTGTATTATTATGTGTATTCTGTTATTTAAGTGGTCTGATTGTGGCAGTCGTATGTGTGACATGCTATACAAATGTATTGTGGTTTGTTCTTTTTTTGTGCTATGTACTTACAGTGCTTTGCAATGCTTTTGTAAAATGCAATCAATCAATCAATCAATCAATAAATAAATAAATAAATAAATAAATAAATAAATAAATAAAAGTTTAAAAAAGGTTTTCTTTATTTATTTATGGATTTTTTGCAGTGCATTTTTTTTGGTAGTAGCTTCAGTATTTTTTATAACCTTGCTTATAAAACAATTTAACTACAAAGCAGTTATTATGGTCAAATAGCAATAATCTAAATACATTGAATAAATGGTGTCACGAACAAAAAAAACGCTCTAAACCCTTCCTAGTGTGTGTGTGTGTGTGTGTGTGTGTGTGTGTGTGTGTGTGGTGTTTGTTTTCTACATATTTGGTCAAAGAAGCTTGCCAATAAAGTATTGCTTGGCACGGCCTTTACGTATAGTATATGTTACGTCACAAACGTGGTTTTCAGTGCGGAAGTCTCTTAAGCATAATGTACGACTTCTGAACATGTTTACATGCAACAAACCAACGTTTTTGGTCATTTGTACGGCTTTTTAGCATGAGAAGACGATTACGTGCCCCTATAGACGCACACTTCCTATAGCACATGTGCGTGGTGTGTGCGTGCTACGTCACATTAATAATGACTGTGGAGAGAGTGACGACTTTCTATGTTGCACGGAAACCCGGACAGTATCTTTCACAAATACATAAATATAGCCATGTGTGTAAAATCCAGTATTTCAGCTTCAGCAGGATCAGTAAATGAATTGAAAATTAAGAAATGCAGAATGATACTGCAATGTAAAACCATTTTAAAGAGCCTCTTGTCACTTATATCATTTCCAGTACTTACTCAACAATAAGCAAACAACAGGACTAAATGTATAAAACCAAAACCAGACAGCATGACTTGCTAAAAAAAACATATTTCATTCACCAAAAAGTGTACATTTCTGCATAAACTCCAATACATTCCCCGCACCCTCAACCATGCGCAGGAAAAATATAATGATAAAGAGAGTTGCCTGTGCAAAACAAGCCGGGGTTTTTCAGGTAGACCTGCCTCTCCATTCAGGTTCACAGCTGGCAGCTCTGAAATCCTGTGCAAGCGGAGACTGCAAACACAGCACTGGAACTGTTTGCCCTAATTTGCCTATGATGTCATTCTTTCCACTGCTCACCTGTGATTGGCTGTCCAGCCCAGCATCTGCTCAGCTCTCAAGGCTAGTTGCTTGCCTGAGGTAGAGACCTATCAGAGCCGCTTTGAATCACGTCTGGTTGTCGTGACAACCCCTGTAATATGAATTCCTCTTTTGAGAGTAATATGTTTGTTCTAGAGTGGTATTCACTTATAGGAAATGATGCACTTAGGAATCGCTGTTAAAATATTGACACCTGGCTGAAAGTGGAGCCCTTTGTGTCACATGGTCTCCTTTTTGGTTTTGGATGCTAATGATTAAGGGCCCAGTTTAGGACAGCTGGTTTGCTGCATTTCTTCTCACACGTGAATAGGGCAGGTGCAGAATGCTACAGTACTTTGCCCAAGGGTGCCTGCGGAAAAGCAGGCATTTTTCAGGGTCATTCTGAACAGGGCTTTTTATCAATACTTTTTGTTTTATAATATTTAATTAATTATTTGTTTACTATCCTATTATATGTGTACTGTATGATTTTCAGTTGTTGTTTCTGCTTACATCTTTATTTGCCATGCTTACAAACTATTTCAGCAAAAGGCAGATTTTCTGGTTGGGGGAAGCATGTTAGCGACACGTTGTGCGCTGAAACCTGCGCTTCATTAACATGCTTCCCCACCAGTAATTATTAGGGGAAAGGATTAAAAGGGGTTAGAATATTTAATTAAATTAAGTATTTAATACTGATTTTAGATACACAATTTGGCCCATTTAAGAAAATACCTTTATACCGAAATCAATACAGGGATATAATTTAGACCTATATACCGGTGAAGGATTGTGTGGAAGGGCTATTTTGTCAAGAAGTGAACTGAACCGTGTAGACTGTAGGATGTGTATGCTATAGACTGAGGTTGGACAAAATAATAGAAACATATGCTTTTGTGCAACATGGTCTGGCATGACTGATGAACTTGTTATGTAAACGGAACCCCTGAATATATTCTGTGTTCTCGTGCATTGCCAGTTGTGCTCAATGCATTTTTGAGGCGAACAGCCAAATACCTATTTTTCCCTAAAAGCAGGGCGTACTTACAAGCCTTGAAAACAAATTTCTATGACATTTCTGGTTTACTCAACGTGTTGGAAGCAATAGACTGCACACATGTGCCACTAACACCTCCAGCTCATTCTAAACATCTGTACAGGAACAGGAAACACACCTATTCTATTAATGTGCAGGTGGTTTGTAATTGTGCACAATATGGCACTGCACCACTGACTAACTTAAATAAAAACGTACAGTATGCATTTGGCTTATAGACGAATTAGTGGTACAGTATTATGCAACATTTGTTGCTGGTCTCTTGAAATTCGTATTAATGAGAACTGACTGTCCTAACTTGTCAATGCGGCACCATCATCTATTTTGTGTTAATAATAATAATAATAATAATAATAATAATAATAATAATAATAATAATAATAATAATAATAATAATAATTTCAGCGCAGTGACTTATACATTTAAAATACATTGCGCACTATAAATGTATGCATGTGCGATTTTATTGTATTTTTAAAACCCGACACCTCTTAATGTTGGACAAACATATGCGGTTTAGCGAGGGGCTGGTGTAGGGCTCCTGATTTTCCATACTTGGGAATAGCAAACTCCGTTTTTCAAAATGAACAATTCCGTTTTTTTCCGTTTTCAAAAATGACCAATTACGTTTTTACCAATGTATTAAGAATTAACGATGTAATTTGAACCTAAATAACATTTTTACATTAAAAATCTATTGAATTCGCTTTTTTTAAGTCCCTGAGATACTGTACTTTTCAGGGGAAAAAAATCTTTCTTAAAGCAGTCCACTGGTAGTAACAATGTACTGTAGGTCAGTCAACAAATAAAGGGGTTTTGAAAAAACAGCTTATTGCTGACATTACAATATACAGACATTATTACAAAAATATACAATTTTCATAAAATTACAAATTAAATACAATGTTCAGGACACTTATCTCTCCCATCTGTAGTTTCATCTCCAACAACGCAGACTGGTTTTGTACTTGCTGTGAAACTGCTTGCATGTGTTTCTCCTATACCCTTAGTTAGAGCAGGGCTCTTCAACTAGTTTTTTTTTTTTTTTTTTTTAATTTAAGGGGGCCAGATTTGAAAAAAAAGGTAGGAGTAGGAGGGCCAGAGTATTTTAATCTGCACATTTTTAAGCAATAATAAATTACATAACTTAATATTCATATACTGAACAAGACTTACACATTTGACCACATGAATAGTACTTTAATAATAGAACAGTGTGAGAATTTATCGGAGTATCATTACAAACATTTTAAAATGTACGTGACATATTAAAAAGTATAGCTGTTAAAAAGAGATCAGCGCCTATACTTTTGAGCTTCTAAGTACTGTGCCCTCTGGATACGTATTTCCAGAAGCTCCGTGTTTGGTTTAAAAATGCCTTTTCATATTGTATTCCCTAACTACTGACACACATTCATTGCACAATAAACACATTCACTGGCTTTGCGTTTGGTACATTTGGTAAAATAAATAAGTATCTATTGGTCCACTCATTGTTGAATCTACAATTTTCACTCTGAATACGTAGTATTATTAAGGAGTTAATGATAAATAAGAAATAATACGTTATAAAACGAAGGTTTCACCTCAACCACCGTGTCGTTTCCTTGTGTTGAGCGGGTGATGGGGTAACATATTTGCATTAATAACTAAATAAATTAATAGATAAATTCAATTATGTTTTTTTAATCGGGGGGGGGGGGGGGCTGACCACCGTTTTTTTCCGGTACTTCTCACTCCAAAATTATTCCACAGAATTGAGCTCACAAAACAGTTAGCTGCTTTTTTAAAGAACTCAACTCACACAGTGCACAGGTACAGCGCCGCACCAGAGACATACAGTCCATCAGCGTAACGCCCACAACACCACCTGTTTTCTAGTTATCCCATTGATCCAATAAAATAAGGTGCAGTTGCAAAGCAGAATTTCCGTTCCCAAAATGCCAATTCTGTTCCCAAAGCCTATTCCGCTATTCCGTCCGTGATTCCGTGATCGTGGAAAATCAGTATATCAATACCAATATATATTGATATATATCAATATATATATCAGTATTAAAATAGGTCAAATGAAGACGGAACAGAATGCATTGTACATCTGACGTTTACATTTAACATAAACAATGTTATTTTGATTCTTGCACCCTTGCATGTATAGACGTTATCCTTCGGGCACCCTCTGCTGCAGTGAACCACAACTCAATCCCCGTTATTTATTTGAACAATGTCACACGACTCTCGCAATGTATAATGCTACAGATCTCGCTAAGAAGACCTAACACATATTCAAATAAGTATATTGCCGCTGTCTCCATTAACATGTGTTTTCTTAGTGAATATGACAAAATGTTTACTTTGTGAAGTGTCGCAACGGAAATGCAAATTGTGTGCTTGCGCTGCGAATGGCCCATCTTAGTAAACATACCTCTCTGTGTCTCTGATTACTGTGTATTTATATAGTAGTTATTTAGTAAATACATGTGTACACATACCAGTAATTACAATGTTATTATGCATAGTTACAAAGCACTAAATGTGAAAATCTTTCTGCACGATATATGCAAGTATACAATTGTATCAGAAAAGAGCTAGGGTTAGGTTTAGAGTTAGGGTTAGGGTTAGGTTTAGAGTTAGGGTTAGGGTTATACAGTGCACAAAATGTACACATGAAGTACATTGTAACTATGCATACTAACATTGTAATTATGTATAAGTACACATGTAAATACAGTAAAGCACCCATTTGAAATGGCTCTAAACCCACAGATAGTCCAGCTGATGAACGCAGACATTGTATCACTAAGCTGCTTGGTCATTTTATAATGAAATACTGTCTTGATATAAATGCTGCAAAACCACAACCCAAAATCTTATTTGTATAACATGGGTTAACATTTTATAACATGCATACCTGCCAAGTCTCCGATTTACAGCATGATTCTCCCATCTCCGGATGAGACTCAAGAAACTCCCCGTATTGTAGCATACAACTGTAATTTATCATTACCTTAAGTAAATGTTCTCTAACAAGCGCCCCCCCCCCCCCCCCCCCCCGCTCGCTCGCTGTCTCGCTTGCTCTAAACAGTAAAAAAAAGGTATGTACAGTATATATCTTAATTGGACAACACCAAGCCCCCGCCCCCACTGCTAGTTCGCTCTTCCAACAGGGGAAACTATAAAAATGAAAATAAAATGGTAAGTATATATCTTAATTCAGCACCAGCCGTCGCATGAGAAAAAAATATCTCCCAATCTGGTATTTTCAAAGGTTTGCAGGTATGTAACATGGTGTGTTCCTTGTAGTCTTGTACTGCTTACATTGCAAGTAGCCCCCAAGGCCTCACTCAAACCAAGGAATCTAGTTAGCTTTGTAACTGGAATCGATGCTCATTCCTGGATCTATGATAGAAGACTTCAAGCATGCAGGAACCATTGAAAAGGCCTTTTTTATTAGAAGTTGTAGCTTTTAATTGGAGTTCTTTGAGTTCTTTTATTTTGGTGGATGTTTCAGTTTTAGCCAGTCCACACAATATGTTAATGCTTGTGCTTGCAATTCATTATGCTTGTGTAATGGACAGTGTTGTGTGATACACTGTTGTGACGGATTCTGTCCCCTGTCGGTGAGATGAGAAGAGGTTAAAAGCTAAAACCATGAATGCACACAAGACTGGTTGTTTTGCATTGTGGTTAAGACGCTCGCTTGCAGCGCAAGGGGTCACCGGTTTGTGCCAAGCCTCTACCCTGTTACACTTAGTTGTCATTGCACACCCAAAATATATATAAATAGGAGTGTGTTGACCCATGGAGCTGCAGGTTTTTGGATGCGTTGATTCTGTAGATTCCTCTAACTGTTCTGGTAATGATGTCAGCCTTCTACTGTAAAGTCTTGAAATCCAATATAATGTACAATGGCTTGCAGGCTATGCTTCCCTTTATCCATACATATGTGTGGTTGAGACTTATCAAAATTACATTCAGCTCGGCCTCTCATAGATTATGAATGGAATTATCCCACTTAAATCCTAGGTATTATTCTCTATATAACCCATCCTGACCCCCATATCACAATAATATAGTTTTAAAAATAATTCCACTTATTCTGTGATATTGAGGCAATAAATTATTGAGAGCCCCTTAGACAATAGAGTGCATTACATGGAGAATTTACTGCCTAGCCACGAATGAACCAAATTATTTTTACATACATTATTCAATGAAGTATACTACACCAGCAATATAATGGAAGCAAATACTCGTAGTCCCACCTTAAAATGCGCCTACATCACAGCGCTGACCTTAATCAGCTGAGGCTTGTGTTTCACACTGCAGTAATTCCTCTGCTTGCTACTGGACCCATGCAATCTATCAACGGATGCCTAGCTGCTAAACAGACAGCTCTGCAGCGTGGTTCCCTAATGACCGGAGCTAAGGAACAGACAGTGGACTTTACAGTTGTATTAGCTGCTGAATTGGTTTTGTGGTGAGCAGGAAACCCCATCATGGCAATAGCAGCTCCTAACTGTGGAACAGTGCAGTTATTGTAGAGTCAGGGGCCTTGGTAACTGCATACACAGCTTATTCTTCAGTAACAACAGCCAGGTATTTGACAGCGTACCAAAGACAGGAGGACTATTGCACGACACTGTTAAACACCCCCACTGAGTTTATAAGCCCTTGTGTGCAGTAATGAATCATGCCTGGTTGTCATGGAAACCCTGTACTGCTTCTTTCGTGTTAACATCAGATTTATTGCCGCGCCCGGTCCCTGGACATTTTCACCCATTAACATGCAAAGAGGAAGAATGTGCGACAGTAAAACCCAGGCTTAAATTTGTTACAGGACGCACTAACCAACACACGCACAGTTTGATTGCCTTTTAAAGTGCTAAACCAAATGAGAAAAGAGCAGGCTGCAATATTGCTAAACACGCTGTATGTGTATCTGTCTTCTCATGAGCAGGGCCTCTCAAATAGCCACCAGGAACTTCCTTATATTCAACAACATTGAATTGAAAGTGAAGTTTTCTTTTACCGGAACTCATTTTCTTGCATACGTTCAAATCCAAGCAACATAACGACTTTTCATTCATTGTGTTTGTAATATAAACAGAATACTCCATGTACGTTCATGAAGTGCCCTTGCTATATTTTCAATGGCTGCAAACAACCCTCTCGCCCCTTTTGGGTGCATGTTGCGTCCCCAGCAATGATACTCACTGTCTTGGAAATGTACAAAATATAAAAATGAGTCTGAAATTTAAGCATTGTGATTTGCAGGTAATTTTAAACAGCGTTCTAATAATGTCATATGTAAATACAGTAAGTTAATTTAAAACCAATGTCCTTGTCACCAAATACTTATTTTCCTAGGGAAATTCATTAACACATGAGTAGACTTTAATTAGTACTTTCATTAACCTGGGAGATACATTGGCATGCAAGCGAGGGATTAGTGTCAAGGGGCTTTTTAGCAGCTTTATTCAGCAATATGTTAAAAGATTAATTTAAAAAGAAAGCAAGTATAGCAAGAACATATCTACAGTGAGCTTGCCGTCATCCTAGATATTACAATTTTTTTCATTCTGTTGGGTAAAAACTGTAGATTTGGATCAGGACCCACATTCAATTTTATTCCAAACCAACAAATTGCATGTTTCATGTCCAGTAACAGTGGTGTAAAACAGTTTTATTTGAGGTAAACCAAGGGGGTCGCTGAAAGGGCTGAGATTGGGAGGCAGGGGGTTGCACATGACCATAATTAAACTAGGGAAGCTGGGTTATATTTCTACTGGTTAATTGGTAGAAGGTGCGGTGTGCTGGAGGCTGTTTATCCTCTAAAACCTCGGTCAAAAATCAAGATATAAAATGAACTTATTCCAATTTCATAATGCCCCTAAATTCAGGGAGCTACATCAAAGAGATGAAGAGACTCACAGTGAGTTCAGCTCTCTATTCATACTACACTCCGTGTGTTCTGGAACTGGAGACGAGCAGGTCCTACCAGCCGATGAACGGTGTAATGCATCACTTAGTGCAGGGTCCTTTCCAGAAGCATGGTCTGTTTGTCATGGCCTCACGTAACCAATGCTTGGCTGTGCTTTTTTATCTATGTGACAGATTGCTGGGAGAAATGCACTGCTATTTATTATTAGGTTTTTGCTTCCATGGAGTGACAAATGTACCATATAAAACAAGTATGCTATTGCAGTCATTGCCAGGGCTATATGAATAACATGTAAAAATATAAGAGTGACTTCTAGACCAACAGGCAAAGGAGCGACTGCACTAAAAGTACAAAATTACTGCAGTATGTGACAGTACAAGCAAAGCGAAGTTGAGAGCCTAGTGAAAGCATGGGCAGGCAAGGTAAATCACAGATGCAACATTTACTGTAGATCTGTACTGTGAATCAAGTCTCAATCTCACCCTGTTCCAATTTCAAACTGGGGCTGCAGCAACTTCCATTGGCAGTGCAATCTGCAATCGGACCTTCTGCTACAGTCAAAGATCACCTGCATGCATCATGTTTTTGTATTATTGCCTTTGTAAATTGATTCACCGACCTACCAATACTTCCTTGACAGTATAATACAGGGGTGGCCAAAGTGAGATGTACCTGTGCTGGCTCTGCAGGCACAAAGTGAATAAACTAAACTAAATAAACAAAATTGTTTAATTCAACCAATTAAACCTCCATCATGACCCTGAAGTAGTTAATTATATCATGTTACCTGTTAAACCTGGAGTGGAATGGCCCTCCTGGGCTGTGATTGGACACCCCTGGTATAATATATTCTCAGCCCTCATGCTCGTCTCGTTTTCTTTTTGTGTTTTAGGTGGATATTTAAATACTGCCTCTTGCTTCCTTCGCAATGAATGCATGAGTTCTGGCAGCCAACAATCCTAACTGGGGCTGAGGGGAGTCCCAGTTGAAATCGATTCTACCTCAATCTGCTGCCGATGTTCCAAGTGACAAACGTGACAAGAAATGTGTGGTAAAGCATGGTGAATACTTAATATGAGCCAGAAAAAAAAGTTCACAGTTACACTGTTTTAGTAAATAGTTAAAAACATATTCCAAAGTAATATGACAGTAAAACATTTAACTCAAAATACAGGTAGTGGACAAAAAAATGGAACCGCCTGGTTAAATGAGGGACACCAAGTATATTGAAAGCAAGGGCTTCCACACAGGTGTGGCTCATGCGTTAATTAAGCAAATAACATCCCAGCATGCTTAGGGTCATGTATAACAATGCTGGACAGGCCTGGTTGCCTATAATTATGGCTAGCATGGCTGCAAGAGGAGACCTCAGTGACTTTGAAAGAGGGGTGATTGTTGGGGCGCGTTTGGCAGGAGCTTCAGTGACCAAGACAGCTCAACTTGCTGATGTTTCACGAGTAACGGTGTCATGTCGGCATGGAACTCCGAGGGAAAGACATCATCAGCAAAGGGCAACAGTGGGCGGAAGTGCATAATCCAGGATCATGATATCCGTGCATTAATTTGAAGTGCAAGGCAAAACAGGCGCGCAACTGCAGATCAATTGACTGCAAATTTCAACCTGGGGCGAGCAGCCAGTTTCATCGCAAACGGTCCACCGAGAACTCCACAGAGCGGAATACCATAGTGGCCCAACGCCCTATTAAGTGACTTTACATTGGTGTTTCCATTTTTTTGTCCACTACCTGTATGTATATGCTGTTATAAAGATGGCCCATAATAAGTCCATATGTACAGGTGACCCTGCCTCTTGTCAGTTTACAAACATGCCACACTTCAGAGACTCAGCTAGTGCTTTACTGTATGATCACTCACGGTCACAAGATGTATGACCCCTCCCATGGGTATGATGCGTATGACCCCCCCCCCGAGACGAGTGTCCCGCTGAACAGTTTCCAAATGTTGGCAAGTATGCACACCCTGCACACCACACAGCTGTGCCTTTACCAGAGGAGACTTACAAGGACCCCTGCACTCCCCTAACTGTACGACTCACCATGCACACCACACGGCCGTGCCTTTACCAGAGGAGACTTACAAGGACCCCTGCACTCCCCTGACTGTACGACTCACCCTGCACACCACGCCGCAGTGATTGATAATATGTACAGTTGACCCTGTCTCTTTTGGCGTAAGAGTGTCATCTCGTTTAACACTCTCATGGTTCTTTTGCCCTCCCAGAATGCTCAATATAAATATAATTGAGGCACCCATTCCTTAAGAGAAGGATCACTAGATTTCGTCGTTTTATAGTGTGTGCCAGACTTACAGGAGTATTTCAGACTGCAACCTAAAAAATACCTATTTTACCTATTACTATAAAACAATAGTGCTACATTTAGAAATACTAAATATAACTTAAATTCAATGGCTGATGTTTTTTGGCTCGGAGTCTTTTTCAATGCCTTCAGTGTTGATTCATGGTCTTATATAGGTGGGTGATGTGGACTGCATCCCCAGGTTGTAAAGGTAAATGGTCCCATTAAGAGGAATGGGTGTGTGCTGATTGCACTTAATAGACACTAACCTGGCAGAGGTGTGAATGGTGCTAGATACAGCAGGTCACATAGGCAAGGAAGAAAGTGAAATGTAGAAAGTGAAATATATAAGAAAATGTTTAGGAGGTAAAGAAAGGATAGAAAAAAAACGGAGAGGGTAGGAGATAATTGTAGGTGTGGTGATTCCTTAAGTGGGAAATGTTTTCTGGTATAGTGGGGTTGGGCAGTTTGTTATTAATTACTAGTAATTGCTGCCCTCTTGTCTTTTTTTTCTTATAGCTTTTTGGTAGCATATAAGACAACACAGGGAGAAAAACACACGCACACGCACACACACGCACGCACGCACACACACACATGCACGCACGCACACGCACGCACACGCACGCACAGATAAATACAAAAATAATAATTACTTTAATTAAATAAAGAACAAAGAAAATCCACATTACATACATACAGTAGCGTATAAAACTAAATATTATCAGAACAGAAGAGAATTATGCTGCCTGTTGACCATTTCTGAACAAAATGGTGTCTTGTGCCTGACGTTGTTGAATAATACTGACATTGAGCTTTATTTGGTTTCAAAGTGTTACTAATTAGTTAAAAACATCATTGACAATCACATTGAGCATAACCCAAGTATAAATCCTCCCATAGTGTGTGTGATGTGAATCATATGATGCTGTTTGTTGTTCATAGCAAGCCCTCTGGTTCCAGAGTCACAAGTTTACAGTTATTTATAAGGCTGGTTCATGTGGAAATGCAGGCTGTTGTAGCCCTGAGCTTTTTATTGGTATGCTGACATATACAGCTCCCCATGGGGACCAGAATGAGGTTGGAGAAAGGGCTTATTGTCTGTCCACACTATACAGATCATTCATACATGCTTCCCTGTGTCATTTGCATGGCCTGCTCTGCAGAGAAACTTCTATTTGCATTGTACTGATATCTCTGAAATTTGAATAGACCCAAGATAAGATTGCCTTTGTCCCATCTCTGAATGCTCCCTTTGCTTTCATTTATATATTTTTTGCATCTTTATGTCTTATTACCTGTGCAGAACGGTCTGTTACACAACAAACGACAGCAACATCGAAGCAGTGTTTGTAACTGTTATCTTTTCAGAAAGACAACCACTAGGTTTAGTCAATTTTTTTGAGTTTATAATTACTTTATTCCCATTTTAATCCCCAATGTAGCATCTCCCATCATGATTACTCACATGCAGCCAGGGATACACCTTGTGCCAGGGAGCATGTCTCGCCCTGCACATCATGCAGTCATGCCTTTACCAGGGGAGACCCTTTGCTACCAAAGCACTTCCTGTGCTGTAGGTCACATGTAACCCTCCACCCGCTACAGAGAGCAGTACAGCCGACCGGATTTTTAGATGAAGATTCTGAAAGACAGGTCATATATAATCCCACAGATAAAACAGCAGTGGTTTAAATTGGAGCTGAGGGGATGTGATAGCAGTTCAGATAGCAGCCTCAGAACTGCCCAGTCTCCCCCTCGGAGTTCTGTTTACAGTCCAGTGACTTCAACCCCAAAGGGAAGCAGCGTCAAATAGAGTGAGGCTTATCACACTATCATAGTTCCTGATGTGCTGTTAACACGTTTCTTGGCTTTTAATCAGGAATCCTCGTTAGAATCCAAAGTAATTGCTGCCTCCGGCGTACTACAAATTTGTTTAATAATTTACACAGAAGCCAGATGCAATATCACATTCTGGAGGGGTTTTCAAAAGACACTCCTGGTGAAATAGGGACACCAATAATCATTTGTGAGAATGTTATAAACATTGTTCTCCAATACTTTACAATACTTACCTCCATTCGAGTGCTTTCTGTTTTCTATTAGTAACATCTGCTGTGAGAGGAGACTACAGTCACACCCTGTTGTGCCCGAACACGAAACCTGAACCACAAGCCCTAGCTACCCTGGGAACATCTTATTTCAGTGCCGCTATCCCTTTATAGCAACAGAAAAAGCAAATTGTGCTACAGATAACTGTTTTATTCAGAAAAAAAAATTCAATAATTACACTCTGTTATCATAGTTTTTGTTACATGTTATTTTTTAAAAGCCACTATAAGGATAGTGACGCCATAATTAAGATTTATTCCTAGGGTAGGTAGGTTTATACACTGAACTTGAATGATCAAAACAGCCACTGTCGGTGTCACAGATATGGCCCACAACTAACAACCAATCAGATGTCACAGTTTCCTCAGATGACCTGCCCTGACCAGTTAGGGCTTTGTGGGTGGTCAAGGGGTCTCAGAACAGACCCTGTGCTGTGAGTGTGAGGTAGATCAGCAGTTCTGTTCTGCCAGAGAGAAAGAGACACTGTGGTTCTGCTTTCCTAAGTGTAATGATTAAAAACAGTGTGTAGAGATATTAGAAGTATCTGTTTCTCCTTGTGTTAAGTGTATCTGCTGTAAGTAGTTCAACCATATCTAATTGCAGGGCTTTCACTTAGAAGCCAAGGTTAATAAAATAAATCACACCAGACCACAGTATCTGAAGCTGTATGTGTGCAGTATACTGTGATATCCAGAAGTACTGACACTCTCCATGTATTTTCGTGTTATGTTGCTTACAATAAGTGTCAGTTTTGACTAAATGTTTTGAACAGAAGGTTCATTGCTGGATCGAGTTGAAGAGAAGTATTAAGCAGTTGAAACTGATCTGTTGAGAAAGGTGGAAAAGATATCCCCCGGACTAGAGCAAAAGGCTTGAACTGGGTGAGAACTGGGTGTGTCTGGAAGATGTGATAAATCCCAAGGAGTTCAAGTGAAATGCCCCCTTCTTGTACTGGACAGAGCGATCTTTAACAGAAATATTTTCAATCTTTGATGCAGCTGGTGTTCTAATCATTCACCAGAAGCAAACTAAACCGGCTGCCAGGTTCCAGAATGCAGTGTAACAGGTAGTGCGTTGATAAGGCAAAAGTTTGTTGTATTTATTTTTAAGTGATAAAAATATATATTTACACTATTAGTTCAGAAATGGGAATTTTCACATGGGAACTTTAAATTATATGGCAGTGGGTAAATCATGAAATCGTGAAATCCGTGCTAACTGTGAAAAAACTACAGCCATACTGATAGGGTGTTCCAGAAGTCAGGCATCACAGGCATAATGATTGGGTTGTCTCTGTTTCTTTCAGGTGTGAAATGTCTTTAAGTAAGGAAAAATGAATTCAGATAATGTCGCTGTGTGGTGCAGATAGTCAACGCGGTGTGGCCACCTCATATGACAGAACATATGTTATATTACTATAAAGCCTGATTTATGGGACATCCTTTATATTGACTAACCATGAATAAATATAGTGTGACCAGCATTCCAGATAAGCAGTTTTGCTGCACAGCTTGTCTGCCTCCCTTAAAACTTCCACTAACAACTACATCTCCCAGAATAAATTGTCTTCAGTTACTCGGAAACTGTACACAAGAAAAAACAACCCAACAAACATCATCCAATCTCTGGCTAGCTCTTTTGTCTTTGCAGCCAATCACAGGGTAAGAAATTCAAAGCTACACAGGTATCTGTATGGCTTTATATTGAAGTTTTAACGTGTTCACTGAGTTTAAGAATTTAATGTTAAAATATAACGTAATTAATTTGCAGAGTCAGTGTGATACCAGTGTGATAAAAATGCGCTGAGCCGATAAAGAACCTTGTAGAACACAAAGTAACATTGCAGTTAAAATGGAAGACTCTTTTTTAATTACCATTAAAGATTGTACAGTATTTATCGAGATTACTTATGACTTCAAAGTAATATTGCATGTTACCCCCTGACAATACATTTTACTCTCTCAGTGTTAAAATTTCTTAGCAGAGCTAATTAGAGGGTAAGTTACTCCTAGACCCAAACCCTTATCTGGACCGTTGAGTGTGACCGACTCTTACTTCTCAAAATTATTGTTCATGACTCCTGAACCAGTGCATCTAGGATTTAAAAAATTGCAAGTGGCCCATTCTCTTCACAAGCTTCAGGTACTTAGGCAGGTTAAAACGCTCAACACTCTGCAAGGGGAAAAGCTTTTAGAGGCCCTTTAAAACAAAACCAAAAGAAAAAACAATAATTACCTCCTCCTACTTTCTGTAATAATGCCGGTATTACTTTCACTTTACACCCATTGAATTAGAATTATCTGCCAACACTCAATTACAAAATCTGAACCGCTACTGTGAGAACACTGTCTCTATCTCTCTCTCTGCAAAAGAGTTTACAATTCAAAGCAATACATGGTATCTATAAATATTGGTAGGCTCTGTGATCCTTTGAAATTGCACACCCTTTAGATAACACTGCAGTAACCCTAACCCTAACCATGTCCCATGATAGAGCTCTCAGTACATTTACCTAGGGAGGGTCCATCTGGCTAATCTCTAATCCCTTTCTTCTTTGGTTTGTCTGGCTATTCAGGCAAAATGCTCTTAACCTAGCCCCAGTGTAGCCTGAAATGGAAACACCCACAGTTCTGTACAATTTTCAGTCTCTGCTTGAGAGAGACCTGGGACTGAATGACAGGCAGCGGGTGTTCAGTCAGGAGTGTTCAGCTGGGACTGAACGGCAGGCAGCGGGTGTTCAGTCAGGAGTGTTCAGCTGGGACTGAATGACAGGCAGCGGGTGTTCAGTCAGGAGTGTTCAGCTGGGACTGAACGGCAGGCAGCGGGTGTTCAGTCAGGAGTGTTCAGCTGGGACTGAACGGCAGGCAGCGGGTGTTCAGTCAGGAGTGTTCAGCTGGGACTGAACGGCAGGCAGCGGGTGTTCAGTCAGGAGTGTTCAGCTGGGACTGAACAGCAGGCAGCGGGTGTTCAGTCAGGAGTGTTCAGCTGGGACTGAACAGCAGGCAGCGGGTGTTCAGTCAGGAGTGTTCAGTTCTCTCGCTTGCAGAGCTGTGAGGGGCGCACTCTTGGTGCCAGATTGTAGCCTGTCCTCATCTTCCATAAGCCTGAACTTCACTTCAATCAGGTTCAATTTAACAGATACAGTTGCCACCACTTACACTTCAATCATGTTCAATTTAACAGATACAGTCGCCACCACTTACACCGTACAGGGTTATTTCGGGCAGCCGTTTATATCGGACAAATAGCTTTGCTGTTTGCCATTCCCATTGATTTGAATAACAAAGGCATCATTTATACTGTGTTAAGCATGCCGTATATTTCGGGCAAACTCAACTGTTTGGATCTCGTTATGTGCCATTCTCATACATTTAAATAACAAACACACTGCTTATACTGTAGTAATCGCTCTTATTAGTCCACAAATCAGCTGTTTTCACCTCCTGTAATGATAGGCGACATATCGCAATCATTTATAATTATATTGAAGCACGGCACCGGAACCAATGTGCATGGGTTATAAGGATAAAGGACACGTTATTGGTGGAACAAGGTGGAAAAGGTTGCCGCGTGGTTGTGTTGTAATGCATAACCGGTTATGCTAGTCTGAATATATATCACCCTGGATGTAATAATAAACTGTGCGATAAACTTCAGTAAAGCATCCTGAGAATCTGTATTATCAGATACAGTTGTCGATGTTACAGAAACATTACATGGTGTCAGAAGTGAAGAAGAATGGCGAAATTTCACCCTCCCGACAACTTTGACTTCAGCCGTCCGGAGCTATGGCCGGAATGGAGACAGCGATTCCTCTGATACCGGATCGCAACGAAGCTCGACAAGGAATCGGGAGAAGTTCAGGTTTGCACTCTTATATATTCTTTAGGCAAAGAAGCTGAGAATGTACTGAAAACGTTCACGTTTGATACTAATACAGACGAAAAAGACTACGATATAGTCATGAGGAAAATGGATGAATATTTTGTGCCAAAGCGTAACATTATTCATGAAAGAGCTCGCTTTCACCAGAGAGTGCAAAAGCAGGGCGAAACGATTGAAGAATATATTCGAAGCCTGTATGAATTAGCAGAAACGTGTGCGTTTGGGGATGCCAAGAGTGAGAGTATCAGGGATAGACTAGTAATAGGCATTTTAGATAAAGACATGTCTCAGAAGTTACAGTTAAAGCCAGAATTGACTTTAGAGAAAGCAATCCAGCTAACACGCCAGTCTGAACTGATCAAAGAACAGCTGACTGAACAAGGGACTAGCAGTGCGCTTTGTGAAGTAACTCGGGAGCATAAACAGCGTTTATAGAAAACGTGGCCAAATCGGGGCTATAAAGAGGAGCAAAGCCAGAAACATGCACAGCCAAAGCGGGGTTGGGGTAAAACAACTCAGAAGCAAGGCCAGAAATATGAAACTCTAAACGGCCCAAAGTGCACACGATGTGGCAGAGCACACGTGTGAGGAGATAATTGTATTGCAAGGAATGCTGAATGTCACAAATGCAAGAAGATAGGCCATTTTGCTGTAGTTTGTCGCACCCGTGTGGTGAATGAAGTAATTGCAGGTGGGAACCATGAAAGCAAAAGTAAAGAAACACTTTTCTTAGGATCAGTTACACGAGTGGACGATTCTAGCAAGGCATGGAAAATAGATTTAATGATTCAGGGAACTGCAGTCAATTTCAAGATAGATACTGGAGCTGATACTACTGTAATCTCTGAAACAACATACTTCGGTCTGAAGAATACTCCACAGTTACAAAGTACAGGTGTAACTCTTGACAGTCCAGGCGGGAAGCTAAAGTGCGTGGGACAATTCTTGGCCAAAACAAAGTACAAAGCGAGAGAATACCAATTCAAGGTGTATGTGATTAGTGGGTCACCAGTTAGCAATTTACTAGGATGAGATGTAGCAGCCACAATGGGTATAGTATACCAAGTTAACGAAATTTACAGTGAACTTTTTGGAAATATCGGTCTACTAAAGACTAATCCAGTTAAAATCAGCCTTAAAGAAGGTGCAATACCTTACAGCATACCCACAGCGAGAAGAATTTCATTGCCGATGCTCCCCAAAGTGAAGCAGGAACTAGAGTGCGTGATTGAATGCGGTGTGATTGAAGAGATTAAAGAGCCGACTGAGTGGTGCGCTCCTATGGTTCCTGTACCAAAGAAAAACGGATCTGTCAGGATATGCGTTGATCTGAAACAACTGAATAAAGCTCTACAGAGAGAGAAATACGTCCTACCAACTCTAGATGACATCCTCCCCAAGTTAGTCAATGCTAGAGTATTTTCACTACCAGATGCGGCGAGTGGCTTTTGGCAGATTCCACTAAAGGAAGATAGTGCCAAACTAACAACATTTATAACCCCATTTGGCAGGTATTTTTTCCGCAGATTACCATTTGGCATCACAAGTGCCCCAGAAATCTTCCAGCGTGAGATGACAGAACTATTCAAGCAGCAAGATGGGGTCGCGGTGTATATGGATGATATCCTGATATACGGCACCACAGAAGAAGAACATGACAGAAGATTGTCAGACGCCCTCCAGATAATTGAAGCTGCAGGTCTGAAACTCAATAAAGAGAAATGCTTAATGCGTCAAACACGGCTGCAGTATTTAGGACACTGTGTAGACGAGCACGGGATACGCCCTGATCCAATGGAGGTAAATGCTATATCAGAGTTACAGCCACCCAAGAATACATCTGAATTGAGAAGAATGATACACTTGGTATGATACACTATCTAGAAAGATACCTACCTAACCTGTCAGAGACAACAAGACCCCTGAATGAATTGCTAAAGAGCAGTTCATCTTGGAACTGGAGTTTAGCACAGGAACAAGCTTTCGCAAAGGCAAAAAGGCTAATTTCAGAAGCACCAGTTCTAGCTTTCTATGATGCAACCAAGGCTACTACGGTCAGTGCAGACACAAGTAGCTATGGATTAGGTGGAGTCCTACTGCACAGCCACAAAGGACAATTAAAGCCAGTTGCATACTGCTCAAGGACACTAACGGACGCAGAGAGACGCTATGCACAAATAGAAAAAGAGTGCTTAGCTGCTGTTTGGGCATGTGAGAAATTCTCCAAGTACTTGTACGGTCTAGATACTTTCACACTTCAGATGGATCACAAGCCATTGATACCGCTGATAAACAGCAAAGACTTAGACTGTGTACCGCTCAGGTGCCAGAGACTACTAATGCGCATGATGAGGTACAACCCACAAGCAGAATATGTACCTGGGAAGACATTAGTAGTGGCAGATACATTGTCTAGACATCGTTCATCAGCAATCCAGCCTGAAATAGCTGAATTGACAGAAGAGATAGACGCTTATGAAGAAGCAGCACAGGCGGCATGGCCAATGTCTAGAAGCAAACTGGAACAAGTCAAACAGCTGACTAGCGAGGATCCAGAACTGCAGACAGTGAAAGAAGGATGGTCAAAATACGCAGCAAATGTACCAGAGAGCATTAAACCCTACTATTCTGAGAAAAATTGCCTCTCATTATCAAAAGGAATCCTGCTGCACGGTAACAGAATAACGATTCCAAAAAGTTTGCATCAGGAAATTATTGAACGACTGCATGATGGTCACTACGGCATCACAAAGTGTCGAGAGCGTGCCAAAATGAGCGTTTGGTGGCCTGGCATAGGAAAGGAAATCCAGAATACAATCCAGGCATGTAAAGTGTGTCAAGAAGCAAAACCTACCCAACACAGAGAACCACTGATGACGACTCCACTACCAGATAGACCCTGGAAGAGAGTTGGAGCTGACATATGTGAGTTACAGAAGAAACACTACTTGATTGCTGTTGACTATTTTTCTAGATACATTGAAATTGCATATCTCCCAGACATGATTAGCGATACAGTGATCTCTCGCCTAAAGAACATCTTTGCTAGATGGGGCTGCCCAAACAAACTTGTAACAGACAATGGACCACAGTTCAAAGGAAGAGGATTTCGAGAGTTTGCTAAAGCTTATGATTTCCACCATGTAACAACAAGTCCACACTATTCGCAAGCCAATGGAGAAGTAGAAAGAGCAGTGCAGACAGCCAAAAGAATCTTGAAGCAAAAAGATCAATTTCTAGCTTTACTAAGCTACAGAGCCACACCGTTACAAGCAACAGGAGTTAGTCCAGCACAGCTAATGCTTGGAAGACAGCTCAGAACTACTGTTCCCACGATTGAGAAAAATTTGAATCCAAAGTGGCCAAACTTCAAACTAATTCGTAAAGCTGACGACAAAGCGAAAGAAAGCTACAGACGCTTCTACAATAGAAGAAATTCAGCAAAAGAATTGACAGAACTAAGACCGGGAGACAAAGTAGCAGTGAAACTGGATGGAGAGCGAGGCTGGATAAACACAGCTACAGTACTGCGTCTAGCAGGAACTCCCAGATCCTACTTGGTCCATATGGACAGAGGAATCCTTCGCAGGAACAGAAGACACTTGAGACTCATAAAAGAAAACTTTTCACACTTAGAAGAGAATGAAGAAGAGAGTGAAGAAGGTCAAAAGAAAACTCAAGCAACACAAGACCTACCTGATATCGATGAGCCTGATCCTCCTCAGAGTCCTGTGAGAGTGACATCCAGAGGACGAATTGTGAAAAGACCAATACGCGACAGAGACTATCAAATCTAGCTAGTTTTTTTTTTTTTTTTTTTTTTTTTTTTTTTTAAATTTAGTCGTCGCCAATTATTTTTACCCCGGTTTTCACCCCAATTTTAGCATGCCCAATTATTATCTGTATCCCCGGCTCACCGCTCGCAACCCCCCCGCCGACTCAGGAAACGGAGGCTGAAACACGCGTCCTCCGAAACGTGCTCCTTCCAAGCCGTCATTTTTCGCACTGCAAATCCACAGCAATGCTACCAGACCTATAGTGCCGGAGGACAACACAGATCTGGCGGCTCCGCTGCAGAGCCACAGGCGCCCTATCGGCCACAGGGGTCGCTGATGCGCGGTGAGCCGTGGATTCCCCTGCCGACCTAAGCCCTCCCTCCCCGGGCAGCGCTCAGCTAATTGTGCGCCGCCCCCTAGGAACTCTCGGTCACGGTCAGCTGTGACATAGCCTGGATTCGAACCAGCGATCTCCAGGCTATAGGGCACATCCTGCGAGGAGCGCCTTTACTGGATGCGCCACTCGGGAGCCCCCTCAAATCTAGCTAGTTAACACATAGCAAGCTAAAGGAGACAGAATAACCCTCAGCAGCTATGAAGGCAACTGGTAGTCTACCCAGAAACCTTAGAAAGATAGAGATGCTTGTTATTTCTGAATAAATGTTTAAAATAATACTTAACTGTATATAAGTTAATTAAAAAAAAAAAAAAAAAATACTGAAAAGGAAATGTTTTTGTTAAACTAATAGTAATCCAGAAGTCTATAAGACTCAAAGGAAGGGTGATGTAATGATAGCCGACATATCGCAATCATTTATAATTATATTGAAGCACGGCACCGGAACCAATGTGCATGGGTTATAAGGATAAGGGACACGTTATTGGTGGAACAAGGTGGAAAAGGTTGCCATGTGGTTGTGTTGTAATGCGTAACCGGTTATGCTAGTCTGAATATATATCACCCTGGATGTAATAATAAACTGTACGATAAACTTCAGTAAAGCCTCCTGAGAATCTGTATTATCAGATACAGTTGTTGATGTTACAGAAACACTACACATCCTACCTTGTCATTCACGTAGATTTCAATAAAAAGGCAGCACCTTACTGTAGTAAAAAAGCTTGACAGATCGATCAATCAGCTGTTTGCACCTCGATACTGAGCGATTACTCCTGTACTGTACCTTGACTATTTAATCCCTGTACGCAGTGTCGGGTTTACAGTTTGAAAAAACAGCACTGACTGCAACAGCAAGCAAGCATGGCTGGAAAGAGAAAAGCAATGAGCATCAGCACGAAAATTCAGTGTATATAAAATGTCTCTGTTAGATGCTGTGCGCTTGCTAAAGCATGCTTGGAACTCTGACAGTCAGCAAACAAAGCAACGTTGCTTCAAAAAGCTGGTGACAAGCTGTCACACGCATTAATACCCTGTATCTTTCTAATCAAGGGATTTACAGGATTTCCCTAATTATTATTATTATTTGTTTATTTAGCAGACGCCTTTATCCAAGGCGATTTACAGAGACTAGGGTCTGTGAACTATGCATCAGCTGCAAAGTCACTTACAATTACGTCTCACCCGAAAGACGGAGCACAAGGAGGTTAAGTGACTTGCTCAGGGTCACACAATGAGTCAGTGGCTGAGGTGGGATTTGAACCGGGGACCTCCTGGTTACAAGCCCCTTTCTTTAACCACTGCATAAAAATTGAATTGTGTGAATATAGTAATTGTTACAGTTGTGTATAATGGTATTTAAAACAGGATTCATTTATCCGTTTTTTTACATATCCGCCCTTACTCTGGTCCCATCACAGTTGGATATGCGACGGATTACTGTACTTTTTTATTACATTCATAGGTTTTAATACATTTTTTATTAGTGTCTTAATAAATATTTTTAACCGCATGCACGCGTGTTTGTTTTGTTTACTGGTGATTGGGGGACATTTTGAATGTCAGGTTATTGTGTGGGTGTTTATACCGTCCATCGCTTACTGCGGGCAAATCACGTTAACACAAACACACCCGTTCTAAGCAGTGGCGACTGCATATGATTGCTTGGTGTCAGTTTACTTTATTCTTTAATAAGTTTACCTTCTGTTACATTCCTCGTGGTAGTTTTAGCTGTAGAGACACAAACTCCCCTTTACTATTAGCTTTTGAACCCAGCCAATGTCTTCAATGCGCAAAGACATTTGATAAACCCTTTTTGTTGAAACGTTTTAGTATTTCTAAGTTTACACTATTGAGAGTCTTATAACTCTAAACATGCATGCTTCTGCTTTCACTTTCAGCAGGTGGTTATGAATGACATCTTTAAGCTCTGTTCATAAAGAGTGTAACCCTTACCATTCGTTTTGCATTCTCTCCTGTATTGACTCCAATGCTGCTAAGAGCTAGCCTATCTAAAGGGGCAGTTTGTCATGAAAGTGTTTTATGGTCCCCTTGGGTATAATGCACTTCTGCTTATTTGCAATCAGAATGCAGATGTGCCCATGTACTCACTCACACAGATCAGCAATGGGCAGTCTTTCTTCAAAAACAATCACTTTCAATTAAGCAAACCAGTCACATCTTTTAATTAATAATTCAAAATCCTGTAGCATTGCGTGGAAATGAAGGCAGATTCACACCGGGTTGCAGTGGTTTATTAAGCCAGAACTCTGACTTAACAGGTAAAGCATGCTGCTTTAGCAGCCAGTGGTACAACTACAGCTGAGCAGCGTAGTGCTATTAGAAATTTAGAAATCATGGCAAATAATTATATATACAGGAACAACAAAAGAGAAAGATAGAGAAGACACATCATATAGGCTAATAGACAGGTAAGAAATCATATATTAGGAAAAGGTCGCTGATGTATCTTAATCACAAAACTCCACACGGCCAGTTCGTAGTTTGGTGTTGCTGTGTTGAAAAGCATATTTTCCCTTTTACTGGCTTGCAAACTGTTCTCAGAGTGTCTGTTGTCACAGCTTTGAGCTGTACAGCATGTGCTAAATCCTGGAGCCATTGATGTGGCTGCTTTGTAGTTTGCCAGTGGCTCCAATTAAAGGGGAAGTGAAACCTAAAGTAAGGTTTTACGATATATTGCGATATATTAAAACATATATTGTGCTGCTGTGTATGAGGGGATAACAATGGATCCAATCCAGGACAGAGTCAGAGTTTTATACTAGCGAGAGAGGCAGTTGCACACTTGATGCGCCTGCTGTCAGTTACGTACTGCTTGCTCTCCGAGTCTGACTTCAAGCACAGCTGCCCGCTATGCTGTGAATGGACCATTGTGCTGTTTTCTGTACAGTGTTACTTTATCTCTGGATGACAGCATTTAGAATCCCAATGAAAGTGAAAGGCGGAGAGATGCCACTTGCTGTATACTATAGTATCATACAGATCACCAAATGTATGTGTGTATGAATGTTTTTAATATATTGATACATATACTGTATTATTAAATATGCTGTTATCTGTGTATGATCACATTTATTGCACTTTGTATTTCACTACATTACAAATGAATCCCTTGAATTAATTCCAATCCCACAACAGAATGGCCAGGTGGATTTATCAAATCACACAGAGCCAAATGAGCTGATTTAAGAAAGGTCATTGTCCGAATCGAGCAGGTTTAAGAAGCGTACTGTCTTTTCTGTATGTTGTGCTTGTTATATAAACAGGAGTCCACAAATGTTCATGCTGTGCTTATTTCACTCATGAGGAAGACAACTCATGAGGAAGACAACCCATTCGGCGCTGGAAAAAAAACCCCACAGAAATAGTCTGTTTGAAGTTTCAATACATATCATATTGTAACCTGAATATATCCTACCAGGTATCATATGATAATATGTGTGTTCTATTCCAGTACTGCTCAACACTGTAAGGGTTAATCTCTGAAGCTCTGACACAGCAATGGACTCCATTCTCTCCAATACAAGCAGATCCTATTGGGCTCTGAGGGCACTCCAATCCCAAGTGCAGCTCCTCCTCATAGCTACCTGTCCTAATGTTCCATTGCAATTCTACAGAGCAGTGGAAACATCTTTATACATGACAAAGAAGCAGTGGGGCCACATGTGTGATCTGCTATGATTGTCTCCAAGCAGCTTGTTTAGTGTGGAAGAGTACTATACAGTAAAATAACGTTTACTATAATTTCTGTTAACCACGCCCTCTAGCTGTTATCAGTGTTTTGTGTTTTTGTGATTGGAAGTAATGGATGGATTACAAAAGTAATTAACTTCGGCCCCATTTGTCATTTTTATAATACAGCTTTATGGTTTCCATGACATTTGTTAAAGTGAAGAGCCTTTTAATTTTAAAACACAGTAAAGCATCACACATGAATCGCTGTCAGAGTCAGTATCTATTTTAATTCTTGCTTTTGAACGTTTCCATGGTGTGGGTAGGTTAAAGGTTTGTACTGTGACCCTCTTGTTAAACATACAATGCGATCCAAACAGGCTTTGTGTGTATTTTCCTGGTGTAAGCAAATTAGCTATGTTTTATTAGTACTATATTGCAGGAATTGCACACTATCGACAATAACCAGTAAAACACTTCATTAAAAGGCAAATATATGCAGTATTATTTGTAATCATTGAACACAATTGAATGCTAGTTTTTAAGTACTGTATGATGTTGTAATCAGATACTATTGAATGTTAGTTTGTTATAATTATGTACAATAAGATTAAATGTAAGAATGCAAAAGCATCCTTTTGATTCCTGTATTGAAGATTGTTATTTTGCATACGTTTTACAATTTGAATAAAGCATTTTAAAACCAAACAAGACAAAGAGCTTTCCATTAACCGCAAGCGTGCAAAGCAAAGTTCCAGAATCCGGTGTTTCCCGAGTCAGAGACGGAACAGGCGGCGACGCGACTCAGCAGCAGCGGATCCAGCGTGGAAGCAGAGTTCAGCCAGCGATTCCTGAGTCAGAGATGAAACAGGCAGCGACACGACTGGGCAGCAGCGGATCCAGCGTGGAAGCAGAGTGCAGCCAGCGATTCCTGGGTCAGAGACAGAACAGGCGGCGATGCGGCTCAGCAGCAGCGGATCCAGCGTGGAAGCAGAGTGCAGCCAGCGATTCCTGAGTCAGAGACGGAACAGGCGGCGATGCGGCTCAGCAGCAGCGGATCCAGCGTGGAAGCAGAGTGCAGCCAGCGATTCCTGAGTCAGAGATGAAACAGGCAGCGACACGACTGGGCAGCAGCGGATCCAGCGTGGAAGCAGAGTGCAGCCAGCGATTCCTGAGTCAGAGACAGAACAGGCGGCGACGTGACTCAGCAGCAGCGGATCCAGCGTGGAAGCAGAGTGCAGCCAGCGATTCCTGAGTCAGAGACAGAACAGGCGGCGATGCGACTCAGCAGCAGCGGATCCAGCGTGGAAGCAGAGTGCAGCCAGCGATTCCTGAGTCAGAGATGAAACAGGCAGCGACACGACTGGGCAGCAGCGGATCCAGCGTGGAAGCAGAGTGAGCAGCCAGCGATTCCTGAGTCAGAGACGGAACAGGCGGCGATGCGACTCAGCAGCAGCGGATCCAGCGTGGAAGCAGAGTGAGCAGCCAGCGATTCCTGAGTCAGAGACGGAACAGGCAGCGACACGACTGGGCAGCAGCGGATCCAGCGTGGAAGCAGAGTGCAGCCAGCAATTCCTGAGTCAGAGACGGAACAGGCGGCGACGCGACTCAGCAGCAGCGGATCCAGCGTGGAAGCAGAGTGCAGCCAGCGATTCCTGAGTCAGAGACGGAACAGGCGGCGACGTGACTCAGCAGCAGTGGATCCAGCGTGGAAGCAGAGTGAGCAGCCAGTGATTCCTGAGTCAGAGACAGAACAGGCGGCGATGCGGCTCAGCAGCAGCGGATCCAGCGTGGAAGCAGAGTGCAGCCAGCGATTCCCGAGTCAGAGATGAAACAGGCAGCGACACGACTGGGCAGCAGCGGATCCAGCGTGGAAGCAGAGTGCAGCCAGCGATTCCTGAGTCAGAGACGGAACAGGCGGCGATGCGACTCAGCAGCAGCGGATCCAGCGTGGAAGCAGAGTGAGCAGCCAGCGATTCCTGAGTCAGAGACGGAACAGGCAGCGACACGACTGGGCAGCAGCGGATCCAGCGTGGAAGCAGAGTGCAGCCAGCGATTCCTGAGTCAGAGACGGAACAGGCGGCGATGCGGCGATGCGGCTCAGCAGCAGCGGATCCAGCGTGGAAGCAGAGTGCAGCCAGCGATTCCTGAGTCAGAGACGGAACAGGCGGCGATGCGACTCAGCAGCAGTGGATCCAGCGTGGAAGCAGAGTGAGCAGCCAGTGATTCCTGAGTCAGAGACAGAACAGGCGGCGATGCGGCTCAGCAGCAGCGGATCCAGCGTGGAAGCAGAGTGCAGCCAGCGATTCCCGAGTCAGAGACAGAACAGGCGGCGATGCGGCTCAGCAGCAGCGGATCCAGCGTGGAAGCAGAGTGCAGCCAGCGATTCCTGAGTCAGAGACGGAACAGGCGGCGACGCGACTCAGCAGCAGCGGATCCAGCGTGGAAGCAGAGTGAGCAGCCAGTGATTCCTGTGGGAATTTCAAAACAGGCCAACTATTTCAGTGCTTGGAATTTTTTTAATAAAAACGACAGTCAGCTTCTTAAAAGACTGTGACAAAGACGGCCGGAGTGGGTGGCGTCAGACCAGAAACAGGAACACAACAAACAGACAGAGATTTGGATTTTGGTTAAGCTGAGCGCGTGATTGCGCTCAGCATTTAATACAGAAAATAAACGGCTTGCAACAAAACACAGGACAAGGCACTTGAGCCAAAATAAACAGACAAACAAAACGAACTACACAGACAAACACGGTGAGTTTCTTTTACTATTATTTTACTTTATAATACCCTCCGTCTCCTAACCCGTTCTCCACTCACCGAACACCAACCCCCAGTGAGTGAAAACATGCAGCTTTTATGCAGTTGTACCGAGATTCGATTGCTAGTCAATCATTCAATTGGAATCTCGGTACAACTGCACGTGAATTAATTAAAGTGCAATTCCCCGTGCTCACATATTACTTTTTACTTGCACGTGATGTGATGTGCCATCCCCGTGCCTAAATACAAATATACAATTTACACACACGTGAAACACAGACCGCTTATATCCCGTGTACCAATGCCTATACACCAACATTTACACACAACACGTAACATATAACATACACAGGGGGGGCACTTTGCCACATATACCCCCCCTTGTGCAACGCACACATGGCCTCAATGGCCACCTCCCCCCTCAGTCCCAAAGTCCCGGAAGAGGGGGAAGCAAGTTGTTTCTGGGGGTGGCCATGGTGGAATGTCTGGCACCCCCCAATTCTTCGTGGCTGGCAGCTCCCTCTTCCGGGGCTTCAGCCACACTATCTGCTGCCGCGAAAGTGCAGCTGGGGGAGCTGGTCTCCTGACCTCCCCCTCTTTCTTTATGGCCGGCAGCTCCCCTTCATGGAGCTCCGGCCACAGTGTAGCGACCCGAGGCAAAGCAGAGGCCCCGGCGACCCCAGGCGAAGCAGGACCCTCGATGACCTCAGGCGACGGCAGCAGCAGCGGACCCTCGGGAGGTGGAGGCAGAGGCAGCTCCTGCTCCTCTCCCTCGGGTGGTGGTGGAGGCAGAGGCAGCTCCTGCTCCTCTCCCTCGGGTGGTGGTGGAGACAGAGGCAGCTCCTGCTCCTCTCCCTCGGGTGGTGGAGGCAGAGGCAGCTCCTGCTCCTCTCCCTCGGGTGGTGGTGGAGGCAGAGGCAGCTCCTGCTCCTCTCCCTCGGGTGGTGGTGGAGGCAGAGGCAGCTCCTGCTCCTCTCCCTCGGGTGGTGGTGGAGGCAGAGGCAGCTCCTGCTCCTCTCCCTCGGGTGGTGGTGGAGGCAGAGGCAGCTCCTGCTCCTCTCCCTCGGGTGGTGGAGGCAGAGGCAGCTCCTGCTCCTCTCCCTCGGGTGGTGGAGGCAGAGGCAGCTCCTGCTCCTCTCCCTCGGGTGGTGGAGGCAGAGGCAGCTCCTGCTCCTCTCCCTCGGGTGGTGGTGGTGGCGCTGCCGGCTCCTCCGACAGCGGGGGTAGGGCTGGTGGCGCTGCCGGCTCCTCCGACAGCGGGGGTAGAGCTGGTGGCGGGCGTCTCCGCTGGGCTCCCTTCAGCAGCAAAAACAGCGGCTGCTGTGGAGCCTGAGCTTCACGCCCTCGTCCCTCCCAAAAAAAAATAGGGGTTTGGGCCTTCAGCTCCTCCCCTCCGGACACAGGACGCACCGGCTCCTCCCCTCCGGGCCGTGGGCGCACCGACTCCTCCCTCTCGGGCCGAGGACGCACCGACTCCTCCCTCTCGGGCCGTGGACGCACCGACTCCTCCCTCTCGGGCCGAGGACGCACCGACTCCTCCCTCTCGGGCCGAGGACGCACCGACTCCTCCCTCTCGGGCCGTGGACGCACCGACTCCTCCCTCTCGGGCCGTGGACGCACCGACTCCTCCCTCTCGGGCCGTGGACGCACCGACTCCTCCCTCTCGGGCCGTGGACGCACCGACTCCTCCCTCTCGGGCCGTGGACGCACCGACTCCTCCCACTCGGGCCGTGGACGTTCGGGCTCCTCCCACTCGGGCTGTGGACGTTCGGGCTCCTCCCACTCGGGCTGTGGACGTTCGGGCTCCTCCCACTCGGGCTGTGGACGTTCGGGCTCCTCCCACTCGGGCTGTGGACGTTCGGGCTCCTCCCACTCGGGCTGTGGACGTTCGGGCTCCTCCCGCTCAGGCATAGGACGTGGCAGCAAGGGCTCCTCTTCTTCATCCTGCATGGGGCATAGGGCCAACGTGTGCCCATATGCCCCACAGCCAGGGCACCACTCCCCCCATCCCAGTCTTTGGGCCATTGCCTGTAGGGTCCTGTGGACGGAGCAGGGTATGGTGGTGTGGCTAGTTTGGCCACAGTCGAAACACCACAGCCCTGCTTCCGCCTTTCTCCCTTTGCCCTCCTGTGCTCTTCTCCAGCCTCTTCTCCCCATTTCTTCTCCTTTTTTTTTTTTTTTTTTTTTTTTTTCCCCAAAAAAAACTGCGGTTCCCGCTCTGGCCTGAGCCCTGGAGGCGCTGTTGTCCCGGTTCTGACACCACGTGTGACAAAGACGGCCGGAGTGGGTGGCGTCAGACCAGAAACAGGAACACAACAAACAGACAGAGATTTGGATTTTGGTTAAGCTGAGCGCGTGATTGCGCTCAGCATTTAATACAGAAAATAAACGGCTTGCAACAAAACACAGGACAAGGCACTTGAGCCAAAATAAACAGACAAACAAAACGAACTACACAGACAAACACGGTGAGTTTCTTTTACTATTATTTTACTTTATAATACCCTCCGTCTCCTAACCCGTTCTCCACTCACCGAACACCAACCCCCAGTGAGTGAAAACATGCAGCTTTTATGCAGTTGTACCGAGATTCGATTGCTAGTCAATCATTCAATTGGAATCTCGGTACAACTGCACGTGAATTAATTAAAGTGCAATTCCCCGTGCTCACATATTACTTTTTACTTGCACGTGATGTGATGTGCCATCCCCGTGCCTAAATACAAATATACAATTTACACACACGTGAAACACAGACCGCTTATATCCCGTGTACCAATGCCTATACACCAACATTTACACACAACACGTAACATATAACATACACAGGGGGGGCACTTTGCCACAAAGACGTACAGAGATTTCCAAGAAAAGTAGTTGGGAAAGTCATAAATGGGTAATGTGTCAATTCATTATTGACGCAACATCAATTAATTATGACTTTTTTTCCATATGGGCTAAAATGCAGTTATTGTATTTGTGCTTATATTCTAGACATATTTAAGATGTGCTTTTCTGTTTTTTTTTTCTGTTTAAAACATTTCTGTCATGTCACCCTTTAATCCTTTGATTGATTCACATTTCAAACGTAAAACTTAGAAATGGGCTTGCGATTTCAGTTCAGTATTTCACATTACATATAGCTTTTGCATTTTTTAAATTGAAAAGCTTACAGCTCACTTAGATTTTGCCTGAGAACTCAAAAACTGATTGCTGGTATTAGGTCTTCATCAATAACTTTATTCTCTGTTCCTGGTTCGCCTTAGTTTTTCTTTCATGTTAGTTCCATGGTTTATTTCCTTTGCTTGCCCTGTCTTTTGGGACCCTGCTAACAATGTTAAACTGTATCTCCCAAGATCTCTCCAGAAAACAACACCTTCATTTAAATACAATAAATCATTTGAACATTTCAAAAGGAAACCTGAACAACAATTGAATTGGATGAAGATTTACAACAATTCATATCTGCATAACTGTGCTGGGAGACCCACTGGGAAACAAAAACAAATACACAAAATAAAATCAAGAAGCATGCACGAGGATAATAGGAAAATATGTAAAATACGCCCAGTGAAAACAAACAAACAGGAAGGCACTGTGAAAATAAAATCTGAACTGAACTGCATTTAAAAACCTACGAAGCTCAGAAAAAAGTATTCATGTGACAATAAAAATTATCAATACAAAAAATAACTGTACTATTTTAAAAGGTGGTGGTATTTGATTTTTTTTTTTTAGCAATCTGAGTTCAATATTTAAACACTAGATGCTATTCTTTTTTTAATTGAATATAACAAAATCATTTACATATACAGTACTGTGCAAAAGTTTTAGGCAGGTGTGAAAAAATGCTGTAAAGTAAGAATGCTTTCAAAAATAGACATGTTAATAGATTATATTTATCAATTAACTAAATGCAAAGTGAGTGAACAGAAGAAAAATCTAAATCAAATCCATATTTGGTGTGACCACCATTTGCCTTCAAAACAGCATCAATTCTTCTAGGTACACTTGCATAAAGTCAGGGATTTTGTAGGCATATAGTCAGGTGTATGATTAAACAATTATACCAAACAGGTGCTAATGATCATCAATTCAATATGTAGGTTGAAACACAATCATTAACTGAAACAGAAACAACTGTGTAGGAGGAATAAAACTGGGTGAGGAACAGCCAAACTCAGCTTACAAGGTGAGGTTGCTGAAGACAGTTTACTGTCGAAAGTCATACACCATGGCAAGACTGAGCACAGCAACAAGACACAAATTAGTTATACTGCATCAGCAAGGTCTCTCCCAGTCAGAAATTTCAAGGCAGACAGGGGTTTCCAGATGTGCTGTCCAAGCTCTTTTGAAGAAGCACAAAGAAACGGGCAACGTTGAGGACCGTAGACGCAGTGGTCGGCCAAGGAATGCTTACTTCCCTTCGCAATCGGAAGATGTCCAGCAGTGCCATCAGCTCAGAATTGGCAGAAAACAGTGGGACCCTGGTACACCCATCTACTGTCCGGAGAAGTCTGGTCAGAAGTGGCCTTCATGGAAGACTTGCGGCCAAAAAGCCATACCTCCGACGTGGAAACAAGGCCAAGCGACTCAACTATGCACGAAAACACAGGAACTGGGGTGCAGAAAAATGGCAGCAGGTGCTCTGGACTGATGAGTCAAAATTTGAAATATTTGGCTGTAGCAGAAGGCAGTTTGTTCGCCGAAGGGCTGGACAGCGGTACACGAATGAGTGTCTGCAGGCAACAGTGAAGCATGGTGGAGGTTCCTTGCAAGTTTGGGGCTGCATTTCTGCAAATGGAGTTGGGGATTTGGTCAGAATCAATGGTCTCCTCAATGCTGAGAAGTACAGGCAGATACTTATCCATCATGCAATACCATCAGGGAGGCATCTGATTGGCCCCAAATTTATTCTGCAGCATGACAACGACCCCAAACATACAGCGAAAGTCATTAAGAACTATCTTCAGTGTAAAGAAGAACAAGGAGTCCTGGAAGTGATGGTATGGCCCCCACAGAGCCCTGATCTCAACACCATCGAGTCTGTCTGGAATTACATGAAGAGAGAGAAGCAACTGAGGCTGCCTATATCCACAGAAGAACTGTGGTTAGTTCTCCAAGATGTTTGGGCCAACCTACCTGCTGAGTTCCTTCAAAAACTGTGTGCAAGTGTACCTAGAAGAATTGATGCTGTTTTGAAGGCAAAGGGTGGTCACACCAAATATTGATTTGATGTAGATTTTTCTTCTGTTCACTCACTTTGCATTTTGTTAATTGATAAATATAAACTATTAACATGTATTTTTGAAAGCATTCTTACTTTACAGCATTTCTTCACACCTGCCTAAAACTTTTGCACAGTACTGTATATATATATATATATATATATATATATATATATATATATATATATATATATATATACATACAAACACACACATTTACAAAACCATCAGTGCATCACATAAAAAAGGAAATAATAAAGAGAAAGAGAAATAAAAAAAGAAAGCTTGACGCTATTCTTAAGGCGAGGTAACGGCCCCTGTTCTTTCCATCACTGGTTTACTCCAATCAATTAAAAGCTGGGGCTCACCTCCTTCCATCTGTTGTCAGGTTTATTCCCTCATCCTCCACTCTGCCTCCTTTGCAGCTGCCCCAGTGTGTCCCTCACCTGGCCCAGAGGCTGTCTGCCTTCAGGCTGGAAGGTGAGTTCCTGGGCCACATCTATCCCATCATTTTTAGCAGCCTTGCTTGTTGAATGAGTTATAGATTTAGCTTTTGCTTTAGTGCAAAAAGGATCTGTGTTGTTCATGAGGGACCTGTTCAGTTTCAAAGTTCAAAGTTATGCAGTTATAATGACTACACAATATTTAGTTATCCATTCCCTTATCTAGGTTATTTTCAATCTTCTGTCAGCTAAGACACGGATGTAGCCTCAGCTAAGACACGGATGTAGCCTGAGCCAATGAAATCTAGTTCTGCTTGTCAGAGCCAATCAGTGACGTTCATTGCCATTTCACCCCATTTTATTTAACAAGCTAACCCTTCACTGCGCTATTAATTTACTCTCCATGATCAAATTCCAGCAGAAATAACTGAGTAGCATCTTGTGGCCTGGCCCCCTACACAGTCACTACATACTGCATAGGCCCCTGCGAAAGCATTCAATATCCATGTGTGAAAAAGTATGTTAACCTTTAGATTCAGTAACTGGTGGCACCCCCTTGAGCAGCAATGACTTCAACTAAGCGTTTCCTGTAACTGTTGGTCAAATCGGTTTTGAGGAATTGTGGCCCATTCCTCCTTACAAAACTGCTTCAACTCGGTGACATTTGAGGGCTTCCTTGCATGGACAGCTCACTTCAGGTCCTGCCACAACATTTCGATGGGGTTTAGGTCTGGACTTTGACTAGGTCATTCTAAAATGCAGAATTTCTTCTTCTGCAGCTATTCTTTTGTAGATCTGTTTGTATATTTAGGATCATTGTCTTGCTGCATGACCCACTTTCGGTTCAGCTTCAGCTCACGGACGGATGGCCTGACATTCTCCTCTAGAATCTTCTGATACAATGCCGAATTCACGGTTGTGTCAATGGCAAGCCCTCCAGGTCCTGAGGCAGCAAAGCAGCCCCAAACCATCACACTCCCACCACCATGCTTGACGGTTGGCATGAGGTTCTTCTGTTCAAACACAGTGTTTGGTTTTCGCCGAACAAAACGTTTCTCATTGAGGCCAAAAAGTTCTACCTTTGACTCGTCTGGCCAGAGAACATTGTTCCAGAAGTCTTGTGGATCATCTATGTGCTCTTTGGCGAACTTCAGATGGGCAGCAATGTTCTTTTTAGAGAGCAGTGGTTTCCTCCTGGCTATCCTTCCATGAACACCATTCTTGTTCAGTGTTTTTCTGATAGGAGGAGGAGGGTGTCTCGTTTCTCGATCCATCGCAGCTGCTTCCTCTTCATGCGTTTCATCTTGGCCGGGTTTCGTATCACTTCCACAATTTCAGACTTTCTTTTGTTTTCCTCCTTTCTTTTGAGATTCTCCTCCCTTCGTTTTCTCTTGTCCTCTTTTTCCTTGGCTTTGTCCCCCTTTGGCTGATTGGCTAAATCCTTGGTGAGTTTCTTCTCCTTCCTGCAGAACCTTGGATGTTACTCAGGGGTTCTTTGTGACTTCCTTGATGATTTTCCGGTTTGTTCTTGGAGAGATTTTGGTAGGACGACCGCTCCTGGGTAGAGTGACTATGGTCTTGAACTTTCTCCATTTGTCTGTCTGACAGTGAATTGGTGGAGCCCCAGATCCTTAGAAATGGTTTTGTAACCCTTTCTAGACTGATATGCTTCAATAACTGTTTTTCTGAGGTCCTCAGAGATTTCTTTTGATCGTGGCATGACGTGTTTCCACACACCTGTATGATGAGGACCAAACTTGTAAAGTTTCTGATCTTTATATAGGGTGGGCCTCCCAAACTCACCCCTGAAGATCTACCTAATTATTTAAACATCTGATTCTAATTATCCCCTTAATTGAGCTGAAATCCCTGCCTGGAGAAAACGTGTTGGGGGTTGGCAGGGATAGGGTTAATTTCTGTTTAATAAATGTGTGTGCCAGATAAATATGATTACCTGTTTAATTCTTTTATAATTTAATTCGTGTCACCTGCTTGAGGTTAGCAGGCAGGTATTTAAACAGGGAAACATATTTGTTCTGGGCAGTCTGTGAGAAGGAAAGAGGCTGTCAGTGTGGTTTAAAAAGAAAGGATAGTGTGTAAACCTGTTTTCTTTTGTCTGTGCTTGTAAAGTTTTGTTATCTGTAAATGGCTTAGGCAGCCGATGTTAGTTAGCACTAAAAGAGTAGTTAGGGACTGGTTTTGTTTATTTATTTTTGTTTGGTATTTCAAATAAAGGGTGCAAACGTGCTGTGAAAATTAATATTCCTGTGTGTGAGTCAGTGAATTGTGCTGAAAAAGAACCTGAAAGAGCAATATATATATATATATATATATATATATATATATATATATATATATATATATATATATATAAATAGATAGATAGATAGATAGATAGATAGATAGATAGATAGATCCGGGGTACCTAAGAAGTAATGTACGATATTAGGCACAGAACTTATAGCACATGTAAGATGCATCAACAAGGGTTTTTTTTCATGATACCTTTTTAGTAGGATTAACTAAAATCTGTATTAAAATATATATATACAGGGGCTTTAGTGTGTGTGTATATATATATATATATATATATATATATATATATATATATATATATATATATATATATATATATAGAGTGTAACACAGCAGGGAGGGGGTTAATCCTCCCTGCATGAAAACATGTGAGAATGCACATTTGTTTGTTAATTGGTTTATTGTTAATTATCCCCTGCACCTGGTAATTATTGTTAAATTAGGACCAGGTGCAGGGTATTTAAGAGAGGCAGCTAGTCTGCTCATTGCTGCTGTATAGAAGGAGGCAGGAAGGTGTGCTCTGTTTCCAAGCAGTCAGCAAGTGAAGAGTTTCTGTGGGTTTTGTTTGGTGGGGAAACGGCTTAGCCGTCCTACTTGTAGTCAGGGTGTTCCTGAGAGTTAAGTTAGTGCTCGTAAAGAGCTAGGTGTTTGTTTTTGTTTTGTATTTCTGTTTGTATTATTAAAAGTGCGCGGAAGCGCTGAACCCCCAATTTCGGTGTCTGGGTCAATTTGTAAAGGGGCAACGAACCTAAGTGGGGGCAATTCGTCACAATATATATATATATATATATATATATATATATATATATATATATATAGTTGTATACATACTTTAGGTGTTTCTAGTAAAAGGTCTAAATAAACTAATCATAATTTGTGTAATTCTCTGCTGCAGCTGTTTTTTTTTATCATTGCCAGTACATCAGATCCCATCCCCCATCCACTTCAATCAAGCTCCGTGTCAATATTAATCAGTGCCTGTGTGGTGGTTAGCATCATATAGACCATGAATCCACCAGGAGCTCCAATCACGAGGCCCGTCCTCTTCTCTCTGGCTGCAGCGCTGCCTGGTCTGAGCCAGCTGGCTCATTGTAGGACACCCAGCTGCCTCGTCTTGGCTCTTCACCTTCCTGCTTCAATATATAATCTCCTCTTGGGGGCATTGCGACTCACGGTAGCTGCTGAAACTCCTTGTTGCACTTTTAAAAGCGACTCTTTTTCTGTGTGTCTAAACCTAAGATCTTTACAGTACCACAAATCTAACAGTGACCTGCCAGGAAACTAAATAAATCACTTATCTGTATATAACCATAGCATTGACTAGTGCTGGCCTTTTCAAACAAATCTTCTTTCAATCTTTAATTCATTGAAAAGATAAAACCTTCTATCCCATTAAAATGACATAAAATGATCCTAGAAGCAAAGGAAACACGAGTAGCAATTGCTTTCTTTTCAGTTATTTTTCATTACCTCCTCTCTCCTGTTCTCTACTCATAGACACTCCATCCCCTGCAGCCAAACTGCAGGTCTTTTATATTATGGCAGAGGGGTTAACTAGCTATTAATTATCTTATTACCCCTCTGCCATTGTCTGCACGAGTTTATTAATTCTGCATGACTGTCAGCTAGTTCAATAATCAGTAGCTGACAGTCACGCATGGTACAGTCTCACATGGTAATTAAAACCTAAACAAATACTGGTGGACGGCATCTCGCTCGTCCGGCCAAATATCTAACAAAAAACAAAATACAAATACAAAATAATACATATGCACCCAGGAGCGGGGTGTACCCTGTCACAGAGGGACACTTCGATTGGGACACAAAGACCAGACACAGTACTTGACTCTGTGCTGAAGATTTTTGTAATATGTGTTGGGTTTTATTGCCCAATTGATCTATAATCCAGAGTATGTAAATACAAATATTCAAACAATCATGATTATGTTCAAAAAGATACTGAGGCAACATGTCCAGTACATGGTAGCAGATAGCAGCAGTAAGGTCAGTAGCTCTTTAAGTGGTCTTGATTCTTTGCAGTCTTCCTGGTTGTGATGTAGAGCCATGCTCTGGCACTCCATGTGTATGACTTGAACATGATTTGGTTGAGGTCCCATATACACCAAGCTGGTCTGGCAATGGTTAACTATGGGAAACCAGGGCTGGCTGTGCTAATAGTTCTTGGTTTATCTCTTCAGATCAAACCCGTTCATGTTTACAGGGCAGGTTTGAGAACTAATGTTACCAAGAAACCAAAAGTATTAGAATTAGAAAAAAAGTATTGTATTAGATTTGATAATCATGAAACTATTCCAGCCTGTTTTTTTGTTTTTTTTTAAAGAAAAGATTTTTAAAAACCCACAAGAAAAGGCCCTGCTAGTCAAGAAAGAAAGAAATCGTTTCACTCTTTTATTAAAATGATCTCAGCCAGTATCATTCAATCCTTCAGTCAACATGAAGCAACAAAGCAGCCGTTTGGAGTTATTATTTCACAGAGAAACGCTCTTTGTCCAACCTGTTTAACTACTTTTGGGTTTGCCCAAATACGAGTAAATATTTTTATGGTTTGAAAGAAGACAAAGGATGTGTGTTTATTCTGTCAACTTTGAAATATACGCCTACATCTTAACTTTGATTTGCTGGAATCAACTTGAATGCTGTGCATTTGTGAACAGTAAGCTGTTCAGAAAACAGAATGCAACATAATCCACTGGATATTTATGTTTCCCAGCTTGTTAAAATGCTGTCTGTAATTATCTGAACCAAACCCTAATTTATCCTTTAGGCATTCCCACCTTCCATCCAATGAAGGCATTGTCCAAAATGTCTTATTGCCAAACCTTATTGCCATTCAATATATTTTGTATACGTTAATTTAAAGATTATTCATTTAGCATTCATTTTTTTGTAGGTATAGCTCTCATTCATCTACATGTAAACGTTCCTGACTAATCACATATTAAAATAGGTCCCTGAGCATCTCCCCTGGTAAAGGCACAACCACATGGTGTGGGAGTCATACAGTCAGAGGATTCCACAGGGAGCATTACATTGGTTCTGGTGCCCCCAGGGATTAGGACGGCAAAATCACCAGGGACTGTGTGTTGCCTCATCGCACTACAGTGGCCTCTACTGGCCAGGTGCCTGCAGGCCTTTATCCTCCAGGGGTAGGTAAAAAAGGCGATTGGCTTAGCGGTGGGATATGGAGACATACACTGAGTTTCAGTTGACTTGAGCTGTTGTGGGGAGTAAAACAGGGGTGAAATAATTGGACTGTAAAAAGATTATTAAAGATATGTAGCAGAGAGGGTCATGTAGCAAAGACTGAAATACTATATACGTAAGGATGGATTTCGAGAACGCATATACTGTCATAAGGTTAAATTATATATAGAAGTGGGGTTTTATACCTGGTCCTGTAACCACTAAAGGTTCAGGTTTTTGTTCCAGACATTACATTGTGACTCTAGAGCAATCCCTATAGCTACACACTGTTTAGAGTCTCAGAGGCTGTCTGTAAGTGTTGTCTTATGCACACTAGAAAGCAGTGCATGTTTAAAACACATGTTTAATTACTGGTTCAAACTAAAACAGAAACCACTGGTGTGCACAACATAGGATAGGGTTCTGTACAATACAAGCAGCACAGTGACAAAGGGCCTTTTTAACTGATTTATCCAAGAAGTGTCTACCAGCTTGTATTAGCGTGTATGCAATTCTTTAGAAAGGAATTGGAACAGAAAGGTCCATTGTAACACACCATTTCCAATCACAGTCCAGGTACATGCCTGCATTGTTATGTCTGATCACTGTGTTTAATAGTGTTGCTATCTGTGACGTCAATGTTGCACCACTCCAGTTCCGAGTTATTGAGTTCAGCCACTTGGCAGCTGCTTTGACATAACAATTGCACAGGCTTCCGAAGAGACTCACAATGAGCTAGGGCCTCCTGGGCTGGCTCATAATGATTAAACTAAGGGCTACTTGACACCATTTACATTTTCCTACGATGTCATTAATACCTTCCCTTATAAAAGTTTGCCACAGTCAATTTGCCAAGTAATGAAGCAGTTTACCCATAGTTATAATATGTATTGACCTAGCTTACCATGGTTTGTCATGTTTTTTTTTTATTGCTTTACTATACTGTTTTGTGCTTTAGAATGCTTTCCTATTCATTCCTTTATTACATTTTGCTATGCTTTTATAAGGGTATTTATCATCCCATGCTGTGTGTTCTTTATTTAGATGCTTAGAGCCTTATTTGCAATGCTTACTAGCTATTACAGAGAAACAGTGCTTCTGAAAAGTCTCCTCAATTTGAGGTGGGGGGAAGCATATCGGTGTTGCACAGGCGTCAGTGTGGCGTGCTTTAACAGCATTATGTCTACCTCTAGCAAACTTAGGGACCCAGTATTTCTATACCTGCATATTCCACCTCTCACCTGAACACACCTTTGCAGCCTCAATTTAAGTTAATCCTATAAGATGGTATCCCCAAAAAACATCAAACAGGCACTGTGAAAACATATTCACAGTCATTGTAAACAACAGGGAAAGTCTATTACAGAAGCTGCTATAAATCTACTGTACAGCACAGTGCAGTAATAACACTTTGCTCTAAACACACCTCCACTAAGCGGACGCTGTTGGCACATTAAAGGCTTTATTCACAAAGGCAGTGAAGCGAAAGGTATAATCCTCTTAGCATCTCCGAGCTCCAAGACTGCAGCTGCCCCAGAATCAGGTGGAGCTGCTTCACCCTTCATGCAGTGTCTCTGCATTATCTGACATGGGCTGGGACAGAAAAGTACAAACACCTAAGATATGTAGCACACACTTTTCCTCACATGACAAATTCATTAATTAATTTATTTTTCAAAAATTTTGTGTGCCCAATTATTTTACCTCCCATTTTATTTTTATTTACTCCTCAATTCAGAATGTCCAATAATTTTTTTGCCCTCACCACAGCGATTCCCCACACAGCTCAGGAGAATGGAAGGTTCAGTGGGCTTCCTCCAATTTCACGACCAAGCAAGTTTCCTCTTTTACACCCAGGAACTCGAGGATGGATGTCAGCGAGCTACTGGCCTCTGGAGGACAAAGGCCAGCCCTGCAGGTGTCTGCCTGAGCTCACTAGGCACCTGACCAGCATTGTCTGCCGTAGCACGATGAGGAGAAACAATCTGTTAAGGTTGTCAATGATGTGTTAATGGCTGCTGATTCAGGTGCATTATCTATTCTGGTTCTTTTAGACCTTAGTGCTGCATTTGATACTGTGAACCATGGTATTCTTCTTAACTGTTTGGAAAGTTTTGTTGGTATTTCTGGCACTACTCTTAGTTGTTTCAGATCCTATTTCTCTGTTAGAAAGCAATTTGTGACAATGAGAGGTTTCGAGTCCAATACTTCTCTGGTTTCCTCTGGTGTCCCTCAGGGCTCTGTATTGGGGCCTCGTTATCATTTATATGCTACCACTTGATAAGAGAGTTCGTTGTCAATGTGTCACTTTTCATTCTTATGCTGACAATACTCAGATTTATCTGCAGACTAAACCTGACACTGATTTCACTGTCTCTGTACTTACAAATTGCTTGACAGAAATTAAACTATGGATGCAACACAACTTTTTACAGTTGAATAGTGATAAGACTGAGGTAATGGATACTTGGCTCTCAGAATCAAATGTATAAACTCAATACATTTAGTATGGTTATTGATGGGCTTGAGATTGATTGATTGGCATTATTTTTGACCCTAGTCTAGTAATGTGTAAAAGCTGAATCCCCTCATAAAAGTTTCCCATAGTAAAAGAATACCACAGTCTAAAAAAGCATTGTAAAACCCAGAGAGGTATGGAAAATAACTGCAGATATATCATGGTAACCTTTTATAAAGGTCTCCCTGGCTAGACTTTTTAGTCACCATTGTAGAAACAAGTGTTTAGTGGGAAGCATTGTTTAATGTTAAATGAGTTTGTTACATGTTTTCTGTGATTATATTGTATGACTCCACTTCATATTATTTAGATTATTCCAGTTTAGAAGCAGTGATCCTTTGTTAATGACAGAACACAGTGAGGCAGGTGTCTTTTCTCTCACTGCTCAAACACTCCATCATTTCTTTAGTAAGGCCTTGAATTCTCTGCTTTGAAATGTGAAACAGCTCTTCCACCCCAGCAGTGTTTCAGAAACCCTCAGCAATGCTACTACCTACACCAGACATGGGAGCGAGTGAGGAGAGAAAAAACAATACAATGAAAACGGTGTAGATACTGGAGAATGCACTCTGTCCCTAGGCAGGGGCTGCACATGTGTAACAATATAATGACAAGTGACAATTAGTGACAATTATGTGCAGACACACAGTGGTAAGCCCTGGTTATTGGACGGTGCAGGCTGTGTGCTCCAGACTGTTCTGCCTGGCCTCGCACTAACAAAGCTGCCCCATCTTGAGTGCTTGAGGCCTGGGCCTCCGGGACAGCAGATGGTGCCTAGAAAGCTGGGCCTGCATTAGCATGAGAATGGGGGGCTGAGCGGGACTCAGGCTGGCTTTCGGTAGCCTTTCCCCAACCTCTATTACCTCCCGTCCTCAACCAAATGTGTCTCAGCCTGGGAGTGCATGACGCCTGTAGTCAATTTAGGCAACAATGAAAGACATTGTGTCGACGCGTGTCAGCTCACCATATTGATTTATACAAAGCCAGCCCCAGCGCGTACATACACAACAGTGTAATTGCTTTGATAATAGTTTCTTTAGCTTCAGCCATGCATTGTTTTAGCACAATATGCACACAAATATGAGATTGCATAGAGACTGTTATGTTTAAATAAGGTCTTTTAAATGTCTTTTTTTATCGATTAATCAGTGTGTGAATGATCACATTTCTGTTTGATAATGTGTAATTGTAGAAACAGCCCCAGTATAAAGATTTACCAGTCATGTTGCAGTTCTTTCATGGGTATGTTATGCATTTACCATGTTTTGCCATGTGTTTTCAATATGTTGTACCATACCTCTGTGGGCTTCACGATGCTTACCTATGGTTTACCATGTATTCACTGTGATTCACTACACTTTGCAATGCTTTTACTATGGATTTTTCAAAAGGGATCTAGCCAGCAATATTCAGTGGAATAAAAAGTTACACCATTATGGGTGAATATGTATTTTCTTTTCATAGATAATAATGTTATAAACTATACACTCCAACAAGTAATGGGACACAGGGTACAGTGGGTTGTGTGTGTCTATATGAACATAAACATCTATATATATATATATATATATACATATATATATATATTAATATATATATATATATATATATATATATATATATGTTTTATAAAAGTGTTTTAAGCACAAAATAATAAACAAACATCATGAATATCAAAGTGTATTTTATTCATAAAAGCAGAATTTGAATGTGCTACATGTAGCACACACTTCTGTGTAAATGGGCTGTAATAATTTGTTATATGAATGGAACACCTTACAGTAATATACAATATAAAGGCTGCATCTTCCTGTTTTCATTCAAGAGATCGGCTGATAGGTGTTCTGCTGGTAGGTGTTTCACAAGGACCAGCCTCAACAGTAATGGCTACAGCTTTCCCTGAAAGAATTAGACGCGGTTAGCACCGAGTCACTGCTCTCCAGGAAGCCCTACTACAGCCGATTGACAGTGTTATGACAGGTGTTCCAGAAAAACAGGGTAATACTGATTTAAAATGTTTTACAAAAAATAAATACAAACCCTTGATTCCTGGCATTTACACAGTAAGGTTGCCGATAAATGAATCTCAGCAATTAACAGATCAGGGTAACCTAGAAACATCCTTTGATGGATGTTGATACACAGGGACACAAGTCACTACCGCTGTACAGCATTGCCTGTCAGCTCACAACACGATCATCTCTGCTGTCATATTCCATAACGCCATATGAAGCCAACCTAGTCCCTAAGGGCAGGTGCAGCAGGATTATTCAATTTGAAAGCACAGCCCAAGTCTTTAGTCACACTTACCTTCATACTCCTCAATGGAAAAACTATTCTCGAAACCAAAGAAAACTTAGCATCAAGGTTTAAGAAAACACAACAGAAAAATAGCACTTTAAAGTTCTGGAAATGCGGGTGATAACGTTAGTTCTATGCACATGAGCTTCTGTCTATTAAAACACAGGGGTGTGAATCACAGAAGCAGTGATCTGCTGGAGACAAGCCTGACAGTGACACAGTGCGACGTTGCCCCCTAGAGGCACTTCATGCTATTGCCATGATCTCGTTACTTCCAGTTTAAAGGAGAGTTAATCTCGGTTTTAAAATCAATTTTCTTTCCTGTTATGAGCACCAGCAATATCATTAGCATGAGCAATATCAGTCTGAATATCCCGCTTTAAAGGATTGCTAACCAGTGCTTTACATTTTATTTTGTTACCTCTTATTAGCACCAACAATACCCCTCTCCCCCTTTAAAATGTATTTGTTAAAATGTTTTTATTTACTACATCCAAGTCTTCTTGTAAGTGTTTATAACTTTTAAACTGCATAGCAGTCTAGACAGCATGTAAACATGTGTGCAGTCCTGCAGCGCAGTCTAGACAGCATGTAAACCCTATGTAACAGGCAATACCATGTCTTATCCCAACAGCTGGAGAGCGCTCCCCCTGCTGGAAGTTATCAATATTGCAACGTGTCCCAGGCGGTACAACCTCAGCAGGTCTATAGGTGCTCAATGTGATTGCAACAGAGCCCAACAGCTCCACCAGTTATACTTAACAATCGTGATCTCACAACTAGAATGGTTTTACTTGAAAAGCTGGAGACATTTTTGAGGAATCATCCACAAGCATAGATGAGGAAGTGTGGACAGGCTGGCTGGTGGGGGTGACGTCAGACCCAGAAGAACACACAGAACTGCGAGGTGAAATGTGAATTGCGCTGTTGTGCTGGTTTATTGCAAAATAAAACAGATGAACAAAACACAACACACTGACACCAAACAAAAGGGCACATTGGGCAAACAAATAAACAGTAAACAGTAACAAGTAGCATACTGTTTGCAAAATCAGCATACGTAGCAATTGTTATTTCTTTTTCTTATTAAATTACCTCCTCTCCACACTCGTTCTCCACTCACAAACACACAACCTCGAGTGAGTGCTTTGTGCATCTATATATATAATTGTGCCGGGATTCAATTACTAATTCATCATTCACTTGAATCCCAGAACGTGAACTAATCTGTGCTCACATATTAATACACATTTTATCTGCACGTGAAGTGATTGTGCAATCCTCGTGCCCAATTACATCTATATATTTTAAATCACTCATGCTCCACAGCCCCATTATATCCCGTGCACCAATATATATACACCGACAATAACACACCACATACAACATAAAACACAATCTACACACAGGGGCGGGTCACCCCGCCACAGGAAGCTATAAAAAAGTCCAACAAAATGCTCGGATATATAGTAAAAAGTGTTGAATTGAGATCAATGGAAGTAATGTTAAAAGTTTACAATGCATTAGTAAGACCTCATCTAGAATACTGTGTTCAGTTCTGGTCACCTCGCTACAAAATGGATATTGCTGCTCTAGAAACAGTGCAAAGAAGAGCGACCAGAACTATTCCTGGTTTAAAAGGCATGTCACATGCAGACAGGCTAAAAGAATTGAATCTATTCAGTCTTGAACAATGAAGACTCCATGGCAATTGGACTCAAGCATTCAAAATTCTAAAAGGTACTGACAATGTCGACCCAGCAGTAGTCGAAGCATGTTACTGGCTGCAAAGCATGCCAGTCAAAAGAGGAAACTGCCAGTTGGTTAAAGACAGGAAACAACGTGTTGAAGGGGTGGGTATGATTTCAGGTCAAGATTTCTTTAACCCACTGTAGTACTAGTTATCAACAATTCTGTTTTTGATATAAAAAATGTTACACAATTACTGATATAAAAAATTCAATTTTGGTATGATTATTATTTTTTTTAATATCAATATTTTTATTTTTCATATAAACAAATTGTATTTTTTATATCAAACATAGAATTATTGATGTAAAAATTGTAGGATTAAAAGTTAAAACAGCTTGCCATATACTAAGTAAGCAATAATTCAGTGAGTGTTTTTGTATAGCTGGAGAATGGTGGGTTTGCTGGAGTGGAAACAGTTATTTTTCACATCAAGGGTAATTCAAAGCAGTTCTATTCAGTGGATCCTGAATAACGCACTGGCTTTAGTGTGTGAGCCAACATGCTTTCATTTCAGTCCATTCACTTTGGAGTAAAGCACTTGATTGTTGTATTATTGGCATAGACAAAATCAGGTGACATCATCTCTGTAAAGTATGTGCTTGTCATGCATGCTGTTGGTTCCAGGGACACCCACACATAAACCTAACCTAACCTTAAAGAGAAAGCAGCTTCATTTCCTTCCTTCTCATTTTCTTCAGGTTTTTGGTTATTTTTACTGTCCCCCAACCTTTTGATTATGTTTGCAATGATTCTTGATAAGTCTTTGAGTTCAGGAAAAATTCTATTCAGTTCTAGTTGCCTAGACTTCCTTTACAGAAGTGTCCTCATACTGTAGTAATACACGCCAGCACCATCCAGTGCAGAGAATTGTAATACACGCCAGCACCAGCCGAACTGTAATACACGCCAGCACCAGCCACTGCAGAGAATTTTAGTGGCAGCAAAACTAAAGTTATCTTGATCCGAAGTGCCTGTTCGCTAGATGATTCTGATATCTGTTAAGACACTTGGGCTGATCTAGCCTGTGTTACATACAAGTAGGGCAGGCATCTGGACCTGAAGAGCAGCTCCTGAACTCAGGTGAATGTAACAAAGACTTAAAAAAAAAAAATTAATAGGCTGAACTTTGCTGGGGACTCTGAAGGGTGCGTCACATTGGCTCTGACGCTCCCGGGTTGGGGACGTAAAAGCGATTCTGGCTTTAGGCTTGTGAGATCGGAGGACGCTCACATGCCCTCAGAACGTCTGTGCTGTTTGGGGACGCTGCAGTGAGGAGAAAAAACATAATTGGAAATTCAAAATTGGGGGAAAAATAAATAAAAATAATAACTGGTCACTCTAAATTTAATAATAATAATAATAATAATAATAATAATAATAATAATAATAATAATAATAATAATAATGATGTGGTGGCTCGTCAGAGGAGGTTTGACGTGCATCAACTAAGGCATTGAGCAATCAGAGAACAGCAGGTGGTCCAGCAAGGTGAAGCAGTATCCAAAATGACGGAGAAAACAATGACTGAAAAAATACCCAGAACTTATGACATCATGTTGACGAATATGTACCAGTCTTGATCATAGTTTTGTCAATAGCAATTTTTAACAGTTGTATTGATCTGGCAGTTCTCAAACCTTTCGCATCTCCTCTGTGTCGCTTCTGATGTGTATGGTCATGTCACTGCGAAAGTGTCTTGTCGCCAATTTAAAAAATCGCATCGCATCTGGTGCATGGAGACCTTAAAGCTGTCTAAAAAATAGCCAAGTGTGGCATGCCTCCTCTCCCCTTTCACCTGTTTTAGCCAATCACTGGACATGTGCCCTCCCACATTGATGACAAAAGTGAAAGGAACGAAGTGTGCTTTAGAAGGACGTAGCAAATGCCTATAGATTTAATGTTATTTATTTTATAAATTATAATAATTAATAGTGCTGTTTCTGTTTGTTTCTCCAAGTTGTCATGTACCTTGCTCCAGAATTAAAGTTGGGCTGAATGGCTTCCTTTTTATTAAATAGGTACATTTCACAGGTACAGAATGTTTTTTTTTTAAATTATCTGAAACAAAAACACATATTCAATGTGAAAAAACGGCAAGTTATAAAAAGAGACAAGCCATTTAAAGTGGAGATATAAAAAACACAAGCCAAGTTCGAAGAAACAATTTGGGTAACCTTGTCCAGCACCAAGCAAATAGGCACAACTGTCAAAGCAGTGGGGGCCAAGGTTGCCCCAATTGTTTCTACTAACTTGGCTTGTTTTTCATAAAAGTTAGAACAAACATGTCACAAGGGACTGTCACTCGGATGCTCCTTCTAGTGTCACATCGATCCTCTAAGGACTTGTTACTTAAGGGACAGTACAAATAAACTTGCCATCAAGTATAGCTGTATTAGTATTATTGTATACTGTGCTTATTATTATTATTATGAAGGGTGTAGATTCTAAAAGCCAACATTAATTGATCACTGAAAGTAATTATAATACTGTCCAGTACTTCTTACTCCCAGCTATCATGTTACATAAAATAATAACTTTAGCTGCATTTTAACATATGTTGAATTTGTAATACTGCAGACCCACCCCTTAACTGTCACTGCCTCTGTAAACCTTTCATGTATAAATTGAGACCTGAGAAGTGTAAGCTGTACATATTATTTAGTGAAGCAGAACGATTGGGAATTCAGAATACTGCATTATGTAAATAGTGCAGGCAGTGCCTTTAGAGTTTACATCAGGGATAGAATAAGCACCATGATGCAAAAAACATGATCCCTTATCCTTTCACTGGGCTAGTTTTTACTTTTGGTAATCCTGCTTTGTTTCCAGCGTGTTTTCAGGTGCTTTACATTTCTGTTCTGCATTCCTAGAACACAAAAAAAGTTGGGGTACAAATCCACTTATTTTGCAGTGTACCAGGGCAGTAGTAAGCCCTGCTGTTTAAATATATTTCTTTATTTTAGAACGGGGTTTCCCCCTCCGCCCCTGTGTTATTTTGTATTTGTTTATGTATTTATTATTTATGATAGCGAGGCGCCGTGCGGTTTTGTTTTGTTTATTTTAAAACGTGTTCTGGCAGAGGCGAGATTAGTGCTTGTCCTCTGCCAGGAATAATTAATAACCTTGTGCAGAAGGTGGCCATCTCCCGAATTAATTAATGGTCACCTGCATAAAAGCCTGCAGCTCGCTGCACTTGGGGTGGGAGTTCAGAGGAGGAACGAGAGAGCGAGTGGAGAATCAAAGATCTAAAACATACCATAGGTTCAGTGAAGGCAATTGCCCAGCCTGACCAGTTTATTTTGTGTTTGTGATTATTTTTGTTTAACATTTTTATGTTTTGTGTTAAAAATATTTTATTTATTTTTGTATTTAAATAAACGGTGCCGCCGCGTCTTAATATTATTTTGAAACTGCAGTGCCTGGTGTCAGTATTTTCAGTTCTTGCTTCTGTCTGACGTCACATGCAGTAAAAAAAAAAATACACATTTATTAAAGAATAAATATATTGTTTGTAAAACCTGCTTTGACCTGATTTGCCTCAGATGCATACAACAACTAAATGCTGTACAATATGAGTCATTGAGGTGAACCCAAAATTCAAGCTGTGTGTGGATCACATACCAAACCTCAGAGTGGTACTGTGAATGCATTGAACCGCACATAGGACAGCCACAGGCTACTGTTAAGAATTCTCTCCTTCACACAACGCAGTTCAGTGCCTGAGGCATGAGAAATACTAACCTGCTTCTCTGGCTGCAAATTGCAGCATCGAAGGGTCAGGTCTGGTCTTTGACAAAAAAAAATTCATTTTCATATCAGTATTATATTGTATTTCTCTTTTGTAAACCAATGTGAATATTGCCTCACTGCTGTAGCACATATAAAAAGGGGGCGAGCGACATTCCTGCTGTTAAACCAATGGCTTCATTTCACCTAAATGCGACCACCATCTATAACTTCAAAACACCCAAACTGAACTCTAGGGTAAAACTATACTCTGGGTCAAGAAGATGAACATTTTTGCGAGTGCCTCACTCAGTGCACTCCTAATAATCATTAAAAAAATCCCACCTGATGTGCACTTCCATTCCGTTATATAGGCCTCAAAGTTCAATGCAGTTCAAATAGCCCTATATCAAATTCATGTTTGCAAGTAACCCGGTAAATGGGTCAGACAACACAGCCTGCGCTAACCCTACTGGTCGTTCTGGGAATTACATGCAGCTGGATGCCGATGTATTTCACTATTCATATTACATACTTAAATACCGCTATCATGTTAAACAGAGTACTCTAATGTATAAGCTTGGATTTATCTTTGCTGGAGTTTTGATGTGTATGTTTGGTACCCCTCTGAAACCACTTGGCACTATACCTACTTGTACTGTATAGTTATCCATCAAGATTTGCACAATGCATTACTTTTGTAACGCTACTAAAGACTTGCTGTTGTCCCCTTTACCCATTGGCCACTCAGATTAGGGGCCTGTGACAAAACAATTAGGGCAACCTTAGTCAGGACCAAGCAAATAGGCACAACTGGAAAAGCGGATCTAACTTACGTGAAAAACACAAGCCAAGTTAGTAGAAACAATTGGGGAAACCTTGGCCCCCACCGCTTTGACAGTTGTGCCTATTTGCTTGGTGCTGGCCAAGGTTGCCCCAATTGTTTCTTCAAACTTGGCTTGTGTTTTTTATATCTCCACTTTAAATGACTTGTTTCTTTTTATAACTTGGCATTTTTTCACATTGAAAATGTGTTTGTGTTTCAGATTGAAGACATACTGCATAGAGCTCCACGATTTCTTTAAAATGTCTTCAAAGAAAAAGACACCAGCTGCATCAAAGATCGGAAATATTTCTGCGAAAGATCACAAACATACACAGTAATTCTACTTAAGAATCTCTCCCCCAGCCTCACCTTGTTTATATCCCCTTTGATTTATTCTACCCTGCCCCCTGTAGAGACGGCAATGCAAACAAGAGATTATTGATTAGCCATCCGCAAGCAACATGGTACAGGAGCATAAACAAGTGTTACAGTCAGATTATTATTATTATTTATTTCTTAGCAGACGCCCTTATCCAGGGCGACTTACAATTGTTACAAGATATCACATTATTTTTACATACAATTACATTATTTTTTACATACAATTACCCATTCATACAGTTGGGTTTTTACTGGAGCAATCTAGGTAAAGTACCTTGCTCAAGGGTACAGCAGCAGTGTCCCCCACCTGGGATTGAACCCACGACCCTCCGGTCAAGAGTCCAGAGCCCTACTCCACACTGCTGCCGTACCCACAGATGAGTCCATGTTTACCTGAACTAGCAAGAAGTACAGCTACGGCCAAAAGCATTGCATCACCCTATAGATTGAACTCATGTTGCTTCATAAAGTCGAATGAAACCTGCTGAATAATGTTACGTTAACATATTGAATTGCATACCATTTTGTAGTTTTCCATATACTTCACGAAAAGAAATGATGTGACATTTTGAAATCTAACATGAAACACTGTATCGAAATATGGCGTAAAATTTTCTTTTTCTGAAGATTTTGCATTTAATTTTTATATTTTTTTCAAAAATCATGTATCTTTCTGCATTGTAAACCACAGCACTGTCTAGAAAACTTTTTAAAAGTACAAAAATAAAATGTAAAGATGACTATAAATCATAAAGCAAGCCTACTTTTTTCTTGGAAAATATGTAGTTTAAATAGTAAAGGACTGTTCACACAAACTGTTTAAATGCCTGTTCAAATAAACATTGATTTTCAGCCTTAGCAAAATTATTAATTATTCTAAATGATATTTGCGATTTGGGTTGTTTCCATATCTGCAGTTGTGATGATGTCACCGCATTGTGATGTAATTTCAAACCAAACAACGGCAGCCATTTTAAAAACATGATAAAAAAACAAAAACAAAATGACTGCAGCTGGTTGGCTGAAATGACATCATAATGCAGTGACATCATCAGAACTCTGCAGGCTGCAATTGGTTAGATGAATAAGCATCACAATGCTTTGACATCATCACTGAACACTTGCATACCTGGCAACGCCAGTGTTGATAGGAGTTGAAGTAAGAGTTGTGAAGAGGTAAGACATGTTTATCTGTTTCTGCTGTTACTGGTTTTAAAATATATTACTAATTTAATAATAGACATTCAAAGTTTCATTCTAATGTTTTTTTTTTTTAAAAAAAGTATATTATTTCAAGCTTTAATTGAATCTTGAAAATAAAGATGTTGCCATTATTATTATTAAGCAGTTTGAGTAAAAATAAAAAAATGAACTGAATTCTTATTAGAATGGCAGGTTAGAAGATTGCTCTTCTGTCTAAATCTGTATCAGTATCTTGTGACTGGCATACTGTGGAACGCTGTTCACTAGAACATGTTTATCCAATTTGAATGAAGCTTATTCAGGGCCATTCAAACTTTGTCAGGATGCAATGACTGAGAATAATTGACTGGTTGAAATCACTCTGATTTCTCTGTTCCCTGCACTCTGATTGGATGTTACAGCGAAAGTTTTTTTTTTCAAATTGTGATGTAGTCTTATGAGGTCACAATGGCTATTATAATGTACATGAATACAGTCGTTGACATATATATTAGTGGACATTCCCTATCAAGTGTACAGCAAAATAGATGTTTCATGTCACAGAACTCTGACCTAATTTTAGGTCAAAAGGAAATGACCAGTCAGAAGATGGGGTGCAGTCATTTAAATATAAGATTGTGGGTATAGCAAACAATTATGTCAGTGTAGCTTATTGTGATAAGAGGAATCCAGTGACACTTGCTGTGGCATTATTTGGAAAATAATTAGGTTTTTAAGTATGTCGATTCTCTGAAAATCAATTCCGAAATACTTTTATACCAGGATGTTCTAAAAAATTCAAAAGATTCTTGAAAGGCAAACGTCAGATACAAGTCAAAGGAAAGTGAATAGATTAAAATAGGTGGTTATTAAAATGTCTCCATACCAGAATGCTAGAACTAAAGTGGGAGGTCTTCTGCAATGACATTGTCGGAATAGAATGACATCGTCACAGCACAGTGAGGATATTCTTTCCAATTGTGATTCATTTATGATGTCATTTCTTTAGACCTACACAGGAACACTGATAGACCATGATAAACCATTTTGTAAGCACTGGTATTATTCTGAATATAGAAAATAGCTACTTTGGATATTGTTTAAAAGAAGTGTTCCTATTAATCCTTAATGATTCCTTATTGGTGCGTCCCAGTGTTCCCTTTCCAAGCTCTCCCTAAATGCTATTATTATTGAAGAATAATGACTAATATTAAATGTGTTTTAAGAATGATGGAAGTGTAAATGCTTCTGATCCTAGGTTGAATCTATGATGAGATTGTCTTATAGTTAGGGGGTCTACTTAAATCACTGTAAATTATGTATTTTTCACGGGTATGTTGCAGAATAAAATTAGAATTTTGCGGATATTTCGCAGACCTGTTTAAACATTAAATAAACCTAAGTAGCCAGTATTTCAGAACACTACAAAGCCTAAAAATAGTGGTACTTGCTTCCTTACTAAAACGGAGTGCTGTCATTTGTTAAAGGCAAGCATGTAGCATCCCCCTGAAGTTGACTTGCCCATACATTGAGACTGCACGTTCTGCATCCACTGAATTGGTTGGAAGTTAATGCAAAGCTTTGCCAAGTTATACAGATGTGGAAATCGATTAGAAACAGCCCCAAAACTCGGTTACCCTCAAGGGCATCTGGCATACTTTAATAAAGGCAATGTATGCAGCACGTTCGTTGTCATATTATTTGTCCCATCCAATAATTTATATTATTAGTACCGAGTTAAAACAAAGAAAAAGTGGCTATTCGGGTCTAAAATTCCAACTGTGAAAAAGCAAGCAGCAGGTTGAAGCAAGGTGGCTGTGCTGGATCGTTTTAATACTGATTTAACTTGCATACTTTTTGTCTGTGCTGACTTTCCAGATTGGTTTCTGAAAGCTGTTTATTTGACGTTCTCTTCAGCAGCCTCTGTAGTAGCCTTTTGTTTAATGTGTGATTCTGAAGCTAAATTGCGATCGATCGTATTTTCTCCAAAGACACATTAAGATACGCAAAACAATTACCTCAGTCTGCATGTACAGTTTCTTTGGGAAATATCTTGAAATGATCATTAGCCGAAATATACTTTGCTTTTTTTGTCGTCCATTTTTACTATTTTACCAATGCTGAAAACTAGATTTTAGCAACCTAAATCAAAACAATGCAGCACCAACTTTGTCCCACCCCCTACTGCACAGTACAGATCACATAAAAGCAGTAAAGACGCACTGATAGGTTGATTAAAACTCTGTCATTTGAATAATAAACAAGAACGTTAACCGCTTTGAAGAATTTTTTTGTGTAAATGTTATTTGTGGACGTTTTTTGTTTGCTTATTTTTTGCTTATGCAATGCACACAGGACGGCGAAGGGATAAAAAAGCGCTATCTACAGAAGGAAGATACGTAGTTTGCATCACTTGCGGTGTGCAGTAGTTCATTTAAATGAGGTTTCTTTTTTTTCCCCCCTCTGTACTTGTTTGTATGCATTGGCTCCTAAGAGGTGAATTTCGCGGTGACCCCTCAATTTCATGATTTCCGCGAAATCGCTATTTAGGTAGATCCCTACTTATAGTGATGTTATTATTTTTAGGGATGTGAAATCACTGCTGTCTGTAGCTGGTCAATTTGCCGGGACACTCTTGTAAAAAAGGCCTTGGTCTCAATGTTTTTTTTTCCTGGTTAAAGAATGAATAAATGAATAAACTAAATAATTCCTGACTTCTATTTCTGTTCAGAATGTTAAATAAAAGATCTAATGTATATAATATTATGTTCATGTAGTTTTTTTTTTTTTTTAAATTGTCTAAATCCTAAAATTGTAGGTGATGCAAAACTTTTGGCCAGTGCTGTAGGCAGTTCTATTAAACTTCCATGTAGATTTAATGCTAACATGTCACTGCCATAACTTGTTAAAGTAACAATCACTTTCCCTTTCAACTGAATGTTTTGCTATTTTTACCCATTTATTTTTTTTAACAGTTAGAAAATGATGAACGAAACTGATGAAGTTTCACCACTGCTGTGGGCTGTGGGCTGTTAAATTTGTAGATGACATCATCCAAAAAGGCACCAGGGAGCTTCAGATGGAACAATCAAAAGACCACCCTGACCAGAAATCCCCGAGCCCCAGTCTGGGTAAAGAGGCGATGTCTCCCGCAGGGTTAGCTGGCGTGACATCACAGCACCCTGACAAAGATCTTCAGGACCAATCGCAAGGTTAGACTGACCAGAAATACCTGAGCCCCAGTGTGGGAAAAGAGGCGATGTCTCCCGCAGGGTTAGCTGGCGTGACATCACAGCACCCTGACAAAGATCTTCAGGACCAATCGCAAGGTTAGACTGACCAGAAATACCTAAGCCCCAGCCTTGGAAAAGAGGCGATGTCTCCCGCAGGGTTAGCTGGCGTGACATCACAGCACCCTGACAAAGAGCTGGTCATGAGAATTAAACATCTGCCTCAACTGATTGTGGAACGCGAAGTGTCTCAGGACGATGGTGGCCTTTTCAAGCGTAGGAAAAGCAGGAGAGTGCACCCCCAACCATCAAAACAGCCTTCCAAAGAACAACAGCTGACCAGTGAAAAGGGAAAAGGGTGTGGATGTTTTACAAGATTTTTCAAGAAGAAACGGACGGAGGTGAAAAAGATGAAGAGGTGTGGGAGATGCTGCTGGTGCTTTTGCATGTAGGGAGAGGAGCACAAAAACAGGGGGGGGGGCTCATCCTGAAAAAGAGGGGGTATAGAAAAATGAAAACAACAGCAAAGAGAAAATAAAACTAGTTTAAAAAGAACATCAGAACAGCTGCTCCAATCTGAAAAAGGAGAAAAAACTAAGAGAAGTAAAGAAACAACAACAGGAGAAATTAGAGATACAACACAGGACAGCAAAGAAACACAAAAAAACAGAAAGAAGCAATACAACACAGGACAGCAAAGAAACAACAACAGAGAGACAAGAGACACAACAGAGGACAGCAAAGACAAACAGCAGAGAAACAAAAGATACAACACAGGACAGCAAAGAAACACCAACAGAGAAACAAGAGATACAACACAGGACAGCAAAGAAACAGAGAAACAAGAGATACAACACAGGACAGCAAAGAAACACAAAAAACAGAAAGAAGCAATACAACACAGGACAGCAAAGAAACAACAACAGAGAGACAAGAGACACAACAAAGGACAGCAAAGACAAACAGCAGAGAAACAAGAGATACAACACAGGACAGCAAAGAAACAGAGAAACAAGAGATGCAACACAGGACAGCAAAGAAACACAAAAAACAGAAAGAAGCAATACAACACAGGACAGCAAAGAAACAACAACAGAGAGACAAGAGATACAACACAGGACAGCAAATAAACAACAGAGAAACAAGAGATACAACACAGGACAGCAAAGAAACACCAACAGAGAAACAAGAGATACAACAGAGGACAGCAAAGAAATACAAAAAATAGAGAAAGAAGAGTGAAACAACAGAGGGCAGCAAATAAACACAACAGAGAAACAAGAGATACAACACAGGACAGCAAAGAAACACCAACAGAGAAACAAGAGATACAACACAGGACAGCAAAGAAACACCAACAGAGAAACAAGAGATACAACACAGGACAGCAAAGAAACAGAGAAACAAGAGATGCAACACAGGACAGCAAAGAAACAGAGAAACAAGCGATACAACACAGGACAGCAAAGAAACACAAAAAACAGAAAGAAGCAATACAACACAGGACAGCAAAGAAACAACAACAGAGAGACAAGAGACACAACAGAGGACAGCAAAGAAACAGAGAAACAAGAGATACAACACAGGACAGCAAAGAAACAGAGAAACAAGAGATACAACAGAGGACAGCAAAGAAACACCAACAGAGAAACAAGAGATACAACACAGGACAGCAAAGAAATACAAAAAATAGAGAAAGAAGAGTGAAACAACAGAGGGCAGCAAATAAACACAACAGAGAAACAAGAGATACAACACAGGACAGCAAAGAAACACCAACAGAGAAACAAGAGATACAACACAGGACAGCAAAGAAACACCAACAGAGAAACAAGAGATACAACAGAGGACAGTAAAGACACACAAAAAACAGAAAGAAGCAATACAACACAGGGCAGCAAAGAAACAACAACAGAGAGACAAGAGACACAACAGAGGACAGCAAAGACAAACAGCAGAGAAACAAGAGATACAACACAGGACAGCAAAGAAACAGAGAAACAAGAGATGCAACACAGGACAGCAAATAAACAACAGAGAAACAAGAGATACAACACAGGACAGCAAAGAAACACCAACAGAGAAACAAGAGACAAGCTGACAAAAAGGATAATAGAAGTTACCATCATCGTTAAATTAAAGATAAACCCAAGGGAAAAGGGACATCAAACAAAGACCAAATAAGAACATGGTGAGATATCAATGAAAATAAAGAAAAAATAAATACAGAGATGGAAAGTGGAGGAAAATAAATACAAGGTGAAATAAAACCAGTGGAAATGAAGAAAACCATAAGAAATTAGACAAGGTGTGAAATAATTGCTTTAATGACATAAAGCAAATGAAAAAACACAAAAAAAGATAAAGGAAAGGAAAATACAGAAGAGATAAAGCAAAGAAATACTGAGAAAGAAGAGAGATAAAGCAAAGGAAAATTGAGAACAAGAAAACAAAGAGAAGATAAAGCATATAGACTGGGGCCCAAGTCAAGATTTTAAATTATGTGTTGAATTTGCTGCATTGCTGAGGCAATATAAGGAACTGGCTGGTGATCGGGGTTCCTAACATTCAGAACCACCGTATCGAGACACTAAAACAGCAGCTTGAAAACCATTACAGTGACCGCATTGTGTTACTCTGCATGGATTGTGCAGATGTTGACACTCGATCATGCAGCTCAGAGAGCTACACAGAGAATTGTGAGGGTCTGGAACCAACTCCCCAGTAAAGTTGTTGAAGCTGACACCCTGGGATCCTTCAAGAAACTGCTTGATGAGATTCTGGGATCAATAAGCTACTAACAACCAAACAAGCTGAATGGCCTCCTCTCGTTTGTAAACTTTCTTATGTTCTTATGTTCTTATAAAGACTCTGCAAAGAGATCAAAGGCTGAATCCATCCTGCATTCCTTCAACAAGCAATCAAGTCATACTGACAGCCTGTACGTGCTCCTGAATCACTAACTCTGCTTTCCTTGCTCCATCGACCTTGAAAGCTGGCTTAATGTTGGGCGGCTTGATCGTTTCTCCCTGGTTGTGGCTTTCAATCAGACACTCAGCAACTGCACTTTCTACCCTCTCCCATGTACTACAGGAAACCGTGTGACCAAGACGATGGAGCAAAGAAAGCAGAGTTTGTGAGCCAGTCATGCTGTGTACAGCTCCAGCTCGCCCCATGTGATTCACTGGTGGCATGAATGCATTCTGAAGTTCTTGCTTCAGGAGCACATACAGGCTGTCAGTACTGTAATATTCTCTTCATCCCGCCTTTCTTTTGATTTGATTTTATAACACATTTAACTGTTTCTGTAGACTAGCCTATGTGTCAGCATTACCAAGCTAACTGTCCTCACTTTTAAGGGATTACTGTCAATGACAAGACTCACAAGCTTAATTATCATTCAGGTAAGTTGGAGGTCTTCTCTAATGTCTGGTTGGATAGCTCTGGGATTGTGAGGTGGTGACAACCTCTTTGTCATCTTCTTCCATGTCTGAATTGTGATCATGGTATGAGTGAAGTTTTTTAAATGAGTAGTTCCTGGTCACTGAATGTCCATTTCTTGTTGCTGTGACCATGGAACCCTTGACACCTGTCACAGTGTGAGGCTTGGTATTGTATGGAGGTTTGTTATTCCTTTTCTGCTGGTATAGCACAGAATCACCAGGTGCAATGTTGTTAGGTGCTGCATGTCCACGGCTGTCTGCATATGCTTTCCTCTTGGCTTTGGCAGCACAATCTCTCTCTCGTTGTTGATTAGCATTTCCACCTTTTCCATCAATGTTGACAGTGGGAATTTTGGTTCTCATTTCCCTATTGAACAGCAGTTCTGCAGGTGATTTGTCAGTCGTGCTGTGTGGCGTAGAACGATATTCTCTAAGAAATTTGTCAAGTTCTTGTTTCCATGGAATGCCATTCATTCCAGCAATTCTTAGGAATGTCCCTATGGTTCTCATAAAACTCTCTGCAGTGGCATTGGCTTGCGGCCAGAGAGGTGTGATCTTCCTGTGCTTGAATCCTAGATATTCTGCGAATTTATGAAACTGATCATCACTGAATGGCAGCCCATTGTCTGTTTTCACCTTTTGGGGAATGCCAAACAGAAAAAATGTTGTCCATCGCTGGGGTGACGACATTAGCTGAAGTAGATCTAATGATTTCCACTATGGGGTATCTGGCGTACTCATCTACAATGACCAGAAGATATTCCCCAGTGGGAAGAAGTCCGTAGAGATCTGCGTTTACGTTTTGCCATGCAGTTTCCGGGAGTTCGGACATCTGTAATGGTTCTGAGTGCCTCACAGCAGTGTCTCACCATGGCTTCAGCATCGTGGTCTATGTTGGGAAACCATACCTTCTCACGAAGCAGACTCTTTGTCTTCACTACCCCCTGGTGTCCTTCATGTGCAAGGACAAGTACATGGTGTCGAAGTGTAGACAGTATCATTATCCTGGATCCGTGTAGTATTATGTCATGGTTTGTTGATATCGTAAGCTCACTGTTAACACGTTGATATAGCTTTAGTTCAGCGGCATGTGGTGTATTACTGATAATGGTGTGCCACGTGTCATGTTGCAGTAGTTTTTTGACTGTTTGTAGAATTGGATCCTTCAGCGTTTCTTGCTGTATTTCTCCTAAGATCATAGCTTTGGGTGTGGCATACTGAGCTATGAAGTTTACATATTCCTCTACAACTTTAGCTACTCATGTGTCTATCAGGTGTCTGTGCTGTGTTTGGATGGCATGACGTAGTCAGCTGGATTGTCTGATCCCTTTCTATACTTGATGTTCATATTGTATGGTTGTAGCTGGAGTCCCCCATCGTTCAATGCGTGCAGGCGGTTTGAAGCGGTGATTGTTCCACATCAGCTCTAAGTTTGTGGTCAGTTACTAATGTGAACCATATATGTAGAGATGGAAGTGTTCACTCCATATTATAGCTAGTGCTTCACGTTCGGTCTGTGAGTATTGCCTTTCAACATCGCTAAGAGACTGGCTGGCATATGCTATGATGTGTTGGTTTGTGTTTGCCTTTTTAAAGGTCTGTCACAAAGACGGCCGGAGTGGGTGGCGTCAGACCAGATGCAGGAAATAAACAGACAGAGATTTGGGGTTTGGTGAAGCTGAGCGAATGCTTTCGCTCAGCATTTAATAACAGAACAGAAAATAAAAGGTTTGAAACAACAAAACACAGCACACGACACTTGAGGCCAAAATAAATAGACGAACAAAACGGACTAGACAGACAAACAAACACGGTGAGCAGATAACAATATTTATGTTCTTTTATATTTACTTTACTCCTTCTCTCTCTCTCCCGTTCTCCACTCACCGAACACCCAACCCTGAGTGAAAGAAACGTGCATCTATATATACTGTTGTGCTGTGATTCAATTACTAATTAATTATTCACTTGAATCCGAGCACGTGAATTAATTCTGTGCAACCCCGTGCTCACATATTACATTTAATCAGCACGTGAAGTGATTTGTGCTCTCCTCGTGCCTAAATACAAATCTACACTTTTTAAATAAACGTGAAACACAGACCCGTTTATATCCCGTGTACCAATGACTATACACCAACATTAACACACGCACGCAACATACAACACATAATAAGCACACAGGGGCGGGGGACATTGCCACAAGGTCCTACAGGGCTAGCATCAACAACTAGTTCTGTTTCTCTGTTTGGGTTGAAATATGCCATTGTTGACTCACTTGTGAGGATATCTTTGAGCGCTCTCAGTGCTGCGTCTTGTTTTTCGTCCCAGTGCCATGTAACGTCCTTTCTCGTGAGCTCTCTCAAAGGCACCGTAAGAGTGGCAAAATTTGGGACGAAACGAGAGCAATAGTTAGCCATTCCAAGAAAACTTTGAAGTTCGCTAGTGTCTTAGGGATTTGCTGCTTGGTGTATGGCAGCAACTTTCTTGGGGTCAGCTGATATGCCACTAGCTGAGAAGATGAAGCCAAAGAATTCTAGCCTTACTTTGTTGTACTCGCATTTGCGCCGACTGAGTGTTAGTCCACTTTCTTTTAGTCTCTGGAAAACAGCTGTGAGTTTTTCATCATATTCTTTCTGATTGGCACTGTATACCGTTTCACACCAGTAATGCCTTGTAATGTTTGGTGTATTGCTTTTTAGAATACTTCAGCTACCAATGATATTCCAAAGTTCAGGCGTTTGTACCGTCTTAGCCCCATGTGCATAGTGAACGTGGTGATGTATTTGCTGTCTGGGTGTAATTCCAGTTGGTGGTATCCAGTTTTTAGATCTAGCTTTGAAAATATTGTTGCTCCATTTAGCTTGTGTATAACATCATCCATGGTTGGGGTTATGTGGCGTTCACATAGAATAGCTGTATTAGCTTGTTGCATGTCAACACAGATTCTCACGTTCTCAGGGTCCTTTGGTTTCGGGGGTGTTACTATCAGCGAGACCCAGGGTATTGGTCCAGTCACCATTTCAATTATCCCGTCGTCCTCAAGAATTTTCAGTTCTGCTTCAACAGAACTCTGCGATGTGGCTGACTTCCTAGCCGTATGTCAGTGTTGATGTGCAAGCGCACTTGGACATTTTTAAGCGTTCCGATTCCATGAAACAGTTGAGGACTAGTTCTTCTGCTACAGTACGTCTTGCTGTGAGAGGAGATATTGCATTGACAATTTTGATCAGTCCTAACTCAGAAGCTGTCTGGTAGCTTAAAAGTGAACTGTTGCTTCCCTGTACAACATAGAATGTTCCTTGTGTAAATGTGTGTTTAGACTCTATGCAACAGGCAAAATTCCCCAGGGCCGTAAGTGCATCTTTGGAACCATAAGAGTATATCTTGTCTTGTCTGGCTTTAGTGTTGGTTGTGGTTTTAGGTTGTTCAGGAAATACACAATATTACTTGCACCAAAATGCTCTTTATTGCTGCACACGGACATGTGTATCCACTCTCATCATACAGCTTACAACTACTGTAAAGCAATGTGTCTTTACGACAGTGTCATACGTATTATAACACTAAAAGCATCATGTCTTGATCGCTTGTTGAAGAAACGCAGGATGGATTCAGCCATTGATCTCTTTACAGACTCTTTGTAATCTGAGCTACATGATCGACTCCCTCCACATCTGCACAATCCATGCACAGGTTCTCATTCAACTTCTGTTTCCAATGATCAGCATTGTGTCATTTAGTGCGACGGTGCTGCTCACAGTTAGTGTGTTGTTGCTGTTGTGTGCTTGCAGTAATACAGTACGGTCACTGTAATGGTTTTCAAGCTGCGGTGATTCTGAATGTTAGGAGATCAAAGTGTTTGGAAACAATGCAAAGGAAACCTGAAAAATTGCCCTTTTCTAAAACACTTTTTAAAACTTTTCAAGAAGATAACAGAAATTATAATTCTGAACAAAATATTCCATGATTTAAACATTTCTGAAAAGTAGTATTCACAGCCCATTGGTTTATATTGTCCTTCTCACTCTATTAATGGAGAGCAATGTAAAAACAACGTAGGAAGTACCTGCTTGCATTAAAAGGGTCACAGCTCCGCCCTGCCGCTGCCCCGTTCTGAACCACAGGACTCCCTCTATCAGGCTGACACAGAGAACACTGTATTCCTCTTGTTTGGACCCTGCACTAGAAAGAACAATGCAGAAACACTAAAGAAAAAACAGACAAAGCCAAGGTGGGAAAAAATGTTACATTACTTTTGCTCTCATTTGTACATGTGTTACACAAATAAATATTTTAAAAAAAAATAATGAAAAGCTATATTTTCTATTATTTAAAGTCAGCGTTGAATTGTTAAGTACCGTACCTTTTTTCTTCTGATTAATTGCAATGCTATTTTGTTGACATCATTAAAGATCACGGGGCAGCGTTGTGAAGAACAGCGAGCTTTTGTAGAGGTCGCTGGCACAGTGAAAAAGAGATACCAACTGGGAGAAATAGGACTACTGCATTCTGATTGTCTCAGAGGGCATACGGTACAAGAATAATCCTGTCATTCTTTAAACTGCTTTCACTTGAAGCCAATTTTAAGTACGATGCTTAAATTAGCTTCTTATTCGCCAGCTTCTTATTCGCATACAGCAAGTGTAACACATGGGTAACTCAGGAGTTTCAGGGGTTAAGTCGCTCTGCGCCACTTATTTCAAAGTTGATTCTCACAGAGGGGGAACCCCTCTACGTCACCCATATATATTTCTTTCATGAAAGCTTTTCCTCACCACGGTTTAATAATATTTTATGTGCGGAGTGTCTAGATTAGATGAGTCACTGAGAGCTGACTGGCAGGAATTAGAGTAGTCGATCTGCACTGTGTGGGGAAGTCAACTAATTTATTCTCTCTAGTTGTTGTTCTACATTTTATTCTATGTATCTGAGCGCCCATATAAAATACCTAATGTAAATAAAAAGATTCAATGTGCATTTTACTGTTGTATCGTCATGCCCATCGCGGTAATTAAGCAACACTATCAATGTAGCAAAGATTGAACACTTAATTTAAAGATTCATTTCTTTCAGTTAAGGGTCAATTTTACAAATGTCCCGCCTTCGTATCTCGGGATTATGAGACCAGTTGGCTTTAGATTTACCTCCGTCCATCAGGGTGCTGCTTACTTATAGTTGAGTCTATGGCCAAACACAGACGTTCTTGAAAAACGGTACAACTAGCCAAAAGCGAGACAAAAATAAGATTTGACTAAACTTGTGGGGACACCTATACATGCTACCTAAAAAAAGGTCTGTCTTGGGAAAACCGTAGCATTACTACGACCAGTACTACTACTAATAATAGTAATCATAATATAATTCTAATAACTTTTGAACATTTTTGAATATTTTATTTTCTAGTAAATATAATAATAATAATAATAATAATAATAATAATAATAATAATAATAATAATAATAATAAACACAACTGTCTTCTCAGTTCATAAAAATTAGTACTGTGTTATAAACGGGCTTCTGTTTTTCGGTTTATATTAATTGTATTTTTCGTTGCTTATTTTTAGATATTTTCGATTTTTTTGTGAATCGGGTTTTTTCGGGGCTTTTATTTTTGATATACTGTATGAAATTAGTGTGTTTTCGGTTACTTTCCAAAATGCTCGAGCGTTTTTTTTTCTCTCAAAATATGTAGTAACGCGACAGTACTTGCACACTTAAGTTGTACCTTCTTTCCTTTGCTGTCTTCCACAATGAAATCCCTGTGGTCACCACATTCTTCTAGGGTTTTTGTGTGTAGGCATTTTTGGTAATTTTGCCACAATTCTGTTTTAAATCGTCCGTATCTTAACTGTAAGTTTTAAATCCCGCGAACAAGCCTCCATTCCTGATTGTAATCTCGCAAGCAGTCTCCAATAGAAATGTAGGAATGTGCTGTCATTCAGTTGTTGGGGCGGGTTTTAAGTATTCAGAACAAATCAATGATAGATACAAATCAGGAAGGCGGGACATTGCCTAGCATTAGACGGAAATGTATTTATTATTATTTTTGTAGTAGGTTTTATTTTTGTAATGGGAAAAGGGTAAAGTCCACGTGAATTGATTAACCATATCCACAGTTTTTTTTCCGGTGTTTATTGGCTATCCACCTATTTATTTATTTATTTATTTTTTTGGTATTGGGGTTTATCGGTTAAAACCGAAAATCAGAAGCAAATGGAAGTCATATTCCTCAAGATACCTTTAAAATAGTTTTTAAACATTTCTGAAAGGTTAATGAACCACGGCAAAATATCTAATTTGTAGGTTTAAAACAAAAACAGCTATGCATAAAATCACTCATTTTTTTTTCTTTGCTTTAAATGAACTACAAAGTGTCAAGATGGCTTGAAGAATGGAAAAGGTTTGTGTACCTACAGCTGAGCGTACCTTTAGGGAATATAAACAAACTGAAGAGCCAACAAGGTTTGCTATCTGATGGTGAAGAGTGCGCAGAATGCCTAGTCTAAGGAAGTTACCAGATTTCAATGTAAAACTGAAGCTGAGGGACTGCGGCTTTTTTGTCTGCATCGCCTCATCTGCAGAATGACAGTAGTTACTGTCTTGGTATGATGATGATTGAGTGGGAGGAATGTGGCTGCAAATCAATTTCCAATCAGTCAATCATCCAGCCTAAAGTTTAAAAGAGAGGTGATCCTCAATAACAAAGGACCGCAGGTAGTAACCAGGTACACACAGAAACGGCGCAGTGTGTTTGAGGTATGACACAGGCCCGGTTTTTGGGATGGAACCGCATAACAGTCTCGCGTTTTGATTGGTCCATGTCTGTCACATGAATATGTCGTCACACGAGTGGAAAAGCGTGCTGGCATTTTTAACATTGTGATCAGATAGAGTGAGTGTTCTGCTTTCCACAAACTTACCATTAAAATATAATGTGGTATTACACTGTACTGATATTACAAACTATGAGGAATTACTTTATATAAATTATCATGTTATGCACGAATGTAAGAATTGGCTTTCTGTGGTGGTGTACTTTTTTCTTTCAAGTAGCATATATCTATAATCGTTTTTGCGATATATTTTAATATAAAACATATACGCTATTGCAGTTTTGTTACAGGATACATTAGTTTATCTCTAATGTAATCACAGTTTTACATATAGACTGCCCCTGTTTTCATTTACGTCGCAAATTCTGGGCCGCTTTACTTTTCAGATAATGTCCCAAATTCTGGGCCGATTTGGTTTGCAGATAACATCCCAAATTCTGGGCCGCTTTGGTTTTTAGATAACGTCCCAAATTCTGGGCCGCTTTGGTTTTTAGATAACGTCCCAAATTCTGGGCCGCTTTGATAACATCCCAATTTCTGGGCTGCTCTGGTTTTCAGATAACGTTCCGAAATCTGCATTTTCGAATTCAGGCCAGTTTTTGAGATATTCTGCTTAGCTGACAGCCGAGTTTCTAAGTCATGCATGCACAGTTTACCATAAACTGGACCGTTAATTCATTTAAGAGTACATGAATCAAAGTTAATGTATTTTTTACTCTCCTCAGAAAACATTTAGGAACATGGTATACCAAAAAAAAAAGGTAATCTCATTTGCTTATGTAATGTCCATCAATATATAGTGAGGCATAGGGGTTTATCAGAACTTCTGGGTTTAAGAGACCAGTGCCCTTCAACAACTTCAAATAAATCCTATTGTATTGTATTAGTCAGCATTTCCCTTATCTATTCCTGATAGTTTATACTGTAGGTCAGGGGTTTTCAACCTTTTTTTGAAACTGTACCCCTTCTATCTGGAGGTTTCAGCTCGAGTACCCCTTTACATTTTTCGCTTGACTGAACGGTACCTCAGTTACAATAAAATGGAGAATAATCTGATGACCCCCCCCCTGTTTATTTAATAAATCTGGGTGACAAACTGCTGGTTTAGGACAGAACAACAAACAGTAAGCTTAATTCTTAAAACTTTTAACTACAAGTATTTGGATGCACAGAATTAAAAAGACAAGTATTGGGTTAGGAGCACACCTATTTTTTTGTAACTTTGACGGCCTTTTGTAAAAGTTTGAAGGCCTTTTGATACCCAGCATACACTGCAATACCCAGCAAAGTTATACACTGATATTCTGATAGCACAGCAATTCAAATGAAGTTTGTAATTGGTTGTGTTCCTCAAATACACAATAAAAAGTGATATTTACAGGGTATACAGTTATACAGCGATACAGTGGTTTCGGACATCTAAGAACAGGTACTGCGAGCATCTGGATTTATACTCAGAGGTACTCTGTAGCCTCCTGGGACATTCACAGCTTGTTTGACACCCTCTTGTAGTTGCCCGTTTCTGCATATAAAGCAAAATGCTGTTTGTCAATCTCTCTTTTTTCTTATAAATCAGTCTTTGCAAGAATCATTCCAAAAACACTTGAATCAGTTAGGCACTACCAGTCTGACACTACAGGCCTTTAAATTGCAGTACCAATTTGCAAGTTGCTAAGTGGTTGCGTTCCTCAAATTTGCACTGCAAAGTGATATCTTAAAGAATAGGGTATATAGTGCTTTTTTTCGCCTCCCCTCGCTTTTGGTGCAAAACTGTGCTCCGATACACTCAGGCTGATACTGTGATCACAAAACACTTGGAATGGACTTAAATTTGAGCTTCTGTACTCTTTTTTAGATGCACAACAATCTTAGCTAAAGAAAATGGATTCCTTCGAGTTCGTAAGACCCACGACCGCCATTAGCTGAGCCTTACCCCGATGGTATTTTTATAATGGGATTTGCCATAGGGAAGGGGGTGGTCTCTTATCGTACCCGTATCTCCACGACCCCTGGGCCAACAAACTCAGAAAGACATTCTTTGCGTGCACAAGAGTCTTAGCTAAAGAACGACATCAGCCACGAGTTCAAACGACACCCCACCAGATGGTGGGCGTTGCCCCAAAGGGGTTTTATAATGGGATTTCCCATAGACATTTTTCAGGGTGCTGTATCTCAGGTTCCGGGGGTCCCCAAGACTTGAAAATCGGTATGGAGGTCCACCTCGGGGCCCCCGTCGATCCCTCCAAGTGACGTGTCCCCAGCTAGAAAGGACACCAGTTTAGACTTTTTTTTGCCAACCTGGAGCTCAAAAGCTATTGGAAATGCAACCTTGACATGCCATCATGCTGAAAATGTGAAAATGTGTTGAAAATGTAGCATTTGAAAACGGGTGGCTCCCTGTGAAAGAGGGCCCCCAGACATGACCCTAGGAAGTTCAACCCGGTTTCTAGGCCTCTGGGTCATGGAGATATGACCCCGAAAAGGGTAGTTTTTGGACATTTATGACAGGGTGTATCTCTGGTTCTGTGGGGGTTAGGAACTTGATTTTTTTTTGCGTTGGGGCCCCATAGGGCCCCGCACAAGGAGTCACCATTTTCATGGTTCAAATGCCAGGACGGCTTGGCAAAGTGAATTTTTTCGTCATGACATGAGTTTTTGGGTGAACCACCACACCTTTTTAGGGGGTGGTTTGGGGTGCTCCCCTGAGTCTATATCACTTTGAATGGTGGTTCTACGTGCTCGGGTTCGAGAGATATGCCTGAAAATGTGTTTTATAACAGTGCCATAGACATGAATGGGGCTGAATACCCGAAAATATATTTTGCAAAGAATTGCTACGGTGGGTGTATGCGTGCAGGGGTTGCATGGTGGTGTGTGCGTGCAGGGGTTGCATGGTGGTGTGTGCGTGCAGGGGTTGCATGGTGGGTGTATACGTGCAGGGGTTGCATGGTGGTGTGTGCGTGCAGGGGTTGCATGGTGGTGCACGTGTGTGGAGGGGAATTGGAGTTCAGGTTTTGCGCACAAGAGGGGCGGGGAAAAGACTGGGAAGGGTAAGGTAAAAGAAAAATTACTACAATCATTTATTTTCACTTTCGACTCCCAGTCTCCTTTCCCTCACTTTATGATTTTATTTTGTGATTATTTAATTATTGTCAAAATAAACGGCCTTCATCTACTCACAGTTGCAGTCTCATTTCTGTCCAAAAAGACCCTGAAACACTACAATATATTGATGGACGTTACATAAGAAAACGAGATGTCCTTTTTTCGGAATACCATGTTCCTTCCCAAAAATGTGTTTTAATATTAGCCTTTAATAAAGGAAAACGACTGCTTAAATTAATTTTCATGTATCTATTTCAGTGCAATGTAGTTTCTTCATGTAATAAGAAATACGTTTTTTAACATTTACATTTTTGTTTTTTCATTAAAAAAAAAAAAAAGATTTCTGGGGAGAGTAAAAAATACATGAACTTTGATTAATGTACTAAGGGTTACTCTCAAATGAATTCACTATCCAGTTTATGGTAAACTGTGCATGCATGCCTTAGAAACTCGGCTGTCAGCTGATTCCCCAAAACTGGGCTGAATTCGGAAATGCAAAGCGGCCCAGAATTTGGGACGTTATCTAAAAACCAAGGCTGCCCAGAATTTGGGACGTTATCTAAAAACCAAAGCGGCCCAGAATTTGGGACGTTATCTAAAAACCAAAGCGGCCCAGAATTTGGGATGTTATCTGCAAACCAAATCGGCCCAGAATTTGGGACATTATCTGAAAAGTAAAGCGGCCCAGAATTTGCGACGTAAATGAAAACAGGGGCAGTCTATATGTAAAACTGTGATTACATTAGAGATAAACTAATGTATCCTGTAACAAAACTGCAATAGCGTATATGTTTTATATTAAAATATATCGCAAAAACGATTATAGATATATGCTACTTGAAAGAAAAAAGTACACCACCACAGAAAGCCAATTCTTACATTCGTGCATAACATGATAATTTATATAAAGTAATTCCTTATAGTTTGTTATATCAGTACAGTGTAATACCACATTATATTTTAATGGTAAGGCTGTGGAAAGCAGAACACTCTCTCTATCTGATCACAATGTTAAAAATGCCAGCACGCTTTTCCACTCGTGTGACGACGTATTCATGTGACAGACATGGACCAATCAAAACGCGAGACTGTTATGCGGTTCCATCCCAAAAACCGGGCCTGTGTCATACCTCGTGTGTTTTGATAGACTTGCAGAAAATAACTTGATTATGGGATTTCATAAACCCAAACTTAGAAAATACTGGGACTGAAAAAATGTCCTGATCAAGAGAATAATTTTTAATCACAGCTCAGCTCTAATACTGATTGTGGCTTTTAGAGAGAGCTGTTTAAAGTATTGAACACTTACTGAGACTGATTGACAAATCCTCCGTAGTACTTTATAACACAGCAGTAACGTGCTGAGGACATTACAGGGCAGGGGCTCATTGAGGAAAAAGGTCACTTTTCAAGCATCACAATATTCTTGTCACTGAGAAACAGGGCACTTTTGGGGCATAAGTGTAACAGGGCCAATAATGCCCCTTTTATCTTTCACATATTTATTTGTCACTTGTATGTTTTATTTTTATAATTTTACATTTAGATTTGATTAGTGCATGTTTTATATGTTATTGATTTAACACATTGCAATTGATTTGTCACCTTTTAGTAGCTTCTCCAGCCCGTTGACCTTGTATGCCTTATTGGGTATTGACTATTATAAAAATTGATAGTTTTACACCCCTGAATATAAATAGCACACATCTATTGCAAACTGGATGGACATCCTGGGGGTTTGTGTCTGTGTGTCAGTCTTTCATTGTGGTTTTGTTTGTGCAGTAGTGGGAACATGTGTAGTGTTTGGAATGGAGAGAACAGAGGGAAGTGAAACGAGTCCGTACATGGAGTTTCCTGACGATAAGTATTTGGCTGGTGTAGTGTGTCTGGCATCCTCAGCTGAGTACAGGGTAGTTGGCAATGTGTTTGGGGTGCATAAAACCACAGTTCATCGCTGTATTTACAAGTTTGTCAGCTCCCTTGTTCAGAGGCACTGGAACACGTACATAACTACGCCTGATGTAACTGAAGCAAAAAGCATTGCTCTGCGTGTCAGTGAAAAGCATGGGTTGCCCCAAGTAATGGGTATGATTGATGCTACCCACATTCCCATCAAAGTACCACGCCACTGTCTGAGAGATTACCTCAACAGAAAGTACTGGGCAGCTTTCATTCTCCAAGCAGTAGTGGATGACAGTGGCAGGTAAATTTCATGAATATATAATATGTCTTGACAACATCTCTGTAAGGAATATATTATGACTTTTCATGTAAAGTACCTTATAAAGGCATACATCCATAATGTGTTAAAATACTGTTTATTTAAATCATTTTGACATGCCTTGTTCCTTTATTTCAAAGGTTTAGAGATATCTCGTGTGGCATGCCAGGATCTGCGCATGATGCTGCGGCGTTCCGGTCTTCAGGATTGTATACGCGTCAACACGCACTTCCGCAGGTTAGGATTTCTAAGGGATTCATGTATTCTTAATGGAAATAGGCTATTCAGTTATGTGTATAATGAAAGACAGTGTTAAGATCTTACATTTTCCTCAAATATTCCTCACTTAACAGCATTTGTGTTTAATTAAGAGCTCTATAGTAATACTTTAAGATGTTTGGGGGATGTCAGTAATCGCTCAAAATACAATAGATTGACTTTTATATATATTTCACATCTTTTTTACGATAGTAATCTATATTCCCCTTTCATTCAGGCAATACAGCATATAGGGGATCAGGGTGTACCCTTATATCTAGTCGGTGATGCTGCATACCCCAACTTCCCTGGCTTATGAAATCCTATCCGTCCAGACATCTGACAGCTGCGGAGGAAGCATTCAACACCACGCTTGGGCGAGTACGGATAGTGGTTGAACAGGCTTTTGGGCACTTTAAAGGGAGGTGGCGGATACTGCTGAAGTGCAACATGAGTTAATTCCTAAAATTGCCACTGCCTGCTGTATCCTGCACAACCTATGTCAACAAAACAAGATGTTCAGGAATCAGTGGCTGCCGTCTGTGAGACAAACAGGGAGAAGGTTACCTCAGCCGCTATTGTGTTATTGGGGGGGGGGGGGGGGGGGGGCGGAAACGGACAATACTGTCTTGGCTTGTGCCAGGAGAGGCCACAGCTGGGTCAGTGCCAACGTCAACCATAGGTGGGTTGGATGTCACGGCCTCAGCAATGCTCTGCAGGAACTCAGAACATCGCCACAGTTTCCTGATGTTGCTGCTACTGTCTCATCCACTTTGACCAGTCACGCTGACTGCGACGCTATGCCTGCTGGAACAGGACCTGTTGCATCTGGCATCGCATCCATCTCATCTCCTGTAGACTCGATCGCCTGTACTCCACTGCAGAAGGGTGTTGTGATGGACGAGCCTCGAGGGTTAAAAATATAATAATATCGATCGTTAATTTGACTTGTATGTATACAGAGTTCAGTTAAACTGATTGAAAAAAAAAAAAATGAAATATGTATACAAATAAAAAACAGAGACTCTCCTCCAATTCCTCACCCATCGATTCTCCTACCTCAGTTGCCTCATCCGTGGAATCTGAACCGGTGTGTTCGGTCACCTGTTCAGCTTGCAGTTGTGTACTACTGGAGGAGGTTGTGGCTGCTGACTGTAGCACTGGAGGAGTGGTCTTAAAAGTAATAAAATAAAAGTAGCACAATTACTTTTAATTAACAGTAATGCAAGTTACTGAATGTACATGTACACGCAATAGATGTTACCTGCTTCAGATGCAGCGCGCTGGGAGGTGTCAGTCAAGTGGGCAGCTGCAACTGCTACTGGGCGCTGCCTCAATAAACAGTCCATGTCTTCCCAGAATCGAAACCGTCCAGTTTCTCCTTGCTCGTTCCTGCAGGTAGGACTGTTTCAGTTTTTTTTAAATGTGTCCCTAGCTTGTGGGACTGGGCACTCTATTCTTCTTTCTGAAAGGGCATCAACCACTCGTTGATAGACATGCTTGTTATGTTGTTTCGGGCGATCAAGCTGGCTCAACTATACTGTCACTAACTATACTTATTAATGCATGGGTTTCCTCCTCACTCCAGCGAACCTGAGTGACGGGTGGACAAGTGTTATCTTTGGACATACCTGTGATCAAAATCAAGGGAAATCAGTTGCAGACATTTAGTAAGCAGCTCACTTGCTCTTTGTGTTTAACTTTAGCATAGCTTTTACAGCAAGGGTATTCTCAAACAGCTGCTTTAATACTATAACAAGGGCATAACGCAGTTTGTGGTAAGTGGTTTTATACAGAACTGTAAACCCACAAGAGACATACAACATGACAGGACAGACACAGCGAAACACAATAATAAAAAACCTGCCCGCATTATCATTAAGGTGAACTACACCACTGCTAACCATAAACTCGCCCATCAGCCACTTACTTTCTGCCGTGTTAGACTCCACAGTAACAGCTGACCTGCTTGCTTGCAATATTTATAGTGATGTCACTTAAGGATAAACATGCTCATTAACATTATTATTATTTGGCAGACGCCTTTATCCAAGGCGACGTACTGAGACTAGGGTGTGTGAACTATGCATCAGCTGCAGAGTCACTTACAACTACGTCTCACCCGAAAGACGGAGCACAAGGAGGTTAAGTGACTTGCTTAGAGTCACACAATGAGTCAGTGGCTGAGGTGGGATTTGAACCGGGGACCTCCTGGTTACAAGGCTGTTTCTTTAACCACTGGACCACACTGCCTCCTAAACCCGCATTTTACACGTGAAATGCGGGTTTCCATGCAAAACTGGGCATGGATTTTTCACACGAAGAAATGACATTTACCCCATCCCTCTCTTTGGCCGTTTTTTTCGGCCAGAAACCTGATATACTCAAGTAATTCTCCCAAATGTGCACGCGCATCACCATTTCACGTGTAAATTGACCCGCATGGATACCCCATGCCTCTCTGGCAGTTTATTTTGGCCACAAACCTGATTTACACGAGTAATTTTCCTAAACGTGCACGGGCATCGCCATTTCATGTCTAAATTGCCCCGCATGGAAACCCATGATTGTTTCCCGTATCTGTATCCAAATAAAAATAACATCATCATTTATCTAATGTTCTGTGCTTTATCGCACTGAACTGGCATAGCCGGACTACATATTAAAAATATGACCCTGTGTTTTGTAGCCCCTCTGACCGAGCGGGTGTTACAGAAGGGCAGGAAGGCAGGGGCTTAAGCCAGTTATTCAATTTGCGTTATTGGCCAACTTGCTAGCTGTGCCATGTTTTCCCGCTGTGCCATCCCCCTCTGTGAGAATAAGTGGCTCAAGGCAATTTAACCCACGAAATACCCCAGTTACTTATTCCGTTTGAATTAATTGGATAACACGCCAACTTGCTACCGTGCCATGTTTGCCCGCTGTTTATTGTATGTGTATTTAGACACGAGGATGGCACAATCACTTCACGTGCAGAGTAAAAGGGGTATGGAAGCACTGGAAGTGCACAGAGTAGTTCACGTGCAGATGTACTGAGATTCCAATCGAACGATTGATTAGCAATCCAATCTCGGTACAGCTGTATAAAAGGGTGAATGTTTCACTCGGGGTTGGGTGTTTGGTGAGTAGAGAACGGGAGGAGGAAGAGGAAAAAACAACAACAACAACAAACAAACAAACAAACAAACAAACAAAATTAAATAAATAAATAAATAAAAGCGAACAATTGCTATTTCGTGCTGGAAGCACCAGCACGGTACCAGTTTGTCTGTTTTGGCCACCGCGCCATTTGTTTTGTTTTCTGTTTAAACCTTTTATTTTAGAATAAACCTGCGTATCAGCATGTTTCATACCCCCAGGCACTGTTGTCTGTGTACACAGTCTAGCGGATTTGACGTCACCACCACACGCTATCCAGTTCCGTGAAGCTAGCAACAATAAGCAACAATAAGATGATTACTTCCGGTTTTCAAAACGGCTCAGCGCAGGCAAGGTATCAAAATAAAAGTCACAAAAATATAGTTTATATACATATAGAAAGTGGGGTGCGATGTTATGTAGACACACTGGGGGTACAGAAAATAAAGTTAGTTACTTAAGATTTACTTCACTGTAATAGCAACACTATGTTTTATGTCAGGTGTCTAGTTAAAACAGCCGTTTTCCCTTCATTTTTGGGTGCTGGGCACACTCAAGACCCACTCCTGACAAAACTAAAGATTGTGCATCTATGAAAGTGGGGTGAAATCTAATGTAGACACACTGGGGGGACAGAAAATAAAGATGACACCACACTTTGAAATTGAATTACCTGTGCTTTAATTTGTAAAGTGACTTTTAAGCTAACTAGACTACTGTTAACAGCACTGGGGGAGACAAAACCTCATTTCTAATTTGAGGAAATCTCCAGAAGTCTTCAGCTCTCAACAGCCCCCTTCTTCAGGACATTCTAAAAATATATATATAAAAATATTTGCACAGGATTAAGTATAACACTGAAGAAGATCAGATCCACGATGTCCTAAAAAACAAAACACTGTGAGAACTAGAAAAAACTGAGCACTTGAAATATTAATTTTGAGATATGGAACACAGAGGAACATAACTTTTGATTAATTTTAAATTTATTTATACAGGAATAATTCCTTGGAGGGCTAACTCGTATTTTAAAAGTTCTCTCATTCTATTGCAACACAGTGCAGTGTGATTACCACCAAATAGCAATGTTTTTGCAAACAAATATACATATACTCCACAACTACTACTGTCAGACTGTTTTTGAAAACGGGAACGCCTATGACAAAATTCTAAAGAAAATGTTATGTTAGGAACAACACCATATAGTGCCAAGTATTGCATGGTGACGTATCTTTGGAATGAGGGAAGTAGATTTTGAATTTCCTTTTCATACGTCGTTAATGAGTCCATTATATATATTTTCAATGCACGTTAAATATAAATCTTTACTTTTAATACAACCAAAAGAAATATCCGAAGACGGGATTAAAAAATATATATTATCCCATATATCTGAACAAGAACATGGTGCCTGCCGAAACTGTGGGAATGTAAATGTTGATCTTAAAACATTCCATGTATTGCATCAGTGTGTTAACTATTCCTTCCACATTTGTCAGTCAAAATTTGAATAGTGTCTATTGTGATGACATTGAAGTACTGCCAAAACCCCCCCAAAATGATAGGAATTGGTGGTGCTTCAAAACTGTTCTTGTTCCTGTTAATATAAAGTCATCCCACTGGATACTTATTGCAATCGATATGAAGCATGATGCAAACAAGGGAAAACGGCTGTTTTAACGAGACACCTGGCATAAAAAGCAGTGTTGCTATTACAGTGACGTAAATCTTAAGTAAGTAACTTTATTTTCTGTACCCCCAGTGTGTCTACATTACATCGCACCCCACTTTCTATGTGTATATAAACTATATTTTTGTGCTGGATACGGGACTTTTATTTTGATACCTTGCCTGCGCTGAGCCGTTTTGAAAACCGGAAGTAATCATCTTATTGTTGCTTATTGTTCATAGTTTCACGGAACTGCTAGCTTCACATTGCTATCCGTGACAGTGGCCCAAAACGATTTAACCCCTGAAATACCTCAGTTACTTATTCAGTTTGCTTTACATTTGCTATATGCGAATAAGATGTTGGAATGCGGTATCTGTGGCATGCTTGCCCGCTGTTTTCGTATCAAAATCTATTTTGGGCCGGGATAAATACATATGTGAGAATCGACTTTGCAACAACTTGGCCCAAAGCGATTTCTCTATCTTTTTATTTCACCTTAATGCTGGTCAGTGACGGGGTCGCCACACACTGGTTTCGTATTTCTTTAAAATGACGCTTCTTTGTTTTAATAATGTTGACAAATAATAATAATCACATTCACACACTAGAAGATTTTATTAAAACTGAAAATCAATAATAATAAAAAAGTATATTCAAGTAATTCTCAATATATACAAATAAATATGTGCAGATGTATTCTTTTTGAATGATTTACATGGTAAACCAGATCACATATAAACATTCACTGTTAAATGTCATTTTTTTAGTGTGTGGTGTACCCAGACTATTTCATTGTTTTATTTATTTTATTTCATCTCCACAAAAGGAGCAAAAGCAGACAGTATTTTCTTTTCATGACTAGCTACAGTTTTTTTATGTACTGGGGCTGTATTTGTGTCGTTTGCTTCACTCCCCAATTTCCTGTGGGATTTTCTTTAGGTATTTTCCTGCACAGTGTAAAATGTCCTTGTGAAGGAAATGTCCTGCAGGAATTTTCTCTCTACCTTGTTTTCTGACTCTCCATGAATAATATAAAAAAATGAATGAATACCGCATTTCTCTCTTGTCATTGGTTTCCGCCCCTTCTATCTTTGCCCTTCTGTCCTTCAAGACGCCTGGCACGTAGTGCGTCGTGCTTGTTTTTCTCTTCAACGTGATGACGCCTAAACCTACATTTGATTGGTTGTTCAGGATATAAGCGGAAGATTTGAAAGTGGTGGTCCGTTAAGATTAAACAGGAGACAGGCAGGTCAGTGAATGGGAAGCAACAGACAGCCAGGATTATAAGGTTTATATAATACCGTGGAAATAGTACGGTGTTATGTTAGAGAATCTGTGGAGAAGCAGAAAAGCGGAAGAATAGCTCCGGTTACAGAAATAAAGAACACGGACACAAGAAGTGCTTCAAAGGAGCTAGCAGCGAGAACCGAGGAGGTGAGTTGGGTCTCCGGCCACATACAACTTCACATTTTCGGCCGCAGGATTTTAACAGAAGGGTTCAACATACATTAACAGTCTCAGGTTAGAATAACATTAATCTGGGAGAAAGCTGTATTTTGTACGGAGTTCTGTTTTCTGAATAACTAAACAGGTTTCTTGGTTTAAAACTATTGTGACAACACAGCAAGTTCATATTATTGCATATGTTTCAAATTCAATGACGACTATTTTTAAACGGCTTTGCTGTCACCATTTTTCTAATGCGGAAGAGAGATTTGTACTGAAAGATTGTTGGACTCGGTTTATACTCGTAATCTTAATTCGCATGCACAGGTCAAAAGAAGAAGCTCATAATAACGAGGGCTGGTCAGCTGTATGACATGGCTCCAAATTTAAAATGTTTGCGTTGGGGGAGGGGTGGATATTTAACATGCACAGTATTGACGTGTTCTGCCTACTTTGTTATATAGATGTATAATTACCACATTCCATCAACTAATGACTGTCCACACGAGTGACGAACTAGTGATCTGCATTACTTATTGTTAATGTTTTAAATTCCTGGGTTATGGATGTTGGTTTGTTTGTTTTTGCTCTTTACGAATAGAAGTAAAGGTCCAACCACAAGGACATGTATTTTGACAGTCGGTGTGTAATATTATCATCTGTGCACTTTGAAACGATAACCAAACGAAGTAATGCTTAAGCATACTGTCAAAAGTATTTGTTAAACTGTATTGTAAAGAATTCTACCAAGCTTTACCAGTTTTCTCCTTGTGTACCAAATTTCAATTAACAAAGGCAGATCCGTTAAAAGCATAATGCTAGTTTCAAACAATCGAGGCAATCAATAGCTTTCTATTTCAATAACTTTTCTGAAGTTTAACGTAAACAATCCTTTCAGTGATAATTTAATTCTTGTAGCAACAATATATTTGGTCTTGCATCTAAATAATTAATAGTCATTTTTGTTTCATGGTTTAAATTTAACATGTTCATTACCAATTCTATAGTTCACTGTGCAAGGACCCGCCACTAATTAACTGCCCTCAACATTTTAGATGTACTGGTGTACTGTATCAATTAACAGTGACCAACAATCCATATTTTGTTCACAAGAAACCGTGTATAGCGGCTCTTCTTGACAGGCCAGTTTCATTACTGTAGGGATGTGAGACACAAGCTGCCTTACTCCCCTTAAACTAAACATATACTGTAGTGTAATGAAAAACAGTTTTTTTAAAAGGGTTTTTTTTTTTCAGAATGTGCTTTTAAAAGTATCACGTTGTCTTATACGTGAAATCATTGTTTTTGTTTTTTTTTTAAACTGCATGGAATTAATAATTGCATGCACCAAATAAGTTTTAGAAAAGGTTCATGTTAGTATCCCTACATGCACCAAAAAGCTTGATTTTAAATGTTTAAATATTCTGCTAACTTAATAGCTTGCAAGTTGTTTCCTGCCCATGCCATTGCCATGTGTTAATTCTGCAGGCATCCCAGGATGGTGAGGGAAGATGAGAAAGCCATTCCAGTGCGGGTTGCTCTGCGCTGCCGGCCCCTGGTGCCCAAGGAAATCAACGAAGGCTGCAAGTCCTGCCTTGCGTTTGTGCCAGGAGAGCCCCAGGTAGGATCCCAAGCTCAATCCATGAGTAAAACCTACAATGAATGGTTATGCACGGGCCACAGTACTGTGAGGCTTTGCACCTTGTGCAATTTGCAACTTTTTTTGGTTTGCAGCTATTGGTGATACTAAATGTTTAACGAGAAACTAACAAAAGCCTTGTTAACCTTTCTATTTACCATTTTGCGATGTGATGGGGATACAATGCCAGTATTAAGTTTTCACATTATTTGCATTGCCTGTCAAGCAATGCCCAATTCACTCTTGAAGTACACAGATTCACTCTTGAAATACACAGATTCAGTTGAAAATCAATTTTATGTATTTAACACCAAGTAGTATAGCCCTTGTTTGAGTTTAAAGACAAAGCAGTATGTCAGCTAGAGTTCCTGGGATATCAAATCTCCTTGCCACATTTCTGAGAGAGGAAAAAATACTAAGCAATGTGTTTTGATAACTATAAAGTACAAAGTTTGTTCATGTGTTTCTTTAGAAAAATCTAAATATAAAGTCTTTCAGCATTAAGTTGAGGTTTTTTTTAATGTACATCAGTGTTTTTTATTGCATCATACTTTACTAACGCCATATAATATTATTATTATTATTATTATTATTATTATTATTATACCATACATTTTATTACCAAGTATTTGTATTTTTCAAGTTAAGGTTGAGTATATGGTTTTAGTTTGTATACTATTTTATACTGTACTGTTTTTAAATGTGGTTAGAAATTTAAATTTAGATTTAAATTAATGATACAATTAGTATTAAATAAGTAATTTATCAGGATTAACACATTTCTTTAAAGGAAGTAACATTCAACCAAATCAAAGTTTAAGGATCATTCAACCAAATAAAAACATTGGGGCACACTGAAAGGTGAACAAATAAAATAAAACTTGTAAGAAATTTAAATGCGATATGATTTGTCATCTAAGTAGCTTTACAGGAAACGCATGTTCTTTCTGCATCTCTTCCTTTTACAGGTGATTGTTGGCAAGGACAAGCCGTTCACATACGACTTTGTGTATGACCCCAACACGGAGCAGGAAGAGGTGTTCACCACTGCTGTTGCCCCGCTGTTGACGGGTCTATTCGAAGGTACTGACGATACTGCCGTCCGTGATTCTAACAGATATCGAACTAGTGATCTACCATTAAACTCTGTTTCCTAAATCTAGAACTAGTTACCGTATTCCAATAGAGATGGGATGAAATTAGTGTAGGGGGATTTTTTTTATTTCCCACTTGCAACTAACCTGAGCAGGTCATTTTGAGTCTCCATATTCCAAGTGGTGTCAGTTGGGTTCCTAAGCTGTTTCCACTGCCCTATGTTGCCATTCTTGGGTAGATGCTTAAATGTGTTCTTGTTTAGCACTAATTTCCACCAGCAGTAGGGCTCAAACCTCTGCATTAATTGGAAACCTGTACATATGAGGAATTGGAAGTTGCTTATAAAGAAGTCTTGCCCATTCTTGTTCAGACCTGAATGACCCTGCCTGCACAGTGTGGGTAGGACTTGGAGTCCTTATTCTGTCCTTGTTCTGCTGCCGCTTACCCAGTGGTTAAAGTAGTGTTGAAATGCAGATTCTGCGCACATGAAATGCAATTAAAACCGAGATAGCTCGGTGTAGTACTCGGCTGCTAGTAGAAAACAGCCAATGTCTTCATTATTCTGTCCTCGTTTTGCTGTTGCTGAGTGCATGTTAACAGGATAAGATTGAGTTGTTTGTTTTCTGCAGGGTACAATGCGACAGTACTGGCCTATGGACAGACTGGCTCAGGGAAGACCTTCTCAATGGGAGGGGCATACAACTCATCCCAGGAGAATGAGCTTGCAGTCGGGGTCATCCCTAGGGTCATAAAGAGACTCTTTCAGGAGAAGGACGATAGGGATGAATTTCAGTTCACCCTCAGTGTCTCCTACCTGGAGGTGAGGAAGATGACTGCATACGTCTATGGATTTTGGTAACTTCAGTTTTGGATGTGCTGTTAACCTGTTTTGTGTTTCATTTGAAATTCCAGATCTACAATGAGGAGATTCTGGACCTGCTGTGTGCTAGCAAGGACAAACCAACTTTGAACATCCGGGAGGATCCCAAGGAAGGAATTAAGGTGAGTACTGTGGCATGAAACAGTAATATAGTAAAAATGGAAAAGTATAGGTTTCCAATAGCTTCATTTAATTGCTCTGGTATGTCATTTTGTACAAGCATGCTTTTTTAAATATAACAAGCATTATTTGGACTGTGAATTATTGTATGCGGATGTATAGGGTTTCCTTGTCTACAGATATTTGTAAACATGTACGCTGACTGCCGTAAAATACTAAAGTGTAGATTTACACTTCAGGACAATTTTTCTTTGTACACGAAGACTAGCATTCTGAAATCGTGTAAAGTTCTACATTTAAACGGCAATACACAAATATCCAGGAGCAGATGAATTCTTCCCTGCTCATTGAAGCAGTAGCAGTCCAACTCGTGCCACAGAGAGATGAGATTGAGTTCAACTCGATCAGTGACTAATGGAAACAAGGTGTTAGAAAGCTCCCAGTTTCTCTTTACTACAACTAATAAGGTGTAAATTAGAGCAATTGTACTCTGGATCCCTAACATCTATTCAGAACGCTGTATGAGGGGGATCAGAGATTATTGCATCTCTGCAAGTCCCTGTGATGCAATGAACCTGTAAGGCATTGTGTTTCCTGCTCCTCAGATCGTGGGCCTAACTGAGAAGGAAGTCTGCAGTGCTGTGCAGATGGTGGGCTGCCTGGAGCAGGGCAATGCTGTGCGCACAGTCGCCTCCACCGCCATGAACTCTGCGTCCTCCCGCTCTCACGCTATTTTCACCATCACTGTTGAGCAGAGGAAGAAGCATGACAAGTAAGAAGAGGGAGAGGATGGGTTATTCAGCTTTTGCTACCCATTATCAACAGTGCATTTTGCTGATACTTTTGTCACTATACATAAACTTATGGAACATAAGAACATAAAGTTTACAAATGAGAGGAGGCCATTCAGCCCATCTTGCTTGTTTGGTTGTTAGTAGCTTGTTGATCCCAGAATCTCAAGCAGCTTCTTGAAGGATCCCAGGGTGTCAGCGTCAACAACATTACTGGGGAGTTGGTTCTGGACCCTCACAATTCTCTGTGTAAAAAAAGTGCCCCCCTTTATCTTATCTCCATTTGTGACCCCTGGTCCGTGTTTCTTTTTTCAGGTCAAAAAAGTCCCCTGGGTCGACATTGTCTATACCTTTTAGGATTTTAAATGCTTGAATCAGGTCACAGCATAGTCTTTTGTTCAAGACTGAATAGATTCAGTTTTTAGCCTGTCTGCATATGACCTGCCTTTTAAACCCGGGATAATTCTGGTTGCTCTTTGCACTCTTTCTAGATGTACACTAAGTAGGGTAGTCTCCTACACACACTCTGCCCTCATCTTCCCAGTTTCAAATATGCTGTGACAAGACATTTTTTACTTTGTCACCTTTATTTAGTCACTATCTTTTTTTTTTTTTTCCTTTTTTTTTATTCTAGAAATCTTTTGACAAAGTGGCTGTGAAGAGAAGGGTAGTGTGGGGCAGATATGTTTGATTAACGAAGCCACAGAACTTGATTTATCAACGAAACCACAGTATGATCAATTCAACAAAGGGAATGCCATTATTATGCAACAATCTACAATTACTTAATTTCTAGAATTTTACATTTCAGACAACTCAGAAAAGGGCTTTTGATTTCAGTATAGCATTTCTTCTTCGCTAAAAGCAATATGATTGTATATTAAGATCATGTAAAAATTGAGAATTGCAAATTGTGACAAGCTTTTATTTACAGTATAACTTTAACCAAACATGTCTTTGGTAGATGACGCACTCTGAAGTAAGCATAAAAGAGCAAAAACCAAATCCAGTTGCCAAATGAACAATCAATTGAATCTCATTATTGAACAAGTATCAGTTCGGAAGAAATGTTTTAAGAGGCATAAAGAACTGTGTTGAATCGGTAAGAAAATAATTGGATTGCATTTGTATTGCTGGTTTCAAACCATTCTTCAGCTTTGTCATGTGTTTTACTGTAGAATTTCACTCCGACCTCTAGCTTTATATTGCCCAATTCCCCTCTACCCTACATAGCCACATTTAGATGCTGGACTAATGCTTTTTGTAAACTTTTATAAAATTGTGTTCTTGATCACTTTTTGCAGGCACCTCGTAATTGTGATTTTGCTTTTTGTATTTATATTTGTTTTGTACCCTAGAAGTGTTCTGTTCCGCTCAAAGCTACATTTGGTGGATTTGGCTGGATCGGAGAGGCAAAAGAAAACCAAAGCAGAAGGAGACCGTCTGAAGGAAGGTAGGGTCTGCTAGCAGGAAAGGGGAGGGAGTTACATTAACCATCCACTGGGCAAGCTATTCAATAACTGTATTCTCTGTTCAGGGATCAATATTAACAAGGGATTACTGTCACTGGGGAATGTTATCAGTGCCCTTGGTGATGAGAATAAGAAGGGGAGCCATGTGCCCTACAGAGACTCCAAGCTTACCCGACTTCTACAGGGTAAGTGACTTGCAACTGGGGGAGAATAGCATAGTGGCATTGCCTTTCTGAATGTGTAATATGTTGAGTTGTGTTTAGAGGTAGCACTTTTTTCCTAAATTGTAAGGAATTGTCCTGATGCACAAACATCAATCTTAAACTATTTTGAAAGGTCTCGATCGTAGTGGGGGAAGCTAATCCGCTATGGATTTCCCAATAAATCCAGTACCACAGGTGTCATCCTCTGCATAGAACAAAATCAAATTTAAAGCACCATTTATGTTTTAATACCTTGGCTTCACCTTACACACACCATATTACTTCTAGTAAGTAAAGCTTGATCTGGTTACTGTATTTGTTAATGAAATTCATCTGTATCCGTTCCTGTGTATTCTACAGTTCATATTCACTGGGCTTTGTCAGGTGGGTTTTGAACCAGAGTTTTTTTTCTACAATTCCATAGACTCTTTGGGAGGTAACAGCCATACTCTGATGATCGCATGTGTGAGCCCAGCAGACTCCAATATGGAGGAGACCATCAACACACTGCGCTATGCAGACAGAGCGAGGAAGATCAAAAACAAGCCCGTCATCAACGTGGACCCACGTGCTGCCGAGATGCAGCGCCTCCAACAGCAGGTAGGAGCCCTGTCCTCAGAGCTGTCCATTTAACTTAGAAGCACTGAATTTAGGTCGATTGATGCCTGGCCCTTTTTATACTTAACTCTGAACCAGTGTAGCAGAATATCTGAAATATTTCGGCACAGACTACAAACCTTCCGGACACTAGGTTGGGGAACGGGGGTTAGCTGATCGTGGGAATTCTACATTTAAAATACTGTCTTTTATAATTTAGAACCAATGTTGTATTACTGCAGTCATGTGTTTGCGAGTATACAAGGTGGGGGTGGGGGTCTCCTTTAGATCCCTATCAGATGCCGGCTAAAGTCAAAAACTTTGTGGTTGTGTGGAGGGGGGAGGGGGGGGAGAATTCTTTGGCGCAAACATTCTGCAGACCTGCTCCTGAACATATGGCACCGTTTTATACAATTTCTCATTTTAGCAAATTGGAGCACAGATGGCCATTTTATTTTATTACGCAGCAACAGCACAAATCCAGACCATGTAAATATATAACCTAAACCATGCAGCTGTACTGCTAAACGTGTAATTGTAACCATGCAGTCCTACTGCCCCAGAGAAATCCAATTAGATGCTGTTTGTGCTGTGGTTCAGTTCAGACATCTTGGTTTTGTTACTAAAGTGCAATACCTTCAGTCTGAGTAGGCTGCTGTACCAGTGCTTGACCAGCCATCATTGAGCACACTATAAAAGGAACATTGCATTTAAATGGTAAAGAGGTACTGCTACTTGGTTATTCCATAAGTAACCTGTTTAGTGCATCTCTCACTTTTGCTTATGTATGGATTTGTGTGTGTACTCCCCTTGCAGGTTCAGGAGCTACAAGTGTTATTGCTACATGCTCGTGGAGGTGTTGCACCAGTGCTGAGTGGGTAAGTATGCTGATTTTACTTGATGGAAGGTAGGGGGAGTATTCTAGGGTTACTAGAATGCTCTAATCATGTTGTGTTGGAAAAGTGCTGGATTTTTAACTCTGCATGAACAGCTGAAATGTGCAGAGTGCATAGACAACACTGTACTTGATGACCCCAGTGGAGTTGGAACATCTTCCCAGGCAGTTTGAGGGTGTGTTCCTGGAACAGGGCTGATGTTCGGTTCTGTGCCTCTTTTCAGGTCCGAGCCTGCTGGGAACGTGAAGCAAATCCTTGAAAAGAATCGCAGCCTGCAGGATGAGAATAACAAACTGAGTCGAGAGCTGAATGAGGCGGTGGGGCAGACTGCACAGATGTTTGAGAAGATCATTATGGTGAGACCCAGGAAATGTGCTAGCGCTGTCTGAGACTGCCCTTTTTATAATGGTGATGTGGAGGGCTTTTGTGCAGTACAGTGCCTCCTTTAACATTGACTTTCGAAACATTGGTCAATGTGATGTAGGATGAAATCTCAAAAGGGCACCGGTAATGGGGAGTGACTTTGACAAACCCACAGTTGTTTGGCTGACCCAAGACAGCAGAAATTGCAGCCGAACCTAGCACACAGCAATCGGTCACCGTAAGTGGGTGTGAACGTGTTTTCTAATGCCCCTGCATTTAAAGACTACACTGCACCCTCATTCTAACTTCTCTAAAAATGCACAGTACGCTTCTTACTATGTAAAGAGCTGACATGGATATTATTGACGTGTAGGGATAATTTTTTAAAAGTGTACACTTGGAAAATGTTTTAACTCAAATATTTCTTTCCATACTGTGCACTCCACCTTGCTTTGCTGTAAGATGTGGTGTTGCCCAGAGCTCACTCTGCCTCTTCTCCTTGCTGTAGACTGAACAGACCAATGAAAAGCTGCTGAGTAAACTGGAGGAGCTCAGTCAACATGCAGCGTGAGTATGGCTTCCCTGTAACCCTGCTCTGCCCCTCTGTCAGCACTGTGTCTGGACATCACTGCAACTTCCTTTTTAATTCTTTTTTTTTTTTGTGTTGGTTGCAGTTGTAAGGTAGACCTGCAGAGGGTAGTAGAGACACTGGAAGACCAGGAGCTGAAAGAGAATGTGGAGGTGATTCGCAATCTCCAGCAGATTATTGTAGAGCTTCAGGTGAGAATACGTTTTTATATAACAACTCTTTGTATGTTTAATTTTCTTTTCTCAATTTTTTTGTGCTGTACATCTGAAATGTCGGTGTGAATTTAGAGCAGTGATCTAGGATGTTTGTACAATACACTGTTCCCCTTTTATAAAGCTGTAGTTGGGAGCAGTAGTTGGAGATTGGAGTTCTGTCTCATAACAAAAGCAAGCGCTAGTGGAGTGGAATAACTGGGGGAGAAGGGAGCCATGGGCATGTCACCGTATAGAGAGCTGCCTATAACCTGGCGCTCCTTACTGTAACTATGAATATTGTAGGCTTTCTTTCTTATTGTTAACCTGTCCTCCTTTTAGCCTGTGAATTTCCATAAACCTGGTTCTGATTTTGGTAATATTTCTCTCCCTCCTCAGGATGAAAGTGCTGGAATCACTGCCTCGATTGAGGCTATGGCTACTGAGGATTCCCAGGAGGGTTCTGAGGAGCAGTGTCCCTCCGGGGAGGGGAGTCCTGAAGGCAATGATGTGGTGAGTCATTCAGAGAGCTCACTCAAGGCATGGAGGAAATATCGAAGGAAGTGGGCACTACTGGTTATGGTAGACTTTTTAAAATAAGGATGTAAACAGATGATGGTGAAAGGCCTCCTGGATTTGAGTAGGGTATGGGCTTTCAAAACAGATATAGCAGGAGCACATCCTGTTGACTGGAACACCCAATGTGTTGATCATCCTGTCTTTTGAACACTCAATCAATAAGGTGTAACTAGTAGAGTTTTATATTTAGACTAGACTAGCATTCCAACATGAAGTCTATTCATGACATTTTGGTAGACTGGACAATAATAATAATTTGAAGTAGAGATGCAAGTCAGTTATGGTCTGTTTTTGAAATCCAATCGGGTTTCGGTAAAATCGAAATTTATAGTTAAAACCCAATTGGATTTGTGTAGCCAAGGGAACGGGACATACTAATATTACACACTTATAAAATTAGACCCAATCTAAAAAATAAAATAAAGTTAACAGACATGAAACTATTTTCCTGGTACCCCCATCGTTGCTGTGGTCAGTTGGAAGTGGCAAATCACGACTGGGTAGAACTGCAGCTTGTGTGAAATTTATATATATATATATAATATATATATATATATATATATATATATATATATATACACACACACACACATATATATATATATATATATATATATATATATATATATATATATATATATTACACATACATACAGGTGTGTGTGTATATATATATATACACATACATACAGGTATATAGTTAGTGGTCGGCAACGGTATGAAAATTTGACATTGATATCTTCCATGTGTTTTGATATCATTCTTCCAAAACACAGAAAATACAACTGCAGTATATCTGTGTCCTCTATATATCCACGTTAATGCCAGCCTTGAATAAGGCCCTTGCACTTAAATTCAATGAATATGCCAGTAGAATGCAGCAACAAAGTAATCTGATAAATTAACTACATCTACAGTAAATGAAGCTTCCTTAATACAAATAAACTAGTATCACAGAATTATCTAAGCAGCTTCCAGATACTTGTCCGCAGCATTCCTTTTGCGGCGGTGTCCAGCTCAGTTTTTTTATTAGTTTCATATTTCGGCTTTTGACTTGATGCTTTTTTTTTTGTGTGTGTATGAAAAGCCATAGACCTCTGAACACCCTGAAGTATGAAGCCGCAGTTATCCCTACTGAGAGTTGTCCAAATATATCCAGCAAGTCTAGTCATAACTTGATTTCTTTTGCCATATTAAAATTTAAGGTGTTAATATGAACAGTCTTTAAGCAGCAAAGTACATTGAGCTCCCAAAACAGTTTTCTCTTTTGTAGGTATAGTTCAGTTTGGAATTTTATGCAAATTTCGGTTTGGGGGGGAAAATCATAATCATTGCATCCATAATTAAGCAAATCTTTAGCCTGCCTTTACTTGCTGTAAAACAGGAGCAGATTTAAAACTCTACAGTCTTCATTTCCTTCCCAGACCCCAAATTCCATGAAAGCAGACAAACGTTCCTCGGATGCCTTCACCACCCAGCATGCCTTGCGACAGGCACAGATGTCCAAGGAGCTGATTGAGCTCAACAAGGTGCTGACCCTGAAAGAGTCGTTGGCCAAGAAGATGAGCCAGAGTAACAGCCACCTGGAGCCCATGCAGTCGGAACATCAGGCAAGGGTCACAACACAATGGTGCTTTTATTCTGCACGAATTCCTTCAATAAGCGGGAGCATGTATTCATATAGTCTAGAATTCTTTTTGTAAAGAGTATTGTTAGAATGAAGGCTGGGTGGTGGCTGCATAAAGCACACCCTTTATGTTAAAATGTTCAAATTAATGGTAAAGCAGTTAAAGAATTTGTTCCTGAAGCTCAGCTCGTGTGTGGGATGTTTTATTCACCTGTTCTCTCTGACCTGTCCCTCTGCAGGAAAACATAAAGATTCTGCAGGCTGAAGTGGGCTCCCTGCAGAAGGAGAGAGAGGAACTGGTCCTTGCCCTGCATTGTGCAAAGAAAGACATTAACCAGGCCAAGTAAGTCTCTCTGCAGTGTGATTTTTGTGATGAAGGTTTGCTGTATTATTCTCACTAAAGCAGGGCTTCTCAAACTCTGTCCTGGGGACCCCCTGTGGCTGATGGTTTTCATGCCAACTGAGCTATCAATTACTTCTCTAGACCCTTAATTGAACTGAATTTGCTTAATTAGACCTTTAGTTGTTTTCAGCTCTTGAACAGTTGCATATTTCAAGTTAGCTATAACATGTGATAAGTAAATTGAACTGCAACTGTTTAAGAGCTGAAAACAAGTAATGTGTAATTAGGCAATTAAGGGTATAGTTAAGTAATTGAGAGCTCGGTTGGAGTGAAAACCAGCAGATAGTGGGTCCCCAGGACCGAATGAGAACCCCTGCTCTAAAGGAATGGTAACACTTGTTTCCCCACTGGCAGACTGACAGTGTCTGTGTGTCTCTGTCCCACAGGCTGAGTGAACAGCGAAGGAAGCGCTTGCAGGAGCTGGAGACCCAGATGTCTGACCTGAAGAAGAAGCTGGTGGAGCAGGCCAAGCTGCTGAAGATGAAGGAGTTATCCTTGCACAACGTCACTAAACTCCACCTGGAGATCCAGGTACTACTTTGGCTTACTGCTGTAGCCCGAACCAAATGCTATCCAGATAGTCAAATGGAATCCACGTAAAAGGTGCAACGTGTAAATTCCAAACCATTACTATTCCACTCGTTTCATAAAGCACAACAGCTAATTCAATTCTTAAGCGATCCATTCTGTTTTTCTCTGCAGTCCATGAAAGGCCAGCGAGTCCAGCTGATGAGGCAGATGAAGGAGGATGGTGAGAAGTTCCGCCAGTGGAAACAAAAGAAGGATAAAGAGGTGCTGCAGCTGAAAGAGAAGGTCGGTCTGAGGAAACTGCCATCCTAAATCAACCTTTACCTCCAGTGACTTCTCTCGCTGTGGAATCAGTAATTTATTGGAATTGATCAACAAAAGCATGGCTTTTTAAACGATGGTTTGATCACTTTGTGCTGAGATTGGGTTGTTGTCTGTCTGAGCACTGTGGAATACTGTTGCTCTGTTTCCCTGAGCGTTCTTGTATTTTGGCCGCAGTATCCACACAGCTCCAGTTAAAGGGTATTCTGATAAATGTTTTGAAGATGCACATTTTCAGCATGCAAAATCAATGCCAGGCCTGTATTGGTGGTCATGCTCCAAATTGTAAAACAGTACGGGGGCGGGGGGGGGGGGGGGGCAGGCAGGCAATCGGGACTCCATCTCCCAGTATAAATTGTAATGTCGTATGCTTGTTACCATCACCTGTAATCAGAGCTGCATGTACATTTTTTTTCAATACAGCATTTGGTGATTTTTATTGTCCTTAATATCCTTTAATCACTTGGAGCAGTGCATTTTGCCCCATGCCATTTGCCTCTTGAATGATCATTTTCCTGTGTAAATTCCCCTGTAGGACCGCAAGAGGCAGTATGAGATGCTGAAGCTGGAGAGGGACTTTCAGAAGCAGGCCACTGTGCTGAGGCGCAAGACAGAGGAGGTGAGCTCTCAACAGTGTTTTACTTGGTATCACCTCACTTACAGCCATTCCTCTTGACCACAGTTTGACAATCTCGGTGAAAGAAGTGGTTTCTCTCAGACCAGGTGAGGTGATGTCTAATTTACTGTCTCCAGTCTCATCTGGTGAAGCCCAGAAATGGGTATCTGGTGTCTAACTACACCTACCCCACCTGTGGGAAAGGACAAGCTCCATGCTACCTGCTTTGTACTACTGCCTTGTAATGTAATGGATTACCATACAGTACCTTCAAATCGGTTCAGGGAGCTACAGTATTTTTACAGATCTTCATAGAAAATTTCATATTGTGGCATACCAGGGGTGTGCAATTCATATCGCCCAACGCCTGAGACAACAAGATTTGCTATTATACTTTGCCTGTCGGACAAGTAGTTTTTATTTATTTTTCCTATGTTTTGTTTTGTTGCTAGAAAGACACTCCGGGTATTTAGAGAGCCATGCAAGTTTCTGAAAACTGAATTGCAGAAGTGTTTACGTCCCACCCCTATCACTTCAGATTGACTAGCTGTAGAAGAAGCTGATCATGTATTGGTTACAAAGAAACTCAGAAATGGCTGCCCGAGAGCCCCTGCAATACACAGACTAATCTTTTAAACTTAGGTATTTATGTGTTTTTTTTTTTTTTTTTTTGTAAATTGGCAAATAAGTGATACTGCTTTCTTACATGAACCTGACATTTAAATGCAGCAATCTAGTTACAAAAACAAGTCACTAGGGTATTGGCGGAGTAGAAGAAAATCTCTGTGTAATTCATAACACGTTGTGGTCAATTGTGTATTGGAATATTAAAAAAAAAAAAAAAAGTTAACCTAGTTTACCATATTTCCTTTTTTTTATTAAAGTGCAACACAAACTTTACTAGATTTGAACAGAAGCAATATTAGTTTATTGGACATGCACAATCCATCGATTTGTGAAACTATTAAAACATGAAGAGTGACAAATGCTTAATGATAGAAAATGAATGCTTATATGCGACTATCTGTATGATATTTTATTTAAATAAAATAGACTAAATCTTATGGCAATGTGTTTATGTATTAATTCATGTATGTATTCATGTATGTATTTCAGTGAGAGTAGTACAGGGAAAGAATGTTGCCGTCCCCTCCCCGGTTCAGCAGTTCGAAAACTTAAAGAACGTCAATACAAATGAGAATTCCACAAAGCAGTAGTTGGCAATGATTTTGTATCTGATGCATCAAAATCAAACACATGTACAACAGGAGTTGAATTCAGCTTATAGAAAGAGTGGGGGGGTGGGGAAACCAAGCAGAAGCTATTTTTATATTTGAATAACTCCCAAGTATTGCTTATAGTAGTACTCCTTAGTATGTTACTTACATTTTACTAGCAGATCTGTTGCAAACTGCACTGGAAGAAACATTTCCTTAAAGCATGTTATACATTTGTTGAGGTGAGGTGTGGTCACAGGGAACCTTTTGTGTATTGTGAAGAATTTAGTGAATCCATCAAGCTACAAGGCTAGATCCACCCCTGTTAATCCCTAATTTGATTGATTTGTGTTCACTGTTAAATAAAATCGAAATCCTACAAGTTCTACTTTTTTTGTGTGATTGGGAGGGGGCTTTAAAGACTGTCAATTTAAAGACCAGTAGATTTTTTTTTTCTAGCATTTTTCAAGTTTTTTTTCTCCAAAAATTGCTCACTCCTGCATACACAAGATACCGGTGTCCTGAAACCATGGCATACAGCATTATAATAGGATAGATAATTAAAGTAATCCATGTATTGGTTTTTATGTGTATTTTAGTTGGTGACTAGTAATTAAAAATATCAGTAGGCTACCAGTAGTTGTAAATCCACACCAGTTTCTGCTGAAGATCCATGTAATGTATATGCCGTGGTGAAGTCGGTATGTGTCTTTCATACAAAACTTGTAAATCCTGTGGAATAAACTGTCTCTTAATCGCCTGTAATACTGAAGAAAACAAATTGTGAATAGGAAAAAAAGTTTAATCTTCATTAGTTAATTGTTATAATAAATTGTCTAGATTTCAAATAACACATTTAATATCTGCATTTTGAAATTTCACACACATGTCCCAAACTACATTAGCATATCTTTACTCTAATTTACACTTTTTGTACACTTATCAAGGGGTACATTTTGCTGTGCCAAAACTACTTGGCTATTTTGGAGATTATATATGTGAACTGGAGAGTCACTTGTTCATTATTCATCCATCCTGTCCACAGTTAAAAGCTCTTCCTCTGTCTATAGGCTGCTGCTGCGAACAAGCGGCTGAAGGATGCCCTGCAGAAGAGGAGCGAGGCTGCAGAGAAAAGGAAAGATAATCAGAGCCGGGGCATGGAGGGAGCTGCAAGCAGAGTCAAGGTATTGATCCTTGGGAGAAATCCTAAACCAAGCAGGTGGTGTTGAAAGAAGGAATATCTAGGTTTGCAAGTTACCTCTGTCTATGTAGCGCAAGCCTGCAGCTTTGTGTAAAGAAGGGTGAAGCATCTTTCAAGCAATTCTGTCAAGTACTGAAGCGGCTAGTTGTAGTTGTCCAATTTCTATGATCTGAAGAGTTTAGGCAACAGTGTTAAAACTAGGGCTGTCACTATTTAAAATTTGATCTGTTAATTTATGGGCATTAGTAGTTTAATCGGTAGATTAATCCGTCCACATTTTATAAAGGTAACTATCTTCTAGCGGCTGTCCTGCATAGTAATACTTCTAAATCAATAGAATAAAAAAAAAATTCACACAACCATTAATTTGGGCCACTGTCAGTCACCATACCTGAAAACACAAGACAGCCGAGATGAGGTTATCATTACAGCTATGTACTTGGCTTCCTGTACATCTGCTTTTTATTGCTTCTAGCAAAACCTGAGACACCGAAGAGTAAGTCATTCTGCATCTTTTTAGAGGCACCCAAAAATACTGTGTCTATTGACAAGTGATTGCTTAACATGCTGTCATAGTAAGTGTCAGAGAAAGTAATTCCACATAATTACCTCTATTTGAGGAATTGGTGCCTTCATCGTGCTCTCTGAATGCCATTTCTTGCTTGCCAAGATAGTCAATCAAGCGTTTAAGAACCTCACTATTTTCTTACTTGCTTGTTGTGATGTATTGTATCCCTACGATTCTGTTCATCTAGCTGAACATCAATCTGGGTTTGTCCAAAGGATTTGTGTTGGTGGCTCAAGTGACTTTGGGAATGCTCATGTTTTTGTGCTGACTTCGTTTAGACATCCTAGATTGCTGTTTGCCTTTTCTGTACTGAACAAAATTTAGCTTTTTCTACGCTGCTTACCCAAGCATATTTATGTCCCACCTCTGCGCATTAATGATTGGACAGCTGGAAAACCAGAGTTTAAACTTTCCCATTGTTTAAACTCCTGACCTTCAACTCAAACAGAGAATACCTTCAGGTTTATGTCCTGCCTCTGCTCACTCATGATTGGACACCTATATAACAAGGGGCAGCTCTTTGACTCTCCCATTGGTTAACTTAAGACCAGCTGAGGCAGAGAATTCCTTCAACTGTTTGTCCTGCCTCCGCTCACTTATGATTGGACTGCCATGAAGAAAATGCAGATCTTCTATTGGTTGATTAATCGGTCCGATTTTAATCTGTTAATCGGAACAGCCCTAGTTAAAACAATTCTGATTTGGGTAAACTTGTATGAAATTGCTTTTAACAGTTACTGGGTTTTAATGACCTTTAACTACAGTAAGGTAGTTTGGGGAGTGAAGGCAGAAGTTGCTTGTGCATAAAACAAATGTGTTTTGACTTAATTTATTGAAACCTGCCAGTGCTGAGATGGGATCTTTTGAATCTCTGAAGTGTCCTTGTGGTGTGGCTGTTGTCCATGTTCCTCTCCCTGTGACTCCACAGAATTGGCTCCTCAACGAGGTGGAGGTGCTAGTCAGCACAGAGGAGGCCCGGCGCCATCTTCGAGACCTGCTGGAGGACCGCAAGATACTGGCAAAGGAAGTGTTGCAGCTGAAACAGAAGAGTGAGGCAGGGGAGCGCCCGCCTGCCAAAATACGGGTGAGTATAGGAGTGCAGTGGCTTTTAGCATTGCTGTCGGACTTAGTTTCCCACATTTCAGTAGGGACACTTGCATTGTTAAAAAGGAAGCTATTTTGAGTGTTGGAGGAAGGCAGTTCCCGAGGGTCTCTGTGCTGATAAGTTGATATTCTTCACAGAGGCGCACTTTCACAATAGCAGAGCTGGAGGGGAGGCAAGAACTAGAGGCTTCTCTTGGGAAGCAGATTGAGAACCTGGAGACGGAGATGGAGCTCAGGTCAGTCTGGGGGGCATTGGTGCTTGGCTGCCTTAAGTGGGGTGGGGGCGGGGGGTTTAACTGAACCAATTAAACTTCCATCGAAGCCTTGCATTACTTATCAACAAAACCTGCAGTGGAATTTCCCTCTAGGAGAGGAATAATGCACCAAGTATCAAGATTCGTCCAGTAAAATGCTAATGGATGACGGAACTGACTCCTTTTATCATTAACATGGCAAACTAATGGTTTCAGTGTTAAGATCATTGTATTGTTTGTTTGGATCTCCTCAGGAGTGCTCAGATTGCAGACTTGCAGCAGAAAGTGCTTGACGCTGATAATGAGAAGCGAGTGAAGCAGCGCTGGGAGTCATTCGGCACTGTCCTGGAGGCCAAGTGTGCCGTCAAGTACCTGATGGAAGAGGTGAGGCTGCTTCTACCCTCTAGACATGCAAACTGCTGCTAGACAAAGACGGAGAAGCTAGCAAGACTTACTTTACATCTTTTTATTTAAGACAAGTTTAATTTGCACAACATTGTTAAATTTCAGGCTTGTACGTAGCTTATTTTCTTTTAGAAGAACTACATTCGCTCCTGCATGAATGGGCGTGTTTGTGTTAATGTGATTCGCCGATGGACGGTATAAACTCAGGGGTACAGGGGTAATCGCTTAGTAACGAGGTGCAAACAGCTGATTGATCTGTCAATCTTTTACTAAGTGCTGCTTTTTGTATTGAAATCTGTGAATGACAAGATAACGAGGTGAAAACAGCTGATTGGTGGATTAATAAGAGCGATTACTACAGTAAGCAGTGTGTTTATTTAAATCTGTGAATGGATCTCGTTATGTGCCAAACAGCTGAGTTTGCTCAAAGTATACGGCGTGCTTAAGCACAAGCATATTCAATTAAAAATAGCTAAGGCAGATCTTGGTTGGCTGTGCTTTATCAAAATGGTCTGTACGCTGACAAAATAGATCATTTTTGTAGATTTAATGTATTCCAATTAAGGTACTCTTGTGTTGACAAATGCCCCTCCTTTTCAATTCCCTGTATTGCTGATGTGGATTATCTCGGCAGCTTGTTTCAGCCAAGGTTACACTTGCAAAGCTGGACAATGATCTGAAGCAGGAGAAGACAAACTACTCTGATTTGCAGAAGATGATGTTTGAAGATAGGAAGATCATGGCAGAGGTGGAGACAGAGCATCAGAGCCACCTGGTAGAGCAGGAGCAGAGACACCAAGAGAAGGTACCAGTTTATACACAGACCCATGGGGAGGAGAGCAAGGGCTTCAATCAACCGGACCATGGATGTTTACTGTTACTATAATTCTCTGTATAATGCATGTAAAGTGTGTACATTTTTGCATAATACAGGTTGCTATTTATTTTATTTTTTTTAAAGTTGGGTGATGCACTTTATACAAGGAGTGCACATTATCGAAGAGGTGTTAGCAAAGCCTGATCAGCTGTGAACATGTTGCATTCTGAAAACTATGGTTCTTTGTGGTTGCATAATTTGAAAATACTGTTTTTGTGTGAGGTGTGTTTTTTTTTTTTGTTTTTTTTTTGTTAAAGTAATACTTTTTTTAGTGGGTAGATAGATTCTCTACTTAATTTAAATCTGAAAGGTAAAATGGGCAAAGGTGGCTACACACCCTCTGCACCGTGTATATTTCATGTCCCTGCTGAAATTGAGTGAGCTAATGAATTTTGAAGCTGTAGGCTTGAAATTGGTTCTGAATCATGCCTCCACTAGTGGGTATACCCACTCTATCCCAACAGTGATCCCTGGTGGAATTGTATTGGTAGACCTTTTCACCAGCAAGTACCATTCTGTAGTACCAGTGAGGAATTGACTCCAGCAGGGGCTGACCTGAAGGCTTCCCTCTCTCAGGTCCTGTATCTGCTCAGTCAGTTGCAGAGTAAGGTGAAAGCGGTGGACGAGACCAAAGCAGAAGAGACTGCATCACAACGGGAGGAGAAGCTGCTGGAGCGCTTAAGATTTCAGGTGAGGGAAGTCTGCCTACATGACCGTAACAGAGGAATGGGAATTAGTAGTGTGAGGGGGGGGCAAGTTTAGGAATAAATTGCTTTTAACCGCTGATGACCTTTATCACGAGCAAGTTAAGTTGCCTATGGTTTTTATACTGCAGCTAGAAGAGAAACCTGTCCTGTCTGCATGTCATTTTTAATGTCTGGTTTCCCAGACCGCCGATTTTAGTATTAATCTTGCACTACCTTACCAAAGGTAGTGTTCAGTAGTTTAAGATTAGTGCTAATTGGGATCTGAAATCTGTCGTAAAATGTTCTGTGCATTTAAAAAAAAAAAAAAAAGCAAGCCTGTTGATCACCCGTGAGGAATATGCAATTAGGAAAGAAGAAACAGTGTTGTAAATGATGGAAATGTTTTTGTTGGTAGCTTTTTACTTTAGAAATTTGCACAGAGAATGCTTTTAAATGTTTCTGGTGTTTTCACAGGAGGAAGAGATTGAGAAAATGAAAGAACTGAGTGAACAGAACCAGAAGCTAATGGAGGAGAATGATGCTTATAAGCAGGTAGAATTCATTTTTGCCATGTGTTTTTTAATATGCCTCGTCTAGGTACAAGGGGTTACTTTTTTTGAAGTGGTCCAATATGGCAACTGACAGAACAGAGTTTTGCATCAAGCCTAAACGCTGCCCAAGAGGAGGAATCCAGTGGCGTGCTCAGATGGAAGGTGCTGGCTGTCAAGTCTTCATTGCTGTTCTCTCTCTCTCTCTCTCTCTCTCGTCTGCAGCAACTCGCCATGCTGCAGGTTGCCAGTGGGATGAAGATGACCAGTATCTTATCGAGAATAGTAGAGCAGTCTCCAGACTCCTCCTTTGAGTATGTGCCTCCAAAGGTGAGCAACTACAGCCTTGTTCATCCGAACAACATTTACTGATTTTTAACTACTGCATGTTATCTAGAATGTGCACTTTATTCAACTAAGCATCCCCAAGGGGAGAGCTTATGTTTTTTATTACTCCTGTCACTTTGGCATCTCTACTAGTTTGAGGTGTGAGCTGTTGAACAGTACCCCACGTTTTAAACTACAGTATTTTAAACAATAGTAGACTTTTGGCTCTATTAATCCGCTTAAGTTTCCACTTTGTCAATACTGTATTGTACAGGAAGTTCATTTTTCAGAAGAGGTAAGGAGTCCCAACATTGACAGTCACTGTTGAATACATCATTTGGTTTGCAGCCCAGGAACCGCCGGAACACTACAGCTAGGGTGCCCCTCTACAAAGAGCTAGACATGAATGTGGATGAGCTGGTGTCTGCTTCGGAATCAGATGAGGAAAGGGACTCGGACTGGATCCCAGACAAAGTGACCAAGAACCAAAGAAAGAGCACTACTACATTCGGGGTAAGATGGACTGCTTATCTAAAATGTAGAGTTCATTCACAGACTTGATCTGACTAGAGTGGGGTTCCCTTTCAAGGATGAAATGTAACTATTACCTAATGGGTGTTTCTACCTCCTAAAGACCCCAAAACCTGAATAAGATGCAGCTATCAAAGCTGCTCGCAGAGCCTGTGACTCCAGTCATGCCTGCCCCCGATGGCATAAAAGGACTGCACACAGATGTCAGCATCACTTTTCCTTTGAGAACTGAACCTGGTGGGAGGGCCTATACAGAAGTACTTTTTTGCTTTTATCTGCGTATATTACACTATTTTGTGTATTGCACTAATCAATGTGATTTTTAATTATTACTAATTACTAGAGCTCTGTGTTTTTTGCAAATACAAAATAAAACTAAATGCAACATATAAAATGAAAAATCATTAACACAAGCAATAACATTTTTAAATTGGGAGGCTTATACAAAAAATACTTGCAATCGGAGTTGTCAATGGTCAGCCGTTAAATAGATGCGGTCTGAAGGGAAATGGAAGCTGTGTCTAGCACTTGCGCAAATATATAATTTGGAGCAAGTCGTTGAGGAATTTTAAATTCTATGGAAGAGATGTTTGTTTCTAAAATGCCTAAACCATGCATAACAAACAACACCGCAATGAATTTGAGCATGAGGGGATGTATGCAGCTGAGGTGACAAAGTAATGTGCACATTTTGCAACTGTCAGCTGGAATGAGAGTCGAAAGATACCGTCGTTAAGCATTAGCTGTTTATTCCTTTTAGGGAAAACATGGCTTGTTTGCTTGTATTTTTTTATTAGTATGCCAATTCTTTGTTCTTTCAAGTGGTGCTAACTTTGCCCTGGAGCGAATGCTGTTTTGGTTTTGAATGAATCCTGCTTTTTTTTTTTTTTTCAGTGTTATACTGAAATGCCAAGCTCGTTTACAGGAGCCCTGCTTCAGTGGAATGGGTTTGAAATTGCTATTCCTATAGTTTTTTTTTTTAATGGGTAGATTGCTGTGTGTGCAATTGACAGCCCCAATAGTAGAGCAGTATAAATACACATTTTCTTTTTGTATTTATATAAAGGGTATAGGCAGGATTTACTATAAACAGGCAGTTAGAGTGGGTGACTTCATGTACGTTACTGTTACTGCTGCTAATGAGAAATTATGGTAATTAAATTTGTGTTAGGCCTGTTTGTCAAAATGTTTAAAAAAAAAAAAGCAGATAATGTTTAATAAATATGCATATACAGTAATCTGTCGTATCTGCCCTCATTGTTTATCCGCCATGATCAAGCTCTTCAGTAATGTTTTAGTTTGTTATTGAACAGAAGATTAGTTCAGAGATTGTCCTAATAAAGTTTTCATACACTGTTGTATGTACTCTGTGCGCTGCCACAGAGATGCCAACGGCTACAATTTGGCCGTAGCAGCTACTATTGGAGGTTCTGCTACGGCGCTACGTCAAAGGGGTATAATACTATTTTATTTTATTAAATAAATTATGGATACGCCTTGGACATTTATGAAATATTTCAATACCATATGTGTTTCTGTGAATTTTATGAATTCATTGTTTTTAATACTGTATTTCACACAGGTGTGTGTTTTTTTTTTTGTGTGACATTTTAACTGACATACTAAAAGCTCTGAGCCAGTTTAGGGGTCCTTCACAAACTGCTGCGCAAATGTTGCCTTGCTCTCATTATCAGTCACACGTTTACTTGGTTGCTTATCGGTAAGGCTGGGATTAAGTCTTGGGTGTCACAGATTCTATGATTTTGGTAGAGAACATTTGAACTTTTACCAACACAACTTGAAATTGAACCTTAACCCCCCCCCCCCCCCCCCCCAAAAAAACGGTTTCGCTAATATTAAACTAGCTCTGTTGCCTTATTTAGCAATGTAGCCGTTCACGCTTGCATGCAGTGCAACTTTACTGCCCGATTTCCAACCTGCAGCTGCAAGAGAAGTGTTTGAGGCCAACGGTGTAGCACAGTGAATACTGTGCTTACTATGACATTTTCCGGAACTGAAATTTCATTTCATTGACAAACCACGGAAACGGGATTCCCAACTCTTGCTGTAATCATTTTCTGCATATAAAAATGTACTTCAGGATGACCCGGCGTGCCAGGAAGGCATCAAATATGTTGTATCAGAATAATATGTAAACAAATGTAAAGTAACTGCAAACCTGTGTCACAGCAGAAGCAACAGATGCACACAGTCTTTTTGATCTTCAAACATTGTGGTGTGTTTTTGTTTTTGTGTTTTGTTTTTTAAAAAGGTATGTAAAACCTATAGTTTTTGTCTTGTTGTCTTGTAGAAACCCCACCAAAAAACAAAAAATGTTTACAGTTGTAGACTCTGAAGCTTACCAGGTTGTGGGGTGTGTTTTTTGTGAAATAACAAATTTAATGATTTCATGGGGCTCCAATTGCACATTTTTTGCACACAGCTTGTTTTATGTCCCGCTGCTGCCTTGTGCCCCACGTGAAGCCAGCAGCTCGTGTCGCCCCTTCAAGTACCAAGCAACTTGAGTTGTCTGACTTGTGCTGTCCTTACAGGCTGCTGTAATTTTAGTTTTTGTAAACTATATTCTGAATTGTAATTTCTTTTATTACTTTTTCAGTGAGAATTTCTCGTGTGTTTTTTGTCTTTCGCGGGTCTCTGCAGCTCTGTGTTGACAGATACGCTTCAGGTGAGATTGCTTGCAGTCTCTCGCACAGTAGCTCATTGTCGTCTTGGTCACTGCTTGCAGCACCATTATGAAGTCTGTTGGGGTTTCGACAAACAGGCTTCCCTCAGTCTTGTACTCGTACTGACTGTGGTTGTGCCAGAAGCTTCTACAGGTGGGCATCCCTGTATACTGCTTCCCACACTGGGACGGAGGTTACTGCACCGCTACCGTACCGACCTGGTGCTACAGGCACCAACCCATACCGTTCCATTCTGTACCGACCCGGTGCTACAGACACCGAACCGACCCTATACTGTTCCACTACTGACTGGTGTTTACAACCTCAGTCTGGTTAAGCAGGCCTTGACAGCCCTGTTGCTGTCTCTTTAGCAGCTGAGGCAGCAACTATACATTTGCTTGCTGTTTGCATAATGCCTGGGTTTTATACCTGTGACACACACAAGGCCAGTCTGCCTGTGGCGCATGGCAGATACTTTTCCTGCCTGAGGCAGCAGTATGCAAAGGAGGCACTGGTAAACCACAGTTTCTGTGTGGGGTCCCTCCTGTACAGCGCTCTCCCCATCACCTGATGGAGAGGTGGCTGCATCCTCCCCCCAAGGCTCTGTGCCAAGGGAGAGTGGATGTACCTGGTAAAGTAGCCCACTCAGGAAGCGGTCTTCCTCCTCCCAAGGAAGCAGTCACCGGTCCAAGCAAGCAAAATTGACTGTCTCCCCAGGAGCCAGGACAAGGGTTATGATCTGTACCAATCCTGCCTTTTGCTGAACACAGTCTTGGCATTTCATGTCAACCAGTCTGTGGAATTGGAGGCTTCCTTCCAGTCCATACTCTGTCCAGCGCGTGCCTTGGCGTACTATGTTGACAGGACAAAGTTGGAGGCAGTCCGAACAATATTTGACCAAATTCCCATGGTCGAGCCCTGTCTAAGTAGAGGCTGTCCAAACAGCAGGCCCAAGCAGGACTGCCTACGAGCTGGCCAACTTGCCCCCTGCAGTAAGCTCACTGCCTATTCCTTCAGGGACATGGCAACTTTTTTTGTGGTTTTTTTTCAGGGTGCATCTGTCAGACATTTGCAAGGCAGCGGTGTGGGCTACTCCATACTTTTACTAGGTTCTATAGACAGACTGTTCTGGATCCACAAAACCCCGGCTTTGGAACTAGAGTATTAAGGGCGGCTTCCAGGTCAACCATTACAACATAACAGAGGTGAGTTTCCCCCCTCAATTTTTTAACCCTAGGTACTTGTTACTGGGGTTCTGAATGGTAATGTGCATGGTAGCCTTAGGCTTAGCCTTGTAACCTGCTAGTCATTCTTCAATATTGCCTTGCAACAGCTTGGGTATACTCGCCCATTAAGTAATGGTTACATTCGTACTTGAAAGGGAACGTTGGGTTATCGTAAGCCTGGTTCCCTGAGGTCGCTGCGTCCGTGATTGCAGCAGGCTTGAAGGAAATGACGCTGACGTCTGTGCATGCAGTCCTTGTGTGCTTTCGGGGGCAGGCATGACTGTCACAGGCTCTGCAAGCAGCTTTTGATATATCTTATTCAAGTTTTGTGGTCTTTTAGGAGGTAAACACCCATTCGGTAATGGTTACATTTGTAATGTTGATAACCTAATGATTTCTGTTTATGGATAGCTATTTGCATTTCAAGATTAAACAGTGATGGCAAACAAGGGATATAATGACTAGAGGTACAACAGAAGAGCACATTTTGTAGTATTAAGACAGAATTTTTACTTGTGGCATTGTTTTGAAAATGGCTAAACCAATATTTACCTGTCGGACACTCCGTTGCTTGATCTGCTTTCCTTTTTGGGTTTGTTACTGTTCAAACCTAAATGTAAGGTTTAAACAATGAAAGGATATTGTATTGAAAAATGTTCATCCCATCATTAGCGTAGTGTTTGGTACAATTTATTATGAGACCAACTTTACAGGCAAAACCGATTCCTAGCTGTAGATGACCTAGTGCTGTTTCTCTCCCATTTCTGCACCATCTGCAGTGTTCTTGTAAAGGGTTCTGTGGGAATAAGCTCTGCCGCTGTCGGAAAGGTAAACTTGGCTGTGGAGAGAACTGCCACTGTGATCCAGCGAAGTGCAGAAACATGGAGCTATCCACCAGTGTGGTAAGACACACCCAGCAAGAGCAGGGGACAGCTTTAGAAGGAGTTGGAAGTTTTTGCTTTTTGATTTAAGCTTATCCCAAAGTGTTGCTTCAAAGTTAACGCTGCCACCTGCACCACCCAGAGTATACTTCATGTATTCAGGTCTGGGTCTGGTTGGTAACCCAGACTATGGTAGCAACAATTTGAGAGGGAGAGAGCCCACTGTTCTGTACTTTATTTCTTTTTTGTTTTTAGTTTTTTTTTGCCGAAATTGTGTCATTTTGTTCAAACTGTGCAATTGGCAGAAGCAATGTTATCACACCCCTTTTCTTCTAAAGCGCTTGTTTTTTTGCTAGTATATGACCTATAGCAAAGGTAGCATGACGAAGCAGTTTATCTGTGTTGCACTTAAAATATTAAACCGATTTTCTGCAAGTAAAGTAAATAAAGAAAGTATGAAAATGTATTTTAAATTGATTTGCCCTCCTTTTTTAAAATATTGCAGTGTGTGCATGGCATTCACAGTTCTGGCTCTTTGTTTAGTGGTGTGTTTAATTCCTGTGTACATGAATGTCTGCTGTATCCCTGAAGGATGTGTCCTGTAGTGATGAGCAATCGAAAAATTCAGAAGGCTCCTTTAAAGTGGAAGATCCTACTGCTGTCAGCCCAGGAGACTCTACCTTCTTCAAACCTCCTTCTGTCACTCCAACCAAGAAGGTAAAGAACAGGCCTGTTGCTCCTTGAAGAAAGGAACCCTGGTCCCAATCTTGGTAGTTTTTAAACACATTTTATCCTAAACACATTTCTTTAAATCTTTTTTAGGTACTTCAGGAGATTGGAGATGTTGGGCAGATCCCACAAAACATTAAACTTGAGAGGAAGCCCTCGGTGGTTGGTGACGATGCCTTTGATAACAGCACAGCCAGCATCCTAAAGAGAAAGAAACGAGCACTAAACAGCACCAACAGCTTCTTCTCAGGGTGCACCCCCATCCGAGAAGAGAACTGACTTTACTTTCTGTAACTACGTATCTGAGCGATCCTCAGGTTAGCTCTCTCTCTCTCTCTCCTCTCTCTCTCTCTCTCTCTCTCTCTCTCTCTCTCTCTCTCTCTCTCTGGCTGTCAGTTTTATAATTGTGTTTTTAAATGTCATTGTGTTCTTCTTTTTTAGAGATTTAATAATTTTAAATAAAGGTATTTCATTTTGCAGTCAATCTATTTAATTTCTTCATTCAGCTGGAACAGAATGTTAATACAAAGAACCTAAATAGCGTTCTTGCTGTCATTTGGAGCCCTGTCGGGTTGACACATGGGTGGAAGAGGAGGCTTCTGTTAATTGCAGGGGTGTGTAATTTTTGAAAACCTTGTCCAAGGGACAAATGCTAGAAAAATCTACTTGCCCCCTCCTCGTCGCATAAAACACACACAAGTAGAATATAACTTGTAGGATTTTTGGTTTTATTTAACTGTGAACACAATCAATCAGTTGGTAGTTTACATCAACCACAAAGGTGGCCTCAAGTTGTCCAGGCTCCATCGCATGGCCCGTAAGCTTTGCTCTCTGGGCACACGAGAACCTCTTCACATTGGGCAGTACATTTGAGACGGGGACCCGCTGGCGGTAGATACCTTGGCACACCAGTGGCCAAGGCAACTGTTCTATGCCTTCCTACCGCTCGTGTGGAGAAAATCAGGCACTGGACTAAGGTGTACCTAGTAGTCGCTTATTGGCCCAGGGGACTGGTTTAAACCCTGATGCTGCTCCTGAGCTGCCAGTTGTGGAGACTGGGTCTGGCCCTTGAACGGTTGTATTGAGCCATCTGAGTCTGTCCAATAGGGTTATTGACACCTTGCAAAATGCCACTGCACTGTCCACATGTTCCCAGTAGTAGTGCAGTGTCTTAGACATGGTGTCTTCCTCGTGGGTTCAACCCCATGACTTGTCCGATGGCAGTAATGCTGCAGTTTTGCAGGACCTGTCAACCAGTCTGTGGAATTGGAGGCTTTCCATCCACCTCCTTTCCAGTCTGTTAGAACGGCAGCTCCATATGCTCTGTCCAGTGCGGGCCTTAGCGTATTATGTTGACAAAAGTTGGAGGTAGTCCGAACAATTTTTTTGTCTGCTATGGTCAAGCCCTGTCTAAGGGGGCTAAAACCAATTCCAAAATGTTTTTGCAATATTATAACGGCATGAGAACATTCAAAGAGGAGGTTAAATGTTTAAGAGAAACAAATTGCAAAATCATAGATGAAGAAAAAAGAAATAGCAAATATATTAAATGATTACTTTTCACAGGTTTTTACAAAGGAGGATATACAGACAACATGCCCCATATGTAAACCTGTTCCTATCCAGTTTTAAATAACTTTAGCATAAGAGGCAGAAGTGTTAAAGGGACTAGGAGCTCTTACAATAAACATCCCCTGGGCCAGATGAGATCCTCCCAATAGTACTCAAAGAAATGAAAGTTATTTACAAACCGCTAACCAAGATCATGCAACAGTCTCTTGGCACAGGGGTTGTACCGACGGACTGGAAAATTGTAAACGTAATACTGATCCACATAAAGGGAGACAAATCCGAACCAGGTAACTACAGACCAATAAACCTGACTTTATTATATGTAAACTTATGGAAACTATAATAAGATCTAAAATGGAGAATTGCCTATATGGTAACAATATCCTGGGAGACAGTCAGCATGGTTTTAGGAAAGGGAGATTGTGTCTAAATAACCTGCTTGATTGTTTTTTTGAGGATGCAACATCGACGATGGATAATTGCAAAGCATACAACATGGTTTATTTAGATTTCCTGAAAGCTTTTGACAAAGTCCTGCATAAAAGATTAATTCTCAAACTGAACACAGTAGGCATTCAAGGAAATGCATACACATGGATTCGGGAGTGGTTAACATGTAGAAAACAGAAAGTACTGATTAGAGGAGAAACCTCAAAATGGAGCGAGGTAACCAGTGGTGTACCACAGGGATCAGTGTTAGGTCCTCTGCTATTCCTAATCTACATTAATGATTTAGATTCTGGTACAGTAAGCATACTTGTTAAATTTGCAGACGACACAAAAATAGGAAGAGTGGCAAACACTGTTGCAGCAGCAAAGGTCATTCAAAATTATCTAGACAGCATTCCGAACTAGGCAGACACATGGCAAATGACATTTAATAGAGAAAAGTAAGGAACTGCATGCAGGCAATAAAAATGTGCATTATAAATATCATATGGGAGATACTGAAATTGAAGAAGGAATCTATAAAAAAAAGACCTAGGAGTTTATGTTGATTCAAATGTCGTCATCTAGACAATGTGGGGAACCTATAAAAAAGCCAACAAGATGCTTGGATATACTGTGAAAAGTGTTGAATTTAAATCAAGGGAAGTAATGTTAAAACTTTACAATGCATTAGTAAGACCTCATCTAGAATATTGTGTTCCGTTCTGGTCACCTTGCTACAAAAAGGATATTGCTGCTCTAGAAAGAGTTCAAAGAAGAGCAACCAGAATTATCCCAGGTTTAAAAGGCATGTCGTATGCAGACAGGCTAAAAGAATTTAATCTATTCAGTCTTGAACAAAGATGATCATGCGGTGATCTGATTCAAGCATTCAAAATTCTAAAAGGTATTGACAATGTCGACCCAGGGGACACTTTCAACCTGAAAAAAGAAACAAGGACTAGGGGTCACAAATGGAGAATAGATAAAGGGGCATTCAGAACAGAAAATAGGAGACACTTTTACACAGAGAATTGTGAGGGTCTGGAACCAACTCCCCGCTAATGTTGAAGATGACACCCTGGGATCCTTCAAGAAGCTGCTTGATGAGATTCTGGGATCAATAAGCTCCTAACAACCAAACGAGCAATATGGGCCGAATGGCCTCCTCTCGTTTGTAAACGTTCTTCTGTTTAAGCAGAGGCTGTCTGAATGGATAGCAGACAGTCAGGACTACCTATGAGCGCGCCAACTTGCCCCCTCCAGAAAAGCTCACTGCCCATTCCACTAGATGCATCTGTCAAAGACGTTTGCAATGCAACAGTGTGGGCTACTCCCCATACCTTTACTAGGTTCTACAGATTTCATGTCGTGGATCCTCAAAACCCTGGTTTTGGAACTAGTCTTAAGGGTGGCTTCTCAGTCAACCCTTACAACACAGGCATAGAGGTGAGTTTCTCCCTCAATTTTTTAGCCCTAGCTACTTATTACTGGGTTTCTGAATAGTAATGCACAAGGTACCCTCGGCTTAGCCTTGTAGCATTCCGGTCGTGTCATAATCTTGCCTTTGAGACGGCTTGGGTATACTGACCCATTTGGTAATGGTTATGTTTCGTACTTGAAACGGAATGTTAGGTTATTATCATAACCTTGGTTCCCTGAAATAGAAATGTAACCATTAACCTTCAATGTCACTGCGTCCATGGTTGCAGCAGGCTTGCACTGTGATCCTCATATCATGAGCTTGGTGTATCAGCACACCTCATTGCACTGTGATCCTCATATCATGACCTTGGTGTATCAGCACACCTCATTGCTACTTCCCTCAGGTCTTGAAGTGTTATACTGTACCAACAAAAGGTGAAAGTTAGCATGTGACAACTACAGGAACATATTTCCCATTCTTTTCATGCGAGACACTTGATCTTGACTTTGTATCTTTCTTAAATTGCACATTTCATTTAATATGGGTACAAAAGTGCATAAGTAGGCAGTAAATGTATGTAAACTTTTGACTAACTATATGTGTGGATAGATAGATAGATAGATAATGTTTTTAAAACATTAAACTGGAATGGAGAAACTGAAACCCAACCACTTTTCACTTTAGATTTTGCTAATGCTAATAGAGGTAACGTTTAGTTTTGTATTGAGAAGCATCTGTACAATTTATAACATTGACTGATTTAAAAAAAAAAAAAAAAAAAAAGTAATTTTCTAGTTATTTTTGGTGATCCCAATAATGAGTTGTTAAAATGGAGATGTTATGATGCCTATAGCCATATAAGCGGTGATCAGTTAGGTGGTAGACAAATACAGTATTTTAATTGGGAGCATTATTAATTTAAGGGTTCATGTTTACCATTATTGATGTACACAAAACAGTCCTGCATTGTTACTTATATAACTGGGTTGGAAAGGGGGGATAATGAGAAATCTTTTTCTTTTTACTTTTGAACCTCTGACATCTATTAAAAATAACTTTAAAATGTTTATTTTAAAAAGCTGGCTCCATACATCAAACCCAGTACATTACAGCTGGGATCATTTTTACATTGGTTCTCTCCACTCTTGCAAAATTAGGTTAAACATTTTGAGTCATACAGTGTGTTTCATACTTTAGCACTAGTCTTGCAATGCCTTACCTAAAGGCATGTGAGGGTCTGTGGCACCCAGGGTAACAATCCAAGATTAGTATTACCATTTATTTGGCAGACATCTTTATCCAAGGCCACTTACAGGTGTTACCAAGGTGTCTGTGAAACCAGAAGGATGGATCTTATTTTGAAGGAATATGGTAGCAGATGGAAACAGGGAGCTAAAATCCAGATGTTCCTGACCAAAACTAAAAAGAGAAGCCCAAAGTTAGCAGTCTACCTGCCTGCTCTATCTTCAGGTGTTCATGTAATGGCGTCATCATGTTCCCAGGCTCAAGCTTTTAATTAATTTCTAGCATTACATAGTCCATTGTGTGCAGTTTGTGGCGGCAGTTGTGTTGAATGCATTGCATTGTCAGTCCGGGCCATGGCACCCCCCTCTGGATAGAGTATAGGGTTCCAGGATCACTGCCAGGCCAGTGGAAATGAGGGAGCTATTTGTACAGCAGTGTGATGGCCTTTCATTCAGATCTCTATCTCTGCTTCAGACCCACAAGCTCATTGCTATGCTGGCAAAACACACCGTAGATGTAGACGGTGCCCTTGCTGAAAACAATACTTGTAATAATTAGCGAAACAAGATAAGCTGTTCATCTCACATGCTGGATAAAGTTTGTCTGTAGTTCATTCCACAGGGTTTGTGTCTACTGAAATATTCTAAAAGTTGGAGTTTTCTAAAGTTATTAATGTGTTCGGTTTCAGAACTGGATTATTTTATTGCTAGTCATTTTTTTTTTTTTCTAAGTTTGACATCTGCATGTTGAGTGAAAATTGAAAGGGGCCATTGGATTTCCCCCAAAAACATTATAAATACTGTACATTAAAAAAAATCTTTAGAAACTTTTTTGGGGGTATCGGAGAACAATGCAAGCTTTACTTGCAACAATATATTTTAAATGAAACTGTCATTTCCCCTAGAAAACATGCCAATATAAAATGTTACAGTAAAAGTTAGAATCTGGTCAATCTTACATTTTTTAAATATTCCTTTAACAAAAAACATTAATGTCGAACAATATACAGTATTTATTTCTGCATAATCATTAATGAGCTTACAGTAATGCACGATTGAGTAATTTAAACTAGTTGGTATTGAACAATATTGTGATCTACTTATGTAGAACAACTACCATTCTGGTAAATGTGCAAATAAAATAATTCACATGGTGTTGAAGGATATTCAAAAAATAGGAGTATGATGAAAAAATAATATTCTGTTAAAAGCAAATGAAATCCTTTAGGATCTTAGTTTTTCAACAGACAATCACACTTTGTTTATGACACAAAACACCACAAAGCCCAGCAGTGAAGCTTTACAAGAGCACTGTTTGTCTGAATAGTTGTTATTGTTGTTTGAACCCTTGCCCACCAGAAAGACTGCTTAGAAACAACTTCCATGTCATGCTGGCAGCTACAGCAATGCACGAAAGCGATCAGAAAGACACATTCGCTCATTAGCTAAAGCCACTTGGTTATACTGGTAAATGTCTGAAGTAAAGCGCTATCATGTTTATTATGCAAATTTACCCATTTACTTGGTAAATGTCGACATTTACCAGTAAATCTTAAGATTTGCCGATATTCTGACTTTTACTGTAACACACTACTCAAAGTTAAAGAGCAAACATTAAATATAAAAAAAAGCATGAACATACTGTCAAATTCATCAAGGATTTGTGTCCCGTCCCCCCCCCCCCCCCCCCATTAAAAAGCAGGTGCTCCATTTACTTCAAGTGGCTGCTCAGGTGATTGTTTGCGGTCAGTTTGGAAATCATGGCTTCTAAGGAATTTTGACCAGACTGTCAGAGCTGTTTGAATGCTGGAATGTGGAGATACATTGATTCTGTGTGACTCAGACTGTGGAGACATTATCAGACCACAGGTTTGTACCTTAGACATCCTGGACAAGGTCAACCACACCACGCAATGGGCAATAGCCACACAAAAGAGCACTGAGGAAACGCCATTCCATTGCATATGGGCTCAATATCCATTTAAGGACAGCAACTGTAGTTACCATAAGCGCCGAAACTGAGAAACCGATTGCATGAGACTGGTTTGAGGTCAAGAAGACCAGCTACAGCGCCTCAATTGACCCCACAGCACTGAAGAGGCTCCTGATTACTACCTTGATCACCAGAACTTGCAGCTTGGTGATTGGGCACCTGTTTTGATCACTGATGAATCATGATTCAACTGTCCACTAATAATCAAGGTGTTTTGAGTGAGAGAGCCCGGGGAAGAGAATGATTTGCTCAATGGAACATCGTTTGGAGGGGACTTGCTTATGGTATGGGGAGGCATCTGCCCTGGAGGTCGCTCGAATCTTATTGTTTCCAGTGGGAGGATTCACAGCTCTTCAGTACGTACAGTTTTGTACTCCATAGGAAGACAATTTGCTTGTGCAATTGGCCCTGAGTTTGTTCTGATACACAAGATAATGCCCGATGCCAGGATTGTCATGGATTATCTTATGAACTGGTCAGCAAGAAGTCCAGACCTTGATTCCACAGAGCAACCTTTCAGACCTTCTAGGACGTTGTGTTCGTCAACATTGTTACCCTCCATGTGACATCAGAGAATTGCCCCATTGATGTAGCGGTTGCATCACTGCCAGAGGAGCCCATACTTGATACTGAGACACATGTGAACCCTTATCAAACTGAATGAAAAACTGACCCCCAGAAACCAAGCCTACACTCATGTGAACCCTTATCAAACCGAATGAAAAACTGACCCCCAGAAACCAAGCCTACAGGCATTTGGATTTCCATGGGTCTCGTGTTCAGATGTGTGTCACTAATGTTCCGCAAAAAATAAAATTAATTGATCTGTTAATTTCATTGCCTGAAGAGTTCTCTCTTGAAATATTTAAATGTGATTCTTGTTTTTAATTGTGTTTTGGAGAAACAGCTTTGAAATGTTGCTCCTTTCATTTTTTTTTTTTTTTAGTACTGTAGTTTGGAGGATAGTCAAACCAATAACACATTAAAGAGCATTATCCTTAACATTTGTCTAATTTACTTTGTTTGTTCTTGTTTTACCTGATCAAGTGAAGCTGTGGAGGATGAACCTGCAATTTAGTTAAAACAATAAAAATGTAGTATCACAGCCAGCAGAGGGGGCTGTTGTGTCTTGTTTGGAGACTAGAACGTGATTCTAGCCTCATCCATCACACGTGGAGGGTGCACTCAAGTGACAAACTAAGAACATGTTTAGCACTTTGTAAACAATAAGACATCTGTTACCATTATTTTCAGATTAGCGTATAATAACACAAAAGAACAACATACAATTGAAGTCATCAGTATTTAATATTTTATGCTGGGATTATTTACAGTTTTATATATTTAGCATTTAGTTATGTTGCACATTTATCTGCATATCATTACAGAAATAAATCAGTGTGATAAAACTAATTAAAAAAAATAATTAACCCGAACAAGTATATGAAAAGTCCCACTTTTTTAAACCTTGTGTTTGTAGTTTCTGACTGTGATTAAAGGAGCTGGCAGCCAGAATTTAAAACTGTTATTCTGAGAGCTGGACACCCGTACATTGACACATGAAATCTGTGTATACTGTTTAAACAGCTTACTGGCAACGCCTGGGTAACTCCAGATTACATGTGTTACTGACACTAATGGCTTCAGTCACTAGAATTTACCAGAATTACTATGAATTATTTCAAAGCTGTGTCTGCTCTTATTTATAATCCTTTATTATAAATACAAAAAATAATCTTTCCCATTCCTAAATGTAATTAATATCTGGGAAGGTTTTGTACTACTGCAGTAAATATATTAATAGAAAGCACAAAGTCATTTGGTGCAAGTGTTGTTTTAGTTCTTTGCAGAGTTTTGCATAAACCTGTGAACACTGGAATGTGCACTGCCTCCTTCATTGCTTTCCGAAGCCAAACAGCAGAACTGGATCAAGCATAGTCTGAAAAACAGACCCCATGCCAATCGGGGTTTAGGGTGAGCCTTAGAGGAATTAGCACTGGCAGAATTATCTCTGGTCCCCTTGGGCTTAAAATGGTTCTTGTTAGCAAAATAATTCCCTAAATCTTACCTGTTGTGTTCTTACGTTCATTACATAGGTCTCAATGTGCAGTTTTGAAAGAAACATGTCATTTGTATTTTAAAACATGATGATACTACACTGTGTTAAATAAATCTCTGTTTGCAAACCATGCTTTCAGTAATGTTGCACATTCTACCATGAAATGACCCAGGAAGAAACTTTAATACCATGTTAATATAATGTTTGCTATAACATTTATTTCAACACTGCACACTGGAGACCTATGTAGCTAATGGAAATGTCAAACAGGCAATATTATGGAACTATTTTGTTAGTTGGCACTTTGATATCTTTTTGTTTTCTCCTTGTTTTTAACGTACATTTTTTCACATAGATTAATATCACCGTGATCATCTAGCTGTGAACACACTGTGTGACCTACAGCCAGGAAGTAGCAGTATACATCTTGATCTGCAGGGCTGTACTTGCAAAAATTCTATATATTCTAGAAGTTAAAAAAGAAATGAAAACAAGCAAAACTAAATATTTCCATCACAACAGAAGTGTGTTTTATTACAGCTGTAAATTCACAATCAGAGCCTGCAATAAGGTGTGGATCACCCTGACCTTTACTCCCAGATTCTGTTCATTTTAATATCTTGTGCTAAAGAATGTCCTTTCCAAGTTTCATCATAACTGGATATGCGGTTCTCTAAATATATGAAACGGATTTTTAAAAAATCTTCAGTTTGGATTTTGGTGTTTTGTATTTAAAATAAAATAAAACTGAATTGCTAAAACAAATATTGAAAATATTTCATTTATTATTTAGTTCATGTTGTATGCAGAACTTTCTGCTTGTCAAACATTTTCAGACTTTGCCATTCCTAAATCTCATTCTTATAGCCCTATGTAAATTAAACAACTCTAAGGCTCAGTGAGCCTGCTTTATTGAATAGTGCAAGATAGTGCTGAAACTAATGCTCTGCATTGGGTGCCTCTCCTCTGTCACAGATAAAGCAGTGCTGTTTAACAGCACATGTCTGCAGTCAATAACGTGGCATGCACCTGTAACATATAAAAGGTGCATCTCCCTATTACAAGTCAGTTTCCTATTACTAACCCAATACAATTTTCCCAAAACTGAAAGTTTGTGGGTTATGAAGTTTTTCCACCACATCTTTGTTTTAGTTTTTCCAGGACACCCCTCAATTTAAACACTGCAGCCACTCCTGTGCAGATCAGTGCCTGTGCTGGGGGTGCCCCTGTGGGACCCACACCCAGTATTACAGAATCGATGTCAACGGTGCCATGTGCAGAACGGATAAAACAGTCATGAGACTGGAGAGACAGCCCCTTCACCGCTGTTTTCTCCAGTCCCTGAATAAAGAGTCCTATAAGCTGGCTCTAGAGCCCTGGTTATGTAAAGAACCATTTCTATATATTGAACAGCATAGGATTCTCCATTAGGGGATCCGCATGAAACACTGCAGGTTCCACGATTTTTGTATATGGGCAATTGAATGCAGAATGGTGAGAAGGCACGTTTTACCCTTCCGGGTGTGCAGCTGTGTCTACCACAGTGTAGTCGTTTCACGCAACCCTCTTTTGGGAAGCGGGTTAGAGGAAAGACTCTAGTCCCCTGCACCGCTTATTACAACAACGTTTATATCTGAAGAAAATAACTACACTTTATACTATGAATTTAATAACTGCCAGCCTGCTGTCAATCAGTGTCTGACCAGACGACTGAAACGCTGTAAAAAGAAAAAAAAAACTTAACTCCCGCCTTAGTTTAAATGAAACCTCGTAACTGTGTTGCACAGTTTATGTGAGCAGTTTTCGAGGTGTTATGGGAGGAATATGTGTGCCTGTTAATTTTGCTGGAACAGTATTCACATCTGAAGTAGTGTGGTCACACTTTGTTCGCTCGCAATCAGGTGTCCTCGCCTCTCGCATCTAACCAAGTCAAACACTTTTGCTGGAGGAGATAACTGAGTACCGCTATGTTCTGAATCAGTTTGACAAATTTACATGTTTTTATTCTCTTGGTAGGTACTTACAACACGACTGGCACACGCGCCAACCCATTTTAGTAAACAAAAAAACAACAACAGTTTCCTGTCAGAAAATATAACATATCTATCTATCTATCTATCTATCTATCTATCTATCTATCTATCTATCTATCTATCTATCTATCTATCTATCTATCTATATGTAAAGGAGAACGTACGACTTTTCAATCAAGTGCAGATCAGCTGGGAGTTTTGCCTGTGGGTTCTCAGAGGAAATGATCCAGTAGAAACGGAGGATTCAGGATTTTGGTAAGTAAGCAACAGCCTTCTTCGTTAGATAAAGAATACAATTTAATCAATATACTGTAATTGTTTTAAAATGCAAGTTTAGAAGAGATTATACAACTGCTTTGATGTCGGTGTTGGGTTGAAGTATGCACTAGACAAGAAGCACGCATGCATACAATGTATGTACCGTATAACGTTGTAATTATACATCTGTGCGCAACACGTTTACAGATTCATGGAGTAGGTGAGTTTAGCTGCGGGGAAACCAAAGCAAAGTGAGGACTTAACTAGCATTTAAGAGGGAGGGCGGTTACTAAACAAATGCGATTTATTATCTGTGCGGTTCGGTGTAACACCGCGCAGAGCATCAGGCTAGTATTCTGTGTTTGTTTTTCAGGCATTTCTGCTTGCTTTACTCTATGTTAATTTATATAAACTTATTGTACATGATACCTTGCAGTAGTTTGCTGAAAACGTTATTTATTGAAGTTTTAACAAACTGAAATTGGAAGATTTGTATTTATCAAATCCACTTATTTCATAGGGATTATTTTTTTCTTATTTAATTAAAATATATACATTCTTATTTCAATAACAAATCGACAAAGTTCTTAGTGAATGGCTAAACACGTTATTGAATACCTTTTTGAACAAACGGACATACTCAATCAATCAGTCTTAATTTCGTGTATAGCGCCTTGCATGATAAATCCTCTCAAAGCGATATACGGATTAAAAAAAAAAAACAACAATAATAATATATACAAAACAATTTAGATAAATAATAAAATATACCCCTTTGAATTACATACATTAAAATACTTAAAAAAAGTTATTTAAGTCGCATTTTATAAGGCAGTGACAGAAAATAAGTAGTATAAAAAATAAGTAGTATAACATAGGATGATGCATTTCCCCAATAATAGGCATAACAGAAGAATTCCTTCTTAGATATCAGTCTTATTTTTTGGGTGAAGGTTAACTATATATATATGTGTGTGTGTGTGTGTGTGTGTGTGTGTGTGTGTGTGTGTGTGTGTGTGTGTGTGTGTGTGTGTGTAGGCAAAACCACTGTTGCTATTGATGATATAACAGACATTAGGAGCAGTCTTTCAAGGAGGACCATGGTATAATAGTTCTGTATTTCGCAGTTCCCCGTGCTTTGCCCGGTGATTAGCGTTCATGTCATGCGTCAACTCACCGTACCTCTGAGCGGACTTCCCCGCTTGCCAGTGCTTCAAGTTGTTCCACTCTGCTCACTGCTGTGCGTTTAAAACATCCCGCAGTAACACTTAATAACGGATGGGATTAATAAAAGACGAAACCCCGGATACATTCTTCAGTCCTGGTGGAAATGCCCGTAATTATTACATATTTCGTTTAAATGCATTGGAAGCAGGCGTGAACAATATAATACAATTCATAATGAGATACATTGTACTTCTGTTATGGCGCACTGCTTAGCGCTAATCTTGGACTAAGTTTTTTTTTTTTTTTTTTTTTTTTTTGAGTTTTTAATATACTGTAGCGAGCACAGGGACTAACGGAGACACGCACACAATAGCTCTTTTAGGTAATGCAGTTTGTTAAGCAGCTAACAGCAAGTCAGCGCCCTCTCCGAACACACACACACAGCCCTTCCCCACCCCAGAGCACTACTCTGCCTCTCAGGGTGACATTCACATATTTAACAAACAACACCGGAAGGGTAATAACAATTACAGGAAAATGCATGGAACAGTACTGGAACTTTTACAGTAACAACAAATAAACACAACAACAATAATTCCGTTTCTCCCCTACCATAGTTCGTACTCCCAGCATCCTCTGCTGCACATTAACCAAATGTAGGGGACTGGCTCCGGGCACAGCGCCCTATTCGCCGACAGGTGGCAACGGCGAGTCAGTCCAGCCGTGCCCGTTACACAGCCCCCATCTTAGGGCCGAACGTCCCGTCGGCCCAACACTTAATGTCTCACAAAGTCAGAGAGTCCCGGGGGTGGTCGACGGATACGCTGGCCGCGCTGGAGCACAGGTGCAGCGGGCTGGGAGTCAGCCGGAGCCGGAATGCTCCTACCTGGGCCACCAGCTGGTGAACTATTCGGTTGTTGCAAGGGGGAAGCGCTTTCCTTGTCCTGGGAGCTGGCCTCCGGGCTGGCTGCAGGGACAACCGAGTTTGTTCCGGGGCGGTAGGGGGCCAAGCGGTCTTGGTGGAGCACAACCGCACGGCTACGGGTCCGCAGCCGCACTCGATAAGTCACCTCGGAGAGCCTCTCCAGAACAACACAGGGGCCCTCCCAGTTACTGGCCAGCTTGGGGCAGAGTCCCTTTCTTCGCCGGGGGCAGTGAACCCAGACCTGCTCCCCAGCTTGAAATCCCCGGCCCTTGCAGTGAGTATCGTATGCCCGTTTCTGACGCTGGCCAGCCGAGGTGAGGTGCTTCCGAGCGTAAGCATGGGCAGTGTCCAATCGGTCCTGTAGCTGCTGGAGGTATTCCGGGCCGGCAGGTTCCGGAGTGTGGAGCTGAGGTGGCCGGCCGAACACAAGGTCCACTGGGGTGCGGAGCTCTCTCCTAAACATAAGAGCCGCTGGCGTGCACCCTGTAGATTCATGCACTGCAGTCCGGTAGGCCATTAGGACCAAGGGCAAGCATTGATCCCAGTCACGCTGGTGCTGGGAGGTCCACATGGTCAGCTGGGTGGCAAGGGTGCGGTTAAACCGCTCCACCAATCCATCGCTCTGTGGGTGTAGTGGGGTCGTCCTGGTTTTCTTAATACCCAGCCGCCTGCACACCTCACCAAACACCTGCGCTTCAAAGTTACACCCCTGGTCACTGTGTAGCTCCTCGGGAACCCCAAACCGGCAGAACATGCCTTCCAGCAGTGCCTCCGCGCAGGTAGTCGCGCTCTGATCGGGGACTGCGTACGCCTCGGGCCATTTAGTAAAGTAATCCATGGCCACCAGGACGTACCAGTTGCCCCCCTGGAAACCGTGGAAACGGCCCTAAGATGTCCACACCGACGCGCTCTAATGGTGCCCTGTGGCAAAGTGCCCCCCCCTGTGTATGTTATATGTTACGTGTTGTGTGTAAATGTTGGTGTATAGGCATTGGTACACGGGATATAAGCGGTCTGTGTTTCACGTGTGTGTAAATTGTATATTTGTATTTAGGCACGGGGATGGCACATCACATCACGTGCAAGTAAAAAGTAATATGTGAGCACGGGGAATTGCACTTTAATTAATTCACGTGCAGTTGTACCGAGATTCCAATTGAATGATTGACTAGCAATCGAATCTCGGTACAACTGCATAAAAGCTGCATGTTTTCACTCACTGGGGGTTGGTGTTCGGTGAGTGGAGAACGGGTTAGGAGACGGAGGGTATTGTAAAAGTAAAATAAGTAGTGAAATCTGCTCACCGTGTTTGTTTGTCTGTGTAGTCCGTTTTGTTTGTCTGTTTATTTTGGCTCAAGTGCCGTGTCCTGTTTTTGTGTTTTGTTACAAACGTTTATTTTCTGTCTGTTTATTCATTAAATGCTGAGCGAAAGCATTTGCTCAGCTCCACCAAACTCCACATCTCTCTGTCGTTTGTGTTCCTGTTTCTGGTCTGACGCCACCCACTCCGGCCGTCTTTGTGACATGCCCCCACCTGGTACTGCTGGAGCGGGGCATGAGAGCGGTCCAAGGGGCCCTTCCGGGCGGTGTACTGGTCACAGCATCGCACATAAGTCTCCACATCACGTCGGCACCGTCCCCAGTAGAACCGCTCCCGAAGCCGACACAGGGTCTTGGCAACGCCGAAGTGTCCAGTGGCTGGTCCGCCATGCACGGCTCGCAGGACGGTCTCTCGGAGAGCTTGAGGAACCACCACTTGTAGCCGCTTGCGCCCTGTCGCAGGGTCTGTCCAGGCACGGTACAGCACACTTTCCCGGAGGCTCAAACATTCCCATTGCGCCAACAGCGCTTTTACCTCCGGGGAGAGGGCTGACACCGCACGTCTGGCTGGGCGCTGACCCGCCGATAACCAGCGGATCAGCAGTGCCAGCTCAGCGTCCAGACCCTGCTGACGCTGGATCTCCCCCGCTGGCAACTCAAGGGGGGTCTCCACAGCTACAGTGGCAGCACTTACTCGCTCCTCCAAGGACCGCTGTGCCTCTCGCTCCTCCATCCGATGGCAGTGCTTACAGTCCTCAGAGAAGCAGGGGCGACGGGACAGGGCATCTGCATTATTGTGTAGGCGGCCAGCCCGGTGCTGGATGGAGTAGTCATACCCTTGCAGTGTCTCTATCCAGCGAGCCACCTGTCCTTCGGGCTCGCGGAAGTTGAGCAGCCACCGCAGGGAGGCGTGATCCGTGCGCAGCTTGAATCTCCGCCCGTAGAGATAGGGACGAAAGTGGTGCACGGCCCGTACTACAGCCAACAGTTCCCGGCGAGTCACACAATAGTTCCGCTCTGTTTTCTAAGAGCTTGGCTGTAGTACGCGACTACTTGTTCCCCGTCCGGGCCTTCCTGGGCTAGCACTGCTCGGATCCCCACATCGCTCGCGTCCGTGTCCAGGATGAACGGTTTTTGGGGGTCAGGGAACGCCAAGACTGGGGCCTTCACAAGGGCCTCTCGCAATTCCCCAAAGGCAGCTGCGCAGTCGGTGTCCCAGCTGAACCGGCCCCCTTTCTCGGTCAGGCGGTGCAGGGGCCTGGCGATCTGAGCAAAGTCCTTCACAAAGCGGCGGTAATAAGACGCCAGGCCCAGAAAGCTACGCACCTCTGTCACAGTCCTGGGGACCGGCCAGTCCTTTACAGCAGTCACTTTGGCAGGGTCTGTGGCAATGCCGTCTGCCCCGACAACATGTCCGAGGAAGTGTGTTTCTTTTCTCAGCAGGTTGCACTTCCCAGGGTGGAGTTTCAAGCCAGCTCCACGGATGCGCTCGAACACAGTCCGCAAGTTCTGCAGTGCCGCCGAAAAGGTGGTGGCGTGCACCAGTAAGTCATCCAGGTATACAACACAATGGGTCCGTGGAACTCCGGTGAGCACCCGCTCCATCAGGCGCTCGAACGTTGCTGGGGCATTGCACAGTCCAAAGGGCATCACTGAAAACTGCCACAGACCCTGGCCAATGGAGAATGCAGTTTTCTGTCGTGCCTCAGGGGCCAGCTCAACCTGCCAGTATCCGCTGCGCAGGTCGAGGGAGCTGAACCAGCGGGAGCCTGCGATGTAGTCCAGAGCTTCATCGATTCTGGGGAGGGGGTACGAGTCCTTGTGGGTCACTGCATTCAGTTTGCGATAATCCACACAGAACCGCAGTGACCCGTCTTTTTTTTTTTACTAGCAGGGCTGGCGCGGCCCAGGGGCTAGCCGATGGTTCAATTACCCCGGCAGCGGCCATTTCCAGAATCATGCCCTCGGCCGCTTCCCGCTTTGCCAAGGGTAGCCGCCGTGGCCGCTCCCGGATCGGAGCCGCGTCTCCCGTGTTAATGCTGTGCTGAACTAATCCAGTCCGCCCACAGTCCTCTATGTTTGCAGCAAAAATGTCCAAGTACCCCCTTAATAGTTCCCATAACTGCTCCCGCTGGCCCTGAGATAGACCCTCCTTACTCCTCTGCCACAGCGCTTTCACCGCATCAGTTATCCTGCAGTCCTGTGTTCCACCGGTTGTGGTTGCAGGGGGCGGTGAAAGTTCTGCAGGGGAGGGGGTGGAGACAGTTGAAGCCCTTGCAAACTCTGTCGCCGATGTCCTGTCCTCTGCTTCTGGGAGAGGCCGGGTCCTGCCCCTCCGCGTCCGACGAACCTCCCTCGTCTGGCTATGCCGCACGGTGGTTCTGGTGCGGCGTTGCTCCCCTTCCTTCTCCCGACCCGGAATCAGGCGCAGTTGGCTCTGGCCAAGGCACAGGGTTCCCTCAGCCAAGTCGATGGTAGCTCCTACTTTGTTCAGGAGGTCCAGGCCCAGAATGCAGCGATCCTGTATCTCCGCCAGCCAGAATTCGTGTTGGATCGTGCAGTCTCCGAGCTGGATCTCCAGACGCCGTCGTCCCAGCATGGACGCGACCTGGCCGGTGACAGTGCGGAGGCGAACCGTGGTGGGCGTCCAGCCTTCCAGCCATCCGTCACTTTCTCTGGGGAGGACCCCGGGCCGCAGGATGGAGATGGTGGAGCCTGTGTCGACCAAGGCCTTGCACTGCACCCCATTTAAGAGGCAGGGTGCATGCAGACTGTTGCCCTGGCCAACACGGCCCACCATTGCCACCGCGTCGTTCTCTTTGTCTCTATGGGTGGGGGAAGGAAGGTGAAGGAGCTGCGGTCCCCCGTTTACGCCGCTCCTTTTTCGTTTCCCGCCGATGACGTCTCTTGTTCAGATGGTACTGGGTGACGGCGGCGGCGGCATTGTGCATGCAGGTGACCCGGGCTTCCGCAGTTCCAGCAGCGCCTTACAGGAGTGGTCTGCCTGACAGCGGCGGTATCCTCGTCTCCATCGCTATCTTCCTTTCCTCTGACCGCGCAGACTTTGGGGATCCGGACTCGCTCGCCCTCCTCGAGCACGGCCTCAATCCTTAGGGCATGGGTTAAAGCCTGCTCTAGGGAGGTTGGGGCAACGAGCCGAACCTGTTGTCTGAGCGCAGTGGGATTCAGGCCACGGATGAACGCCTCCATCGCCAGGTCTTCTTGTACAGCCGGAGGTAAACCAGGATACCCCCTCCGTGCCAAGTATTTAGTGTCCGCGGCCAGTATCCCGAGTTTCTCGCCACTGACTCTCTTGCGCGTGGCGAGGCGATCGCGCAGGCTGACGGCTGACTCCACTTGTCCAAAGCGGCGCTGGAGAGCCGTGGATAGGGTATGGAAGTCACACGGCTCCTCTGGGTCTAAATCGAGCAATGCTTGCATCGCCTTCCCTTCCAGTGCTGCCGCCAGCTGCCCCGCCTGTTCTTCTATTCTCCAGTTGTTTGCCAAGGCTGCGAGGCGGGAACTTTGCTTGGTAGGCTTCCCAGGGCGCAGTCCCGTCATAGCGGCCTGCCTTGACAGCACACTTGTTGGCAGGCTGCGCTGGTTCCACCGAGGCAGGGGGCTGACCCTCCGGTCAAGAGTCCATAGCCCTAACCACTACTCCACACTCCACACTGCTGCCCTATAGTATCCCTATAGTACTGGCTATCTGTTGAAGTCCTGTGATCCTGTGCCAGTAGCAGACAGCACCACTGTTTGTTCCCAATCCATTGTGTTGCCATTGCTTGCAATGCTGTGGTCTGCTAATGGTTGTGCCAGGGGTTCTACAGGGTAATACACTGGGATTATACTGAGATTTCACTCGTAATTTCCCTGAAAGGCTTTTCTCTATTCAATTCAACTCTCTTTCCCAGATCATTAAGCCTCACGTGCTATATGCTGTCACGAACCCACCTGACCATGTCTCGGAGTACCTGCAGTTAATGCTTCCCCTGCAGACAAGGCTACAGATCACCCCCCAGGTCAGAGCCCTCTGTGTTCGGTGCAGACTCCAGTGCTGCTTTAGCCTGGCTCTACCAGCAGAGGGTGTTGTGGAGCAAAGCTAAGACACTTGTAAAAGGCTATCATCCCCCCACAGAAACAATTCTCGTAGGCAGTTAATCACAAGACTGAATTACAGCGTGAGGATGAGTCAACCCTGCTACAGGAAGAGGAACACCAAGTTATACTGCACAATTCAACAAGGCATTTTTAAATCCGACAATTACAAACAGTTTATTTTTATTCTATGCCGTTCAGGAAACCAGTTGCACTTCCTTGGTCATTTGAACTAATTTTAACTTCTGGCTCAAAGCGTGTTACTGGAATGAAAAACATGTCAGTCAAACTGAAGGGGTGGGGAATTAGCCAAAGAAGTGGAACACTACCTGAAAGCCTGGTTTGCAAACAGAGATTTGTTTCCCCTAGTGTAATACCCTATATCATATTTTTAAAACATACATATTTACTATAGCGTGTGTTTCTTTCAAAAATGTACACTGAGAACTCCATTCCAAACAGAAGAGCACTAGGGGTTAGGTTTATGGAATAATCTTCAATGTAAACTGCTGACACCGAAAGCGAATGAAGGTATTCTCTTGTTATTTCCACAGAGGAACAGGCTTGGATCCTGCAGCTCTTGAAGTGTTGTAAGCAGCGGTCAGTATGACAGGGGTGTGCAGACTGGATGATTTCAGCGTGCTCCTCGTCTGGGTGCTGCTGCTCGGTGTCACTGAAGGAGGTGGATCGGAATCGCTCAAACGTAAGCAGAATAACCAGTGCTTTTAAAAGCATGCTGTACCTCCCCGTTAACCTGGTAACATTCTCTCAAGGGCTTTTAAAAGCACGCTGTACCTCCCCGTTAACCTGGTAACATTCTCTCAGGGGCTTTTAAAAGCACGCTGTACCTCCCCGTTAACCGGGTAACATTCTCTCAAGGGCTTTTAAAGGCACACTGACCTCCCGTTAACCTGGTAACATTCTCTCAAGGGACTTTTAAAAGCATGCTGTACCCCCAGTTAACTTGGTAACATTCTCTCAAGGGCTTTTAAAAGCACGCTGTACCTCCCCGTTAACCTGGTAACATTCTCTCAGGGGCTTTTAAAAGCACGCTGTACCCCCCGTTAACCTGGTAACATTCTCTCAAGGGCTTTTAAAAGCACACTGACCTTCTGTTAACCTGGTAACATTCTCTCAAGGGCTTTTAAAAGCACGCTGTTCCCCCCGTTAACCTGGTAACATTCTCTCAAGGGCTTTTAAAAGCACGCTGTACCCCCCGTTAACCTGGTAACATTCTCTCAAGGTCATTTTAGCTTTGCTGTTGATCCTTCAGTTTTCCAGACTCTTTCGACGCTCATGTTTGGAGGCCACAATAAAGTCTCCCGTATTGGCATTAACAGATAATATTTGGGATAGTTCTTGTGTTGGTAGATGTGGGACTGTTACATTTTCAAGATATTTACTGAGCAATGACTCAGAGTACAAAATGGGCCGCAAATACCCCACCCCCATTCGTTCAGCTGTGATTAATCTGTTCCACTGCTTATGAATACTTTGTATAACGTTTTAAAATGATTGTAGCAAACAAAATAGTTCCTTAAATTGTACCCTCCGCACACTTTTATTCACCATATACAGTTGGTCTTAAATGTGTAGTTGTGAAATAAACACATATTTTAGCAAACATGTATTTTCATTTAACATAATATCTGGTACTGCACTAGGTTAAATAAATCTTTGTAAGCCAGTAAGATGCTTTCGCCCTGAAGACACTGCTGATGAAATTATCTAAGAAATAAAGCAGTAACAGGCTTCCTGGAAAACAAGGCAAGAAAACAGAGAACTGTCTTTAACCCAGCGTAGTACCCGCTGCCAAAATCTAAATGCAACATGTGTGTCTTTCAACACTCTCCTTTGAGACAGTAAGAGTTATGAAATTATTTTGTAAGCTATCGTTTTAATTTGCAGGGTTTAGGGTGTATTTCGGGGGGCTCTGGCTGCTCAAGCTGTCTGAAATGACCCCCTGCACACTGTGTATTGCCTGATCTCATACATGATTTATATAGACCAGCAACAGCTCTGGACTCACAATAAAATAGATGTTTTAACATCCACAAATTAGGATAGCAAGCTCGGTCATTCCTTTCTGATGGAAAGCACACAAAAGCCTCTTTCAATATCACTCCATCTCTGTGAACTCTACCATACAGCGGCTGCGGAGCCCCCACTGCGATCACAGCTAGTTGCCTGGTTTGCTTATGCAGTTATTTGGTTGAGCTGCAGTTCCAACACTCAATCATTTTGAAAAACTAAAAGAACAAGAAAAAATGATTGTTAAATTAAAACATTTAAATATATATATATATATATATATATATATATAAATGAAAACACAACAGTTATAAAGGCAAAAGCAAAAAGACAGTTTTGAAAACCTGTTTTTAATTCAATTACAAACCACAACTTTTTATGTGGCTGCAATGTTTCTATTATGTATATGTAATTTCGTTGGAAAATAATGCTGAAAAATAAACTGAAACAGAAAAAGAAACCACTCTCACATTGTCTTTTGCTGGTGGGGGATAGGTATGCCGTGTCATCCTCTCTAGCCAATCAGTGATCTTCTGTGGGCTATGATGCAAGTACTGTATTTACTTACTTACTGTTACATTTTGTGACTGAAGGTTTATTGCCGTTTTGCAAATACTGTAGTGTGGATGTTCAATTTGTTACTGTTATGCAAGTACTGTATGTTATGCGGCGTAACTGTTAGCTACAACTCTTCACATGTAATGAAACACAGCGAAAACGTTTTATTTCAAATGGTGACAAAGAGGGAGTCTTAAGAACTTATGTTATGGTTATCTATTTATCTGTTTTATTCTTATTGTTGTTTTTTGAACAAATGAACAAAAATCCATCTTGAAAGCAATTAATGTGTACGTGCAAACTGTTTATATTTATGACCGCGCCAAATCCGCAACTTTAATACTTTGGCCGCACCGTCTTGTTAAAAAAATCACGATTTTCTTACAGCCTTATATATATATATATATATAGTAATTGTTCTTGGATTACCACCTTTGAGGTCTTCAGTGAGGTGCATCTGTGTATTATTTCTTACAAGAAAAACCAAACCCCACAGCTCTTTGGCACACAACAATAGTAATAAAGAGCTTTGGTGCTCCGTGTTGGTGCTACAGAAGCATTTCTATAAGGCTGTGCGTCTGTCAGGAAGGGGTGGCTTTATTCTGAATTTCGACTGAAAATTGTGAAATTCTCCATTACGATTTTCCTTTGATTAAATAGCATTCTGATATTCTTTGAAAAACTCTCTCTGAAAAAGTTTATTTTTACAGAGACAAAAAGCTTGCCTGCAGACAATTAGAAAAAAATAATATGCAAATATCTTTTGTTGATCGTTTCCCAAACTCTGCTTTGTGTCAGCAGCTCTGGAAGGTTCAAATATTTGTAATGGCAGGGGAGCGGCGTGTTCCAAATCAATGTGGTAAACAAATCCGCTCACACGCTAACTTCATTTAAAATAAAATGCAATGTATTGACCATTCCTCAATGACTACCACCCTCAATTCCTTGTGGGAAATCTAAAGCAACTCCAGAATGGCCCTCACTTTTGAAATAAAAGCATCTACCAACAGAACATCTAACATCAGTCCTGTATTCAAGCCTGCCACATCTACTGTACAGATATATACTAAATGTTGCTCATATACTTCATTCATCAAAAAAATCAATAAGGAATATGAGCTCAAACAGATCTAAAATGCATCTTAAGCTGAGGGAAAGCAAAGCCACTTTTTCAGGAACAGTGACTTGAAACCTGGTTCTAGGATTCACTCGGTAATCCAGGATTGATGCTGTCAGTAGCACAGCTTGATTCTAGGATTCACTCGGTAATCCAGGATTGATGCTGTCAGTAGCACAGCTTGATTCTAGGATTCACTAGGTATTCCAGGATTGATGCTGTCAGTAGCACAGCTTGATTCTAGGATTCAAAAACATTATTAAACATTATTAAAATAAAAAAGACAGACAACCAAACATGGGCACTGAAGGAATCTACCTGGGGACAGATTACAACATAATTCAATTCCCACAGTGGAGTAAACTGTCAGGAAATAAAGGAATTCAAATTATTGTATACAAATATGAAGGCTAAAGCCAAAAAAGAAGTTGCCAGAGAGAAACGAGAGCAACGTGCGACTGGTGGTGGACCTCCCCCCACAGCCATTGATAACATTTCTCAAACATGTGGAGTTCTTGCCCCAACAATTTAATAGTTTGAGAAATCTGTGTGATGACAATGCATCCTTCAACAAGGAAGCTTCTACTGGGGTAATAATATTTAGTCAGACAGTTGTATAGATTAAAAAAAATCTGGATATTTAGTATATATAGGCCATGAAATAATAAACTACATATTAGTTATTTTACCTTGGTAGTGAGTAGATGTGCTGATTACCCATTTTAAATTTGCGTTAATAATTAAAATAATTAACCAACCAAGAATCAAATCACCTAACATTTATTCCACAGATTGGATAAAGATTTCATTTTCTTTGGTTGTTATATTCTAGGTAGCTGATGAGTTGTTTGAAGGCCTCTCTGATGCGGATGCCTCTCATTGTAGCTATGCTGTAGCTGTAGCGTCACCTCCCATAGAGCAAGGACCTCCCACTTTTACTTCATCACCTGCAAAGAAAATGAGATCAGAAACAGCTGACCCTGGCCTAGCCCTGCTTGAGATGGCTCGTAAAAAATGACATTAAAATGAGAATCTACGCATTAAAGGAGGAGAAGCTGAGATTATAACTAGCTGCTTTGAAAAGGGAGGGTAGTAAGCAGTTTGACAATGCTTCGTTTCGACTCCCAGTTCCCTTCCTTTATTTTATGCTTTTATTTTCGCAATCATTATTGTTGTAAAGAAACAAATGGCTTGAGCCTTTCAATTCAACCCTGCCTCCGTCTAATCTCTGTCCCAAAGAAACCGAAACGCTGCAGTATTGTATCTTCTGTATGTCAGCTGTTCTTTCCCCTCAAAATAATCTACTATGTACTGGTGAAATAGTAATCTCTTATTTGACCCTGTTTTAATTCATGATAAACTGTGTCGCCAACTTCTGTCTCATCGCCTGTCCATCTTGATGTCTTTCATGTAAGGAGACATTGAGATAGTTTCATCAGGAGGTACTGCTTTGAAATCCTGAAGCCCCGCTCATCTACTGAAATTATACAAAACTGCACATGCCGCTATGATCACAAGTGACCTTTCCAATTTAACACGAAGAAATGTTAAACATGGAAACCTCTTTTTAAGAACTCTGAGTGTCCGTTCAGTAACATTTCTAGTCTGTGCATGAGCCTTGTTGAAACGTCTTCCAGGGTTTAAAATTGGGGTCATTAAATACTGCCTACAGGGGTTGCCATTGTCGCCTAACAATATACCTTCAATCTCACTGTTTTCAGACAAAACTGTTTTCAAATATTCGAGAATCGTGTGTAGATCCGGGTGTGGCAGGCTGGCTCGCAGTGGTGAGGTTGATGACGTCACGGACCAGGAAGTAACTCAAACCAAAACAGTGGATGGGCGGGTGAAGCTGAATGCAATTGCATTCAGCGTATTTAATAAACAAACAAATGATTTTAACATAACACAAAACAAAAGGGCACGAGGGCCAAACGAATAAACAAACAAACAAGTAAGTGTCGTGCTGGATAATCCAGCACGTTTTAACAATTGTTTTTAAATGTTGTTCTTTCTCTCCGCTACCCGTACTCTCCTCTCTACACTCCACCACGAGTGCAGAGAGCTGCAGGTTTATATACTCTGGCCGAGGGATTAACTAGTTGTTAATTATCTTATTATCCCTCGGCCAGAGTCTGCACGCGTTTGGTAAGGATGCATGACTGTCAGCTAGTTAAATAATCAGTAGCTGATCAGCCATGCATCCTCACGGGGTTTTTAAATATAATAAAAGACGCTGCGCTTTTATCCGCGCCGCAAACAAAAATACAAATAATAATAAATAGGGGCAGGACACTCCGCCACACACGCCCCCCCTTGTGCACAGCACACATGGCCTTTTCGGCCACCTACCCCCTTATTCCCTAAAGTCCCGGTTAGCAGTCCCGGCGCAGGAACAGGGGCAGCAACGGGCCAAAGGTGGCGGCCACGGTGGGATGTCCTCCTCCCACCCAAACAACTGTAGCATCCCAGTGGACCACGCACAGGCTGGTTCCTCTGGCCAGAAAAATTTTGGGGGTGGTCTCCAGACCTGCCCCCCCTTCTTCATGGCCGGCAGCTCCCCTCCGTGGGGCTCCGGCCACCCTTTTTCCGGCAGCGAAATTGCTGCGGGGGAAGCTGGTCTCCTGACCTCCCCCCTCTTTTCCATGGCCGGCAGCTCCCCTTCATGGGGTTCCAGCCATAGTATTTCCTGCCGCGTAAGTGCGGCTGGGGGAGCTGGTATTCTGACCTCCCCCCCCCTTCTTCGTGGCCGGCAGCTGCCCTTCATGGGGCTCCAGCCACAGTATTTCCTGCCGCATGGCAGGAGTGGTAGCGACCCCAGGCAAAACAGGACCCTCGGGAGGCGAAGGTAGCAGCTGCAGACCTTTGGCAGGCAATGGCAGCAGCAGCGGACCCTCGGGGGGCGACGGCAGCCGCAGCGGACCCTCATGGGGCGACGGCAGCAGCAGTGGACCCTCGGGAGGCGATGGCAGCAGCAGCAGCGGACCCTCGGGAGGTGAACTCGGGAGGGGAGCCCCTGGCCATGGAGGCCGCAGCGGGAGCTCCACTTCTCCCTCGTTCCCTGTAACTGGTGGCTCTCCAGGCGATGTGGCGCAACAGGCAGCCCCGGGCGATATGGAGCAACAGGCAGCCCCGGGCAATGCGGAGCAACAGGCAGCCCCGGGCGATACGGAGCAACAGGCAGCCCCGGGCGATGCGGAGCAACAGGCAGCCCCGGCTGATGCGGAGCAACAGGCAGCCCTGGGCAAAGCGAGGCAGACATCCTTGGGCGAAGCGAGGCAGGCATCCTTGGGCGGTGCGAGGCAGGGCAGGAGCAGTCCTTCCCATGATGGTGGATGTGGAACCAGCAGGTATTCACCCTCTGCTGGTGGAGGTGGAGATGGAACCAGCAGGTATTCACCCTCTGCTGGTGGAGGTGGGAGGGGCAAGCAGTCCTCCCACGGCGGTTGAGGCGGAACCAGCAGGTATTCACGGGGTATTTATCCGCGCCGCAAACAAAAATACAAATAATAATAAATAGGGGCGGGACACTCCGCCACACCGGGCCATCGAGCAACTACGTTGGTAATATTTAGCTCTGAATCACTGACCATTTGTACATTGATTGAAAAAAAAACCTTTTAAATTCCGAAAAGTTTCAGCACTATCGCCCCCTGGTGATATTATTGGCACAGGGGTGCAACAAAGACAATTGCTGTATACGATGGATAGTTTGTTCCGTTGGAAAAGTTATGTATTGCTCTCGTAAACTTGCAATAGCTTCAGTGATCCTGTGAATTACTCTGCACACAGAGACACATCGTTATGAAGTCACTGATTACTTTTTGAAAAGACCGTGTGGCATTGTTATTAGCACTTCAGTGAGAGGCGGAAGAGGATCTTTTTTGTCTCTGTATCTGACGATTTGTGGTTTTAATATCTCCACCTGCCCAATTTATACTTTCTTTTCTCATACGGAATCTCTGTACAAAACTTTCATCGTTAAATTCAACAAATGGATTGCTACGAACACAAGCAATAAGATATCTGAATTTGTCGGACAAGTTCAAAATAACCAGCAACCATAACTTCATAACAATCCAGACTCAATCCCCCCTCACACCAGGATTGGAATGTAATCCAGGATCAAACGTGAATCTTGATGTGCACAATGGAAAAAATATGTCAATCCAGGATTCAATCCGAGATGCAGTCCATTCCTGGCTGAATCTCGATGTGCGCAATCCACCCCAATTTATCCCCTGGTGTGCTGTGCAGTGTCCTGAAACCTAGTCTCCTGAAACCAAGTTCCAAGCCACAAAGAGGCTTCGTGTTCCCTCAAGCTTTACAGTGCATTAAGTCCAAAGAGTTGCGAAATCCAGCCGGGTGCCAGTGACTGTGGGGCTTGCATGATTTTGGTTCCCATTACTTGGCAGTGCTTACTGCATTGTGGTGTTTCAGTGCAGTCTGTTGATTCTCTCTTTGTCTTTAACTCTCAGAGTCGGACACACTCTGTGTGTTTCAGGACAAGAAGTACCGAGCAGGAGAGAGGTGGCACCCATTCCTGGAGCCCTATGGATTTGTGTATTGTATTAACTGTGTCTGCAGCGAGGTATAGTGCCTTCAATATACCATGGAGTCGGGCACTGTCCCTTCTGAAAATGTGTGTGAAGGAAAATACGAAACACACAAAGGGTTGTGTTGTTTGCTTTGATTAATTAAATACAGCTGGATATTTACGGAACCTTTCATAATAATAATAATAATACATCTATTTATTTAGTAATAAATGAACTCAAAATGGTACACTATTTCATTTTCTGTTTAATCACATGAAAACTCTAAAGTTTACATACTCCTGTGACCTCAGAAGAGGTTTAACTTATTTACTATTCCTGAAACTTTTTTAAACAGCAAAGAACATTTTCATAAATATCAAACTGTATTATTTTTATTCAAACTGACTTTAAACACAGAATGAAGCTTTGTAAATAGAGCCCATGATCTCAGAGTACGTCAGGCACACCAGGGTGTAACCATTAACCTGTACATCTGCAATACTCTGCCCCTAGAGGATGTAAGACATATTGCATTATTTACTGATACTTTCACTAAAGCAGGGCTTCTCAAACTCCGTCCTGGGGACCCCCTGTGTCTGCTGGTTTCCTTTCCAACTGAGCTCTCAATTACTGCACTGCACTAGAGGCAAAGTCTTGTGAGAGGGGGTTATTGGATCTGGTGTACCAGGTGTACTTATAGATTATAACTCTTAAGGTCTGAACCATAAGGTGCTGTGTTTATTCCAGATTGTATTCAGTGGTGAATGACACTGAACAGACCCAGCATAACTTACCTGAACCCTTAAACCTCTTCAGTAATATTCCACTCACACTCCCTCACAGCCATGCTGAGCTGTGCAGAGTGGAGCTTTTACTTGAGTATGCCAAATACGGTATTAGGTAAGGGCCCTAATAAAGTGTCCAGTCAGTGTATACTGTGCAGCTTGTGTTGGTTGTAACATTCTGTGTAAAGCATGTCTCCTGTGTGGCAGAGTGGCAATGTGGTGTGCAATCGAGTGAAGTGCCCGATGAGCCAGTGTGCCAGTCCTGTACCCGTCTCCCAGCAGTGCTGCCCTCGATGCCCAGGTAAGGACTACATTATTAAAGTCATTGTATAAAAAAAATATTGAATTCCATAAATCTAACCTATTTTGCACATTTATTAGCTACATACAGTAGGTTCCAAATGTGCAGTTTTGAAAGAAAAACGTTTTATTGCAAACATGTACCTCCATTTTAAAACAGACATCTGGTACTGCACTAGGTTAAAGAAAGTTCTGCTTGCCTTGTTTTCCAGGAAGTCAGTTACTGCTTTACCTCCTTGGTTATTTTACTCCAGCAGTAACTTCTGGATCAAAGCATATTACTGGCTGAAAGCATGTTGCCAAGTCAATAGGGAAAGCAGCTGATTGGTTATTGACAGGAAGAACAGCTGTGAAGGGGTGGGGACAATTTCACTATCCAGGAAGTGCAAGACAGTCTAAAAGTATGTCTTCCAAACAGAGATTTCTTTAACCTTGTGTAGTACCAGATTTCGTGTTTTAAAATGAAATACATGTTGGCTAAAACTTGTGATTCTTTCAAAATTGCATGACAGAGAACATTAATGGAACTATGTTGTTAGCTTTGAATACTTTAAAGAGAATTACATTTTCAGAGTATTTTTTACTCTTACTTTTTATGATGTTTGAATCATGTTTTATTTTATTACAATGTGAGAACTTGTTTCTGTAGTACACAGTTTGACACGTCCTGTCACCACATTATATAATACCTCCCGTCTTTGTGCAATGGGTTATTTTAAATATACAATGCAACCTGCCTTCGAAAAATCATTGTAAAGTCTTGGAAAGCAATCCTCCGAGGCTAAATTCAAGACCTAATCAAGACTGAAGAACTCGAATTGCATTGGCTGGGTTTCAGCTGTTGTTCCTGGCAAATCCTGCTGTTCAAAGGTTCCAAATACAAAATATTTAAATTGTGTCAAAACAGCAAACCCCAACCACACAACTCCCAGGAGAGCACCGTGGTTTCCCTAGTCAGTTTCCAACCTTAGTCATGCGCTAGCAAGCCGTGTTTAAAGCGACCGCAGGGCAGCACATTAAGTGATTCTTCTAGGTGAATTGGTCATGTACTTGCGAGATGCAAACAATGCCTGAATTTCAAATATGCGGGGTCACTTTATATAAAGTAGCCCACAACTTTGATCTCGTTCTTAGTTTTAATGGATGGCACAAGTTTTTGGCACACAGCTCAGTCTGTCTGGCTCCTAGAGTTTTGACTGCCCAAGGCACATGAAGACTTCCAGTTACTGATTGGGAGCATATTTATGACAAGTCTCCTGGTAGTCATGTCAAACTAACACGGTTGTGTTTTTGAAATGTTTCCCTATTACATCTTTAAAAATGTCATTTCATTTGTAAAGCAGAGCCTGCATTTCAGATATGGCTTTGTTGGAATGTTGGATTTATTCTCATTGTTCTTACTCAAGCCTTGCAGCTTTTTAAAAACCAAATGCTGTCACTGAAGACCGTCTCTTTCTTTTCAGAAGAGCCCCCCTCTCCCTTGATCTCGAAGGTCAGCGGAAAGGCCTGCAACTATAACGGAGTCGTCTACCAGCACGGGGAGATGTTTGCGGCTGAAGGGCTGTTTCTCAACCGGCTGGCCAATCAGTGTGCCCAGTGCAGCTGCTCGGTATGCGAGGTTCATTACATTACGTTACCTTCACAAAGATCTTAGGTGGCAAGGCCTTGTTGAAATACCCAGCTTGGAATTGGAATACACATTTACTAGCCCTAGCAGGGTAAACCATGCGCTTCAAAGACAAACTGCTTACCATTCAGCTAAAGAGCTAGCTCTGTAGTCGAGAGGTAAGTGCACGTCTTATGCTGGTGTTAATATTATGAACTCATCAGCCACTAGGTGGAGAGTTATTACTCAAGGTTTACAGCACATGCATTCATTTAACCAGTTTAACCAGCTCCTCATTTAGCCCCTGAACCAGCACGACCATCTGAAACCCAGCATACACCAGTGCAGGTTATTGCTGGAGTTTCCAAAAGTGACAGTGGCACTACAATGGAACACTGTGGTCCCGTATTTTTGGGGCAGTAGTAGCACAAGGGCCACTACAAAGAGACGAGGCTGTCATGAGTACAGTAGTTTTGATATGCCTATGACAGAATTAATGCACATTGTTGATACCACATCAGCACCACAGCCAAGTACTGTTCCACTCATAAACATTTTCATTGTCAGACCATGGAGTTGGTGTACGTGTACCATGAAACAATCATGGTGAGCAATGGTACCCTGGTTTACCCACTGTCTGAAACATCAGCAATCCGATACACACTGTGATTTCCTGTTCTTAAAATGGGTGTTTAACCAGGTGTTCCCTCGTTGATTTCAGGAAGGGAATGTGTACTGCGGACTCCGGACCTGTCCCAAGCTGACCTGCTCTTTCCCAGTGTCTGTCCCTGACTCCTGCTGCCAGGTGTGCAAAGGTAAAAAGGAAGCTGAAAAGTTAGCGCCACATGCACATGCTCTGCAGGTCAGTTTAATACAGTGGCCGCTGGCAGTCAATGCTCTTACAAACGAAGGATCTTCAGTGCCTGAGCAATAGGAATTTCTGAAGTGAGTTGGTTTTATAAATGACCACTATGGATGTGCAGCTGCTGTTTCTGCTCCCTCTGCCATCGTGAGTTAGTCAATTGAATGAAATCAGAGTTCAATCAAAAGCAGTGGTTGAAAAGCTACATTTGTTAGCAAGCCTGGTAGATTGTGGTCAAAGCAAAAACAGTAATAGAGAACTATAAAAGAAAATCACACAGTCTAGAAGCACCATCTGCCTAGTTCTTAATAATTCCACAACTCTTCTTTGTTGCTATACTGTAGTGTACGTATCTCAAATGTGCAGTTTTGAAAGAAGTACTAAAACACTACAGCAAACGTATTTTCATTCTCAAAAAGCTGACGTTGTCCCAGTTTAAATACATCTCTGTTTACAAGCCGTGCTTTCAGCTAGTTCTGCACTTCCTTGGTCATCTCACCAGATTACATTTTTCCCACCCCTTCAGTGCCTCCTTTTTTGTGCCATTAACCAACCAGCTGCTTTCCCTATTGACTGACTTGCTTTACCGCCATTAACATGACTCCGAAGGAAGACAGTGCTGAGATGAAATTACAACAGTCTTGAAACAGTAACACTCTTCCTAAAAGCATGTCGTACCTGTTGAGACGTGCCCTTGTTTAAAACTCTGTTCCTTTTCTTCAGGAGATGGGGATTCTTCGTGGGATCAGGGTGATGGGGAACCCTTCCGACAGCCCTCCAACAGAGAAGCTGTATGTACACTCTTTAGAGGGCACCGTTCTGTTCTCTCTCGCAGCTATACTTTATTATAAAACTGAACATTGCTGTGTGACACTGGAGTTCTTGCTAACAGGAAGATGCTGATATTATTTCAGATGGACTTATCTTACTGCCATCATAGTTGTATTGTGTTTAATCCATGTCACGTAATTCTGGTTCTGGTTAAACATGAACTATTGCCATGGTTAGTTAACCATTGCCAGACCGTGCTTGGCCTATGGCACCACAGCCAAACCATGGTCAACTCATACACTGTCAGTTTCAGATGGAGTTTCAAAGCATGGCTGTACAGCACACACTTTACTGAATATCTGAGTTGAACCTTCTGTCAAACCATGTGAAATCTATCAATAAAACAATAAATATAATAATATCAGTAAATTATAACGACGGTTAAGTATGCATAGTTATTGTACCTGTATTTTGAAGTGTATCCCAATATTGAAAACCTAATGTATGGTGTACATTAAATTAATGATGAACTCTGGCATGTAAACTTATACTAACACAACCTGCTGCTGCCTGCAATTTCAGAGGCACTCCTATCACCGCACACAGCCAGAGACCCTGTCTGCCTCTGGGAGGCCTCTGTTCAGTCTGCCCCGCCTGGCGAGCTCCAGGACTCACCGCGGCCTGCTGTCTGACCACCAGCAGGCGTCCGGGACCATCGTACAGATCGTCATCAACAGCAAGCACAAGCATGGGCGAGGTGAGAGCGGTCGAATAGGGCCAGCCTAGAGCAGGCGGGCCACAGTGAACACAACCAGAGGGGATTCTGGGCTGTCATATCCATGGAAGATGTTGTATAGAGGCCTGGCAATGGAAGTATGCTGTTGACATGAAAGTGTGTGTGAGCTGGCCTGGGCACATACTTGTAGATGGTTCATAGGACTGCTTTGATTACTGCCAAGTCTTTTTCAATTAAATACATATTCAAACACCATCACGCATTTTATTGAAAGTAAACTGGCCCCTGAAAGAAGACAAGCATGCAAGCTTCATAGCTCCAGCCATAGTAAAAAAGTGAGTTAGTTTGCCAGCTGAACCGTCATTCTTTTTCTCCTATTTTTATATTACAATCAAAGAAACAACATCTGCAGCCAGGTTCTTGATTCTTGAAGCCAACTAGATATTGTTCCAGATACTGTACAATATATTTAGTATTAAAAAATATTGCACTATGGCACAGTAAGGGAATGTCTAATCTTGTATGCATCTTTCTCAAAACAACAAAAAAAATACCATTAGTCTAGTTTCTAATAATGCTTAGTTTCTCTGTAAATAATATGTTCAATAGTTTATTTTATTTAGCTTTTACAGTGTTAGTCAGGTGTTTTCTTGGAGGGGAATTATAAACTCAGGTTCTTCACATTATAGTACTAAAATATATAGTATATACAGTATTATAACTTACAGGAACTCTTTATATTTGTGGCCACTGTACATTGCTCTTACACATATGCCACACGGATTAGCTCCATTGAATAACCCCTTTGTCTCCCTTCTCCAGTGTGTGTGTCGAATGGAAAGACGTACTCGCACGGAGAATCCTGGCACCCAAACCTACGCCCCTTTGGAGTTATGGAGTGTGTGCTGTGCACCTGCAACCTCACCAAACAGGAGTGCAAGAAAATCCACTGTCCCGACAGGTACCCCTGCAAATACCCACAGAAGATAGATGGAAAGTGCTGCAAGGTTTGTCCAGGTAAAGTCAACTTTATATATATATATATATATATATATATATATATATATATATAAAACAAAGGTTCTGACCAATATAAGGCAATTTGTATATTAAAGAATGTCTCTACAAAGTCATACAATAGTTCTTAGCAATTGTAAACCAACCCTGCATACCTTGCTTTTTTATTAATATTTGTGGAGTTGGCACTGGTCCCAGACTCAAAAATCTCATGACCATTTATGTTGCTTAAAAACATTTTGATTCAAATAGAACAAAGAAAAAACACAGCATTTCAACTCACTGCGTGTCTTCATGAGGTGTATAACAGCTTTAGGGTATATATATACATATATATATATTTAATAAAAGACAAAATGCACAATGAATCTACTCATTGAACAATTCATGAAAGAATATACACAGACATATCATTATATCAAGTTACAGATCACAATATTCAGCATCACATAACATTTTGAACTATACAACCACTATATATATATACTGTATATACACACTGATGCACAAAAGAAATGCAACACTCAGGTTTAATGGATTTAATCAAATATTTTAAACATAGATATCAAACAAAATCACAGAAAATGTGAACAAAAATACAAATCACCTGATCAGCCTCTGGATAGACTGCTGTGGGATATTCCGCCACTCTTTCTGTGCAGCTGCAGCCAGCTGGTGAAGATTGGCTGGTCGTGGTTGTCTCCTGTGGATGGCACTAGCGATCTGGTCCCACAGATGTTCTATTGGACACAGGTCAGGAGAAAAAGCTGTCCACAGCAAGACCTCGACATTGTTTTCTTGAAGTTGTGCAATTGTAATCCTAGCACTGTGTGGTCTTGCATTGTCCTGCTGGAAAATCGACACTTCCGGATTGGCTTGCAGGAACGGAAAAACTGTTGCCTGAAGGACTTTGTCAATGTATCGCTGAGCAGTAAGGTTGCCCTCAATCTGTACCAAAGGTGTTCTTGTGTTAAAGGAGATTCCTCCCCACATCATCACACTGCCACCACCCCACCGGTTGGCTTGAACAACGCAACAGTCAGCATAACGCTCACCACGACGTCTCCACACGTTGTCTTCCGTCAGGTCTGTCAAGGGCAAAATGGTATTCATCAGTGAATAAAACACTTCACCACTCTCTCTTCCGCCACCTCAGATGTTCTCTGGCCCACAGAAGACATGTTACCCCTGAACGGCCTCCAAACATGCAAATCATTTTCATGCAGACGGCGAGCTACAGTCATTCTGCTGATGCACGGGTTATTTCTTCCTGGAATTTCTCATCTGTATCCACTGCAGTCTGAAAACTATTACGCAGATGGATCAGTCGGATGTGACGGTCCTGGTCTGGTGTGGTGTCCCTCTGCCTTCCAGGACGTGGCCTGTCCCTCACAGAGCTGGTTTCCTGGTTTCTCTGGACTAGTCTGCTGATTGTTGAAGGAGAACATCTCATTCTCTGGGCAACTTCTCTCGCAGACAGGCTGCCTTCAATCATGCTGATAGCAACCAGGTGATTTTCATTACTCAAGCGGGACATAGTCGTATCTTTCGCTGTTCTTGCGTTAATTAAAGTCATGTCTTTTTGAATGGCTATTTATACAGATTCTTAATTCAACTAATTTTGGCAATTTTAACTAAACTCAAACACTGAGCACCTGGCGTTTTTATGAAATCACAGGACTTGAGCTCAGTATTTTTTTTTATTCCAAGGAACAATGCTACTCAAACAATCAACAAACCTATCTGCTCACTATTTAAAATGTAAATAACATTATGTATGTGCCCAATGAGCTAATGATGTAAAAACTTAGTAATGATGTAAAACTTAGACTGTTGTGTTTTCATTGTGCATCAGGCTGATGAGTTCACTTGATAAACTGGACTGTGAAATTTGCTGATACAGACTCGGGAGATTAATTAAACAGTGAACAGCTAGTCAGTACTGCAGGCAGCATGCTGTAGCGTCTCAGGATTGAACAGCACCACAGAATAGACCCAAGAATAGCCAGTTCCACCTGTATTTCACTCCTGCTGTAAGTGCTCACTGGCCTTTTCCAACACAAGTGAATGACAGCGAGTGGCACCTGCATTGAACTGCTCCTGTGCTAGCTGGTTTCTTATAAATGTGACAGCAATTCTTTATTTTGCCTTCATTTTTTTTCTACACCATGAAATGTTATCTTGATAAAAGAAACACAAGCAATAAAAAAAAATGTTACCAAGATATTCCCTTTTTCCTGGGTCAGATAATAATTCTTGATTTGAGTTCAAGTTTACCCAGTTTTTGAGCCTGTTTACTCCCGTATCTATTCACTGATGTTTTGCTGCGTGCTAGAATTCGAAATTAATGTTCCAGTTCCTGCCCTTCACTAAAATAACATTGTTTTCTCCTCATTCACTCCTAAATCACACACATACTTGTGCAGACCCATACCCAAACGGTACAAAAGGGATATGCTTACTATGATTATTTTGCACAGATATTTAAAAATGTTCAAGTACAAGTGTTTCCTGCCGCAATTTCAACATCATCATCAATAAGTATCAATAATGAAACACGCTCCATTTAAAAAAGCCTGCTTCTTTTATCAGATATTAATTATATTAGCTCTTGTACAGTGCACAGCTCTGGTCAGTGCATTCACAAGCTTGCTGAGTCTCTGATGCTGATTGGTAAGGGAAACATGCTGAACTTGAGTCTGATTCCTCCCCAGCCTGACTGTTTTAGGAGTGACCTTTTCAAACATTCCTGAATGTTGGTGGTTAGCACCGCTGATATCTGTGCACTTGAAGAGTAGGATGTGTTGATGAATAAATACTGTATATTATTCCATAGTTTAGCCTTGGTGCTATAAGCAGACTATGATGACTAGGTTATTTAAAGTTTATTCTCCTCTTAGATGTAGGTAGGGAGGTATATTTCCTCCCCCTTCAAACCAGCTTGCAACTATGTCACCCTGAAATTTCCGAATCAACTAGTTTTTCCACATGGGACACTATTTTATGCTGTTGTTAAATTATTTATTTATTATTTATTTCTTAGCAGACACCCTTATCCTTAATTGTTACAAGATATCACATTCTTTTTACATACAATTACCCATTTATACAGTTGGGTTTTTACTGGAGCAATCTAGATAAAGTACCTTGCTCAAGGGTACAGCAGCAGTGTCCCCCACCTGGGATTGAACCCACGACCCTCCGGTCAAGAGTCCAAAGCCCTAACCACTACTCCACACTGCTGCCCCACGTGTATCCAGCTGTATTGACGTGTATCAAGCTGTATTTTATTCCTGTATTCGGGTCCTCTGAGTGGCTTGTTTTGCATTGTAATGCCTGATCAGATTACACAGTATGAAGCTAACATGTGTTTGTGGTGTGTGTCTGTGAAAACCAAGACGCAGAGTCCTGGTACAGCAGGAATGGATTTCATTGCTAGAGTCAATGCTGGAATGCTGCGTTTAATCACTCAGATTCAGAGCATAACTCAGCGTCTTGGAATAAACCACCGTGTCTGATTCACTGTGTGTCTTATTAATGTTCTGTGACACCATAAACCACTGTGACTGATTCACTGTGTGTCTTATTAATATGCTGTGGCACCAAAAACCCACCCATAGTAACTGCAATGCATACAATATTGAACAACTGAAGCCCTATCATTGAAAAAATAAATAATAAACAAACAAAGACAATTCACAGAGCTGCTCATACGTGTGTCACACCGGTTTAAATATATCTACTGCTAACCCGGTTGTGACTAAACTTGGTAAGGACATTCTTCAGCAGCAATGATGGAGTTGCAGAATGAGGGATGTATGTATAAGCTTCATTGTGTGTTGCTGTAGCTGCAGACATGGCGCTGCAGAGAGACGACAGTAAGGAGTATTTCTGTGGTGAAGAGACTCTGCCTGTGTATGAGTCAGTGTTTGCTGGGGAGGAGGAGACCATCAGAAGAATTGCACTGGAAACAGAGACCCCCCCTGAGGCTGAGCTGCACATATGGACTATAGGAAAAGGTAAGACTGCAGGGTGCACTCCATAGACTGTATAATGGGCTTTTACTTGAGAACATGCAGGAAATCCTTTGGTTTCGTATATAAACCCATGCGCCTGCCTCTGAGATAAGTTCAAATACAAGACGTTGTAGGGCTAAGATGTTTATAAATCTCTGCATTACTAGACACCAACATGTGTGACAAGGACATTGATAAAGACCACATTAAAGCATTGTACAGTAAGTCTTGCATACAAGTCCAGAGTTTCAGAACATGGTTGTACATCACAGCCAGTCATTGCTATACTGTGATGGACCAGGACCCTCTCACATGTCTAAGCTGCTCACATCTACTAGGTCTGAGCCTGCACCCAAACGTTTATTCAGATTCTGGTTGCATCCCAATTTTGTTGGATTCTGCACAGATTCAGAAAAACTCAGCATAACATCTATTGTTTATAATAAACCTGATGGAATGTGGGACACTGGCTCAGCCAATCAGGCTGCAGGATTGCCGGTGTATAACTCACTGGTAAAGGCTGGTACTCTAAACCAAAAGCCTCATCACTTGTATTAAATTCTAATGCATTAGTTCACCACTACTGTAGTTTGAAACTCAAAACAAGCATATTGGGTCACTTTTTGTGTAATTTTGTATGTTTAACACTTAAAAATGTCTTCATTCACAAAAACTATTTTTTAGTTAATAATAGTAATATTACCTAACACTGGCTTTGACCTAACTATAGCTTAGCCATCACTGTGGCTGTTTATCTATAGTAGGTGGTCCTGTGACGTCACCATGTTAGATATTAGAAACTGTGCGCCTAGGCTGTTGCAGTACAAGTATACATCTAGATTGATTTGACCACCTCTATGCTAGAGCCAGTCACACCAAGGAAGCCTTGAGATGAGAGCCAGTGGCAAAACCTGGAGCTGGGAAACAAGGAAGGGGGACGGGGGGATGAACCATAAAAGAGTCTGCGTTGTCCTGAAGGATTGATAATACATTTGGGCAGACACTCCTTTAAAATAGATTCATGACTTTTATCTCTTTGTACCTTCAGTGCTGATTTCTACCGAGAACAAATAAACAAATGCCAACATGAACTGACATTCATTATCTTGATCACAGCTCTATACATTTCAATGCTGATATTTTCTAACACAGGTTATTTACTTGCTTTCTTATCCAGGTGTTTTGCGAAACTTCCGAATTGAGAAAATGTCAAGGAAAGACTTTCACCTACTGAGGGACTTCAAACCACTGACAAAGACCACGCACAGTATGTGTTCCTCTCCTCTCGGTTTTCAGTGATAGCCCAGTGATAATTTCAGTGGTTTTGTTTCTTCAGTTTTATCATTTCAGTGTTGATAGTAAGTTGTGCTTCAATACTATTTATGCTAATCATCGTACTGTATGTTTCTATGTTTTTATTATTTCTTTTTTATTTATGTTTGCTGTTTTTTGTTTTATGCAAAGTATGCAAAGTCTAAAGAAAACTCATCAAAAAAACTAAGAACAATGGCCTGTAATGCCTGTAACAGCAGTGTATCACACAGCACTGCCTGCAACAGCAGCGTATCACACAGCACTGCCTGCAACAGCAGCGTATCACACAGCACTGCCTGTAACAGCAGTGTATCACACAGCACTGCCTGCAACAGCAGCGTATCACACAGCACTGCCTGCAACAGCAGCGTATCACACAGCACTGCCTGTAACAGCAGTGTATCACACAGCACTGCCCGTAACAGCAGTGTATCACACAGCACTGCCCGCAACAGCAGAGTATCACACAGCACTGCCCGTAACAGCAGTGTATCACACAGCACTGCCCGTAACAGCAGTGTATCACACAGCACTGCCCGTAACAGCAGTGTATCACACAGCACTGCCCGTAACAGCAGTGTATCACACAGCACTGCCTGCAACAGCAGAGTATCACACAGCACTGCCTGCAACAGCAGAGTATCACACAGCACTGCCCGTAACAGCAGTGTATCACACAGCACTGCCCGTAACAGCAGAGTATCACACAGCACTGCCTGCAACAGCAGTGTATCACACAGCACTGCCTGCAACAGCAGAGTATCACACAGCACTGCCCGTAACAGCAGCGTATCACACAGCACTGCCCGTAACAGCAGTGTATCACACAGCACTGCCCGTAACAGCAGTGTATCACACAGCACTGCCTGCAACAGCAGTGTATCACACAGCACTGCCTGTAACAGCAGCGTATCACACAGCACTGCCCGTAACAGCAGCGTATCACACAGCACTGCCCGTAACAGCAGTGTATCACACAGCACTGCCTGTAACAGCAGTGTATCACGCAGCACTGCCCGTAACAGCAGCGTATCACACAGCACTGCCTGTAACAGCAGCGTATCACACAGCACTGCCTGTAACAGCAGTGTATCACACAGCACTGCCTGTAACAGCAGTGTATCACACAGCACTGCCCGTTTCACGTGCAGCCTCTATCTTCGTTGTAAACGTGGCTTTCTTGACCCCTAACTAGTGTTACTGGCAGTGTGGTTGAGTCGCATGTTGTAGTGCGCGGGGTCGCCGGTTTCCGCCCAGCCTTCGCCCTGTTACATTAACATCATAAAAATGCATTAAAAATACAGAGGAAACCCGGATAGAGCAGAGACCAAATGAGCCTCTATTTAGATCTGCTTCTGATTCGATCTCTGATTTTGTAGCCTTAACCAAACGATGAAATGGGACTCCAGTAACAGAAGATGTTTTTTTTTTGATACCCTTCAGGTCGCTGGGAGATTTTCCGTGAAGGAGAGACCCAGGTCAGCCAGCTGTGTTCCAGCAGGTCCTGCAGGACGGAGCTGGAGGATCTGGTGAAGGTTCTGTACCTGGACAAGCCAATGAAAGGGCACTGCTGAGGAGGGGCTCTGCCCGAGCCAGAGGGAAGAGGACTCGTTCCACTGCACACTCCCACTCTGGGACTGCAGCGCAGTGCGTTCTGGGTTTTAAATGGTCCAAAACCAAACTGTCCTTCAGAACCCCTTTATTAGGAGTCTCGTTATTAATAAAGAGAATGTACAAGAATGTACTGGATAACAGAATTGAGCTACACATGGCATGGTGTTAGTAATACCCAGCAGGGAGTTATCACTTGCTATGGACTTGAAGTTCAAGAGTGGCTTTTATAGTAAAATATGAGAAGTAGGTTTTGTTTTTGATCTGTTTTATTTTGTAGTATTTCACTTTTGTTATCCTGGTCTTATGGTTCTTAATTCCAGATTTGCGACTATGATTGGTTTTAACAGGCCTTTGACATATAATTAGTGCGCTGCTTTTTTTAATTAATTTTTTTTTGAGGGGAACACAAAATACTATAATGCAGCATAAACCTTTTACAGTACCATGTCTAATCTGAGTCGACTCTCTTTCCCCATTGAAACATCATTGAGACCTGTTCATTGTGCGAGAGATGAAAACAGTATTGGAGTTGTAATACTGAACTTACAAACATTTTTAAATTGTAGGAATATTTTCAATCCAACTTGCTTTTCTATTGTTTACCTGGATCATCTGCCTGTTCTCACGTTAGAGGGTGAAACCTGACAGTTAACAGGTTTCACAATGCGCTCCTCAAAAAAACCCCACAGAAAACAAAAACCCTGCATATAGTAAACAATATCTCACTATACCGTTGAGTACAGGTTTTTATCAGTAGTGTCGCTTGGACTAAGACTTAGTGGAATAACATATTTTATAGATGTTTCCATTTTTCTTTCCAACCTCTGTAAGTAAGTTATGATTAGAACATCGTCTGAACTTCTTCAGAAACTCTTCATAAAACTGCTTACAACCTCACACATGGAGCATCAAAAAGCAATACATGAGTGTGACATTCCCACCACTCTCGTCCAAGGTCTTCTTGTGAAATACTGATAAACCTGGAAGCGTTCTGTATGGAATAAAGGAGAACTTCAGCAGAGTGCCTGTGGGAAGTCTAATCAAGACATGCATGCCGTGTGGTTGCGCAAAGTGATACAGGTTGGGGCAGATAGTATTGCCCATGTAACCTTTGCTTGCTCATGCATCTTGAATAGATATCCACCCCCTCTTCCAATACATGCAAATGATTTTAATGAGCAGGCGGTCTCTCCATGTTATGCAGATGGGTTATCTGTTCTTCATTATAGAACAAGTAATCCATTTCAAATCTGTGCAGGTGTCTCCCTTTTTTAGTTATGTTGATGCTGTTTTGGCATCTGTGTGGTTTGGTACTGTGCCATAACAAAGCACTTGTAAACAGGAATACAATCCTCTTATGTATGAAAGGGCCCTGTGGTTATTAACAACATGGTAAACCCTTACCTATACATCCGTCTCATTCGCTGTAGGTCTGTACTCTTAGAAAGATGTACTGCAAGCAGAGAGAGCAATAGAGGCCACGAATAACCGTAATACGTTTCTGCATCAAAAGGACATATAACAGTATTGAAAAGGCAATGTCCAAAGGAATTAAATAGCAAAACTCTTAAGAACAGTCTCGTGTTTTGTGTTGGAATCAAGTCTTTTATTTTCACATGTGCTCTATGGGGTCCCTCTCAGTCCAATCAGATGAAAGATAATTATGATTGCAATCCAACTGCCTTTTGAAAGCTAAGCGCAGAATCGAACCAGCATGGTATCCAGTATTCTCTTGGGTCAGACAGACGTATTTTGGTCTTTAGACAGGAACTGAAGGCATTTTGGCTATGTATTTATTTGTATTATAGATAACGTTGGCAGCATACAATTGTTATAGTTTTGCTTTGTATTCATTTGTAATCACAGAAATATAAGGATATGGTTAAGTGGATGTATGTAAAGGTATTTTTTACTTTGTTTCTTACTGAATCAATATACTGTACTATGCTTTCAAGGATTCTTGTTCATAGTAATGTATCGGTATTGGCGCTTATGTTGTGCTTTTTAAACTAATAAAGTACAATAGATATGTTGTAACATTTCACTTTTTTCTGCTGTGTTATCATACATCATTTTGAGAGTATGGGATAATTTGGGGTACATTTAAAAAGAATACAAAACAACTCCAACTCTATGGGCTGGTTTCTCAATCCACTATAATTTTGCTTTAAGTATGTTAGTCTAATACTAGTGCTAATCAGAGTATGTGAACCCAGCCTTGTGTGTGTGTATCAACAGGAAGAAATAAAAAGAAAACATCACTCATGTTTTCAAATCCCCCTTAGCAACTATAACTGAGATTGGATAAACCATTGCTGGCTGTGATAATTTCCTGATCACTCATGGAACAGCAATGACTGGCTGTGATGTGCGATATTCTGAAACTCCATGGTCTGACAATGTGTTGAACATGGACTGGGTGTGTTGAATGTACAGCATGAAACATGGTCTGTCAGTGGTTAACCATGGGGAATTAGGGTGAACCATGTTATTAGTTTGTGGTTTAACCATGGGGAAAACATGGCATATAGTTCACATGATGCAAATATCTAAGATCCAGTCAATTAGAAGAGTAAACAAGTGTATTGGTCTTTCTATCAGACTTAATAATGTCCTACAGTAGGGTAAAGACCAGTGTATGTTGGGTAGTGCTTTGCAGATAGGCACCCTGTAGACTTGAAACATGTTGGATTATTTTAAATATTCCTAATCAGTGTGTATACTCATACTGTCATACTGTACTCAGTGGTGCAGTCCTAAATCTGAAGGTACCTGAGCACCACTAAAATACAGATCCTCTAAAGAATTATTATACAAATTCACATTGCATTTGTATACTGAACTTCAATGAACAGTATGCATTTATCTAACGTCTAATGATTGTCATTACATGAGTGTAACTGCTATTTACTTAATGCTAATATTTCATTTATGCATTGGATTCCTTTGCATGATTCATTTCTGTTATATAAACGACATTGCAAGAGCTCTAAATATGATAGGATGCAACAGTAATATAATCTCATAGACCAGACTGACAGCTTCCACCCCATGCCACAGTGTTATACAACTCCCCATGCCTCATGTTGTCCCTTACCTGCCAATAGGGTAAAACTGCATGTTTGGCTATTTTCAGATGAAGAGGCTGATGGGCATTGAATCTCTGATAATCAGGGAGATATGAAGAGGCTGATGGGCACTGAATCTCTGATAATCAGAGATATGAAGAGGCTGATGGGCAGTGAATCTCTGATAATCAGGGAGATATGAAGAGGCTGATGGGCACTGAATCTGATAATCAGAGATATGAAGAGGCTGATGGGCTATTTCTCCTTTCCTGCATTAACATTTGAAACAGTAACACTTGTAAAGCAAAAAAGGTGAAAGTGGTACCTCCTGTTTACAAAATCCTTAAGCCCCTTTCACACTGGCACTCCTACCTGGGTTCCAACTCGGGTTCTGGCTACCTGGGTCACAATCCCGCATAGTGTGAAACCACGTACCCGGGCTGAGCCACACAACTCAACTGGGAGCAAGTGTGTTTCAAAACTAGACATTCTATTTAAAACATGATTTATATTAGGAACATTTCAGGAAACGTGGTTTTGTTTAAAAGCACTTTGTATACTTCTGCTTGTGTGTCAATGGATTGTCAGTAAACACATTGTACCACAAATGTGTGCATTACTATACAATCTCAGTTAGCTTGTAATGTTATACATGGATATAAATGATCTTATCTGTTCTCCATTGAACTTCAGTTTAAAGATTTTAACATGCAGTCAAGCAGCTTGTAGCATGCAAACCCAAGCCTTGGCGTTAAATCCAATCACAATGTTTTACCTCAGTTTGCTTTTTGCTGATGTTGCGTTACATCAGCTGTTCTAAATCTATTCAACCAAGTAACCAAGCTCTGAAAGATAAAGCACATTAAATGGCTGACTTGCCGTGGTTAGATCACGTTGAAAGTTTGGAATGTGCTGCAGGGTTAGCATGGACTGTGGCCACCTTGCCAATAACACTTATTCCGGATGAGTAAACTAAGCCTTTAACAGTAATACAATCAAAAGGAGCTATCAGCCAAAGCACCTCACTTATAAAAGGACAGATTTTAATTTGAGTTAAGAAACACAATAAAAATGGGCCATCTTGTGAGCGTGTGTGTGTGGCGGGGGAGGGGTTGGGGTTGGGGTTGGGGTTGGGGGTGAGGGGACGGACGGACGGACGTGTGACAATCACAATCCAGTTTCACTTGTTTGAGCAGGCCGGTGGTTGTAGAAGCATGATGTCACAGTGACAGCTTCAAATTCAGAGCTCTCCACAGCAACGGCACTGTTTAATCTGTAAACTATGCTACCCAGCTCCTGGTCCAGGCCCTGGTACTCTCCCGCCTAGACTACTGCAACTCCCTCCTGGCTGGCCTCCCTGCGTCCGCCACCCGTCCGCTCCAGCTCATCCAGAACTCTGCTGCTCGCCTGGTGTTCTCTCTACCTCGCTTCGCCCACGCTACTCCACTACTCCGCTCGCTCCACTGGCTCCCGATCACTGCTCGCATCCAGTTCAAGACTCTTATACTAGCCTACAGATGCCTTGATCAGACTGCACCCAGCTACCTCCAGACCCTCATCTCTCCCTACACCCCCACTCGACCTCTCCGCTCCGCCTGCACTAGAAGACTGGCTCTACCTCCGCTACGCTCCCCTGCCTCCCGAGCCCGCTCCTTCTCCACCCTTGCTCCGCAGTGGTGGAACGACCTTCCTACAGATGTCAGGACTGCCCAGTCCCTGACCACATTCCGGCGCCTCCTTAAGACTCACCTCTTCAAACAGCACCTGTAGAACTCCTCTGTTGTATCCTGGGACACTATCACCCTTCATTTAAATATGCTTTATTTTGCTCTTATCTGCCCCCTATTTTACTGCATTTAATCCTGTACCTCAGAATATTGTAATCTGCCAAGTGTTTAATCTGTAGTATTTTGTACTTAATCATATCCTGATGTAACTATCACTACTTAATCATATCCTGATGTAACTTTCACTATTATCTGCTGTATTATTGAATTGTGGTTTGTCACACTTGAGAATTATTGTATTTCTTGTTCTTATTGTATGACTTATATTGTAACACTTGAATGTATTTGTATTTGCTTGCGATTGTAAGTCGCCCTGGATAAGGGCGTCTGCTAAGAAATAAATAATAATAATAATAATAATAAACAGCATTAAATCTGTCATCATAAGTAAATGGGTAATTACATGGGAGTAATAGAAAACACATTGTTCTTCATCGGTACATGTAGTACCGAGGTACATGTATAGGAGGCTGTGTGGTCCAGTGGGTAAAGAAAAGGACTTGTAACCAGGAGGTCCCCGGTTCAAATCCCACCTCAGCCACTGACTCATTGTGTGACCCTGAGCAAGTCACTTAACCTCCTTGTGCTCCGTCTTTCGGGTGAGACGTAATTGTAAGTGACTCTTCAGCTGATGCATAGTTCACACACCCTAGTCTCTGTAAGTCGCCTTGGATAAAGGCGTCTGCTAAATAAACAAATAATGGTAGTCAGTCTTATTTTGAGTGTGGATCTTCTCTGTGCATCTGCATTCATGGTTACAGAGATTTTAACTTTTTATTATCTCACCAACAGAGGTCAGAATCCGGAACGGCAGTGCCTCACACAACTCTGCCCCTTTCAGTGTAGGCAAGAGGGGCACAGGTGTGAGGGGCACTGGGGAACCTTCTCGAAGGGCTGCACTTGAACGGGAGGGCAGTGTCGGCCCTAGGAGTCACTGGGCCCTGGTGCAAGACTCACCCCCTCAAACAAAAAGATAAAACATGCAGCACAGCTCCAGCACAACCTAAAGAAAACTCTTTAAATATAAATACATCGGCAGCAACATTTTAAACGGTCAAAAAACTGTTTTTTTGATTTTCCATATTCTAACGTTATTGTAAGATGACAGAACAGGACAGTAATCAATCAAGTAACAGTATATCCAAACATTTTAATAAATCAATTATGTACAAGATTAATCAGTGATTAATAACTCGATTTTGTTAATACTGAACATATTAATAGCTTCAAATTAGTCACAAATGCGTATTAATCATAGGCATCAATTGGATTTCTAAATGAATGTTATCAAGTACAAAAGTTAGTGCAAGATTGTTTCTTATCACAACTGGTGAATGTCCCAACTAGATATAATTCATGTCTAGATTTGGTATTAACAAACAATGAAGCATGGATACACAGCTTACAGGCAAATAAACCAAGGGCAGTACATCAATAGTACAAAGACAATGGTCTACAATTCCAGGACAGCAGACTACAAAGGAATGCAACTGGGACTGGGATAGAATACTAATAGATAATGAAGCTGAAAACAACTGGATTAAATTTTAGGGATATAATGTTAGAAATGCAGGATACATGTATGCCAAAAATGATAACTTAAGAAAATGAAACCACGATGGGTAAATTGATCTATTAAGCTGGGTATTAAAACAAAGGGAGCAGCCTCACAAACAGAGTACAGAGGCCTGTAGAGACCTAAAAAAAACAGACGAGGAGAGCGAAAAGGGAATTAGCGGCAGATAGTAAACTTAATCCGAAAGGGTTTTTTCAATATGTTAATGCTAAAAGGAAACTGAACGAGGATGTCAGTAGTTTACATGACAGCAGTGGTGATTTAGTGACTAAAGACTACCAAATCACAGATGTACTTAATCAACACTTTGTACAGGTTTTTTTACAAAGGAGGATTTATACAATATATCAAGGTTAACAGAATGTACACAAACATCATTACCAGAGTTTGTTATAAAAGAGAATGAAGTATTAAGGGAGCTAGCAGCACTTCAAATAAACAAATCCTCAGGGCCCGATGGAATCTGTCGAGGAGTCCTCAGGGAAACTAGAGAACAGATTTTTAACACAATATGTTATATATTGAACAAATCTATAAATAAAGGAGCCAACTGGAAAATTGGCAATCTAGTTCCTGTATTTAAAATGGGAGATACACTTGACCCTGGGAACTACAGCCCTATAAGTTTAACATCAATCACATGTAAAATCATGGAAAATGTAATAAGGACCAAAATGGAGGAATATTTATATAGTAACAACATTATAGGAGACAGCCAACATGGCGTTAGGAAGGGTAGATCTTGTTTAACTAATTTACTGGATTTCTTTCAGGAGGTGACTGCTAGAGTGGACAAGGATAGTGTGTATGGCATCATCTACTTAGATTTACAAAAAGCATTTGACAAAGTACTGCACGAAAGGCTATATCTAAAGATTAAATCAGTAGGAATAAATGGTAAAGTAGCAGCATGGATTCATAACTGGTTTCAAGATAGAAAGCAGAGTTATAATTAGAGGCCTGACATCAAACTGGAGTAATGTAACAAGTGGGGTACCACAGGGATCAGTATTGGGACCATTGTTATTCCTAATCTATATAAATGACCTGGAGCAAGACATAAACAGTAAGTTATGCAAATTAGTAGATGACACAAAAATGGGAGGGGTAGCCAACTTTAATAATACAAAGAGATTTAGACAAGATTCAATTTAATGTGAATAAATGCAAAGTCTTGCACATAGGGAACAAAAACATTAGAGGCAAGTACAGCATGAATAGTAATGAAATAGAGGAAGCTATGTATGAAAAGGACTTAGGGGTAGTAGTGGATGAATCTCTTAAGCTAACTAGACAGTGTGGAGAAGCTATAAAAAAGGCAAATAGAAGGTTATGTTATATAGTCAAGACAGTTGAATTCAAATCAAGAGAAGTTGTATTCAAATTGTACAATGCACTGGTATGACCACACCTAGAATATTGTGTCCAGTTCTGGTCCCCATATCATAAGAAAGACATAGAGGCATTGGAGAGAGTACAGAGGAGAGCAACACGATTATCCCAGGATTGAAGAGCATGTCATTTGAGGATAGACTGTTTTTGTTTTTCCTCTCCTGAGTGCTAACGGAACACGCTGGCACCAAAGTGAGCGAGCATAGGTGGGCTGAAGGGCCTTGTCCTTGAATTTCTTATGTTCTTATGTTCTTATATTATGATGTTTTTTTTTTGCTGTTATTTTTGTTTCTCCTCTTTTTAACTTATCTCTTATACATTCCCACGAAGAATCTCAGGAGTCGCAAGCTAGGGAACGCTACTTTTATGCTGTTTGGTTTCATAAATAAAAGTATCTATTTTATTTTTAACACCATGTGATCCTATGGTAAAAGATTTAACAGATGTCCTAGCGAATCCAGATGTCCTGGTTGGACTCCTACTTTGAGAAAGGTGAAAACAAAGAGTGACCCTATTTCCTACAGTTTGAGATACGGACTGCAACTGACTTAGTTTAATATATCTGCAACAAGAGACTTCTTCAAGGTCTCCTCAAATCATTTGTTGACTATTAGACCAATTATTTCTTCAGTTTGCTGCTGATTAAGTGGGATTTGCTACTGTATATTGCCTATAGGACACAACAAAGTCCTGTATAACTCTGAATAAACCCTAAATACCCAAAGCATTAGCAGCAATGGCAACTTCAAAATGAATTTGGAACAAATATTGAGTGTTTCTGATACTCACTCAACTATATAACTAAGTTTGAGCCAGCGAAATTGTAATTTTATACAAACCGTGTTGCTGAGTTATTTATGTCTTCTAGGAATTCCATCCAGCTAAGCTCAGGCAATAAAGGGCATTTATTTACAATGACTAAATGTGTTTTGCTGCCAGATGTAAGCTGAACTAAGTAATATTAGTTCTGCTGGTATCCATCTGAAAATAAGATGGAAACCCAAGGGTGGCTGCAATGTACTGCTGAAAGTAACTGAATAGTGATGACAGATTTGTTTCAACATATTGAAAACATGCTGTTTGTGAGAATACAATTGAACTTTAATTATTAAAAACTAGTAAGGAGCCAAGTGCCAGCAAGAATAAGCAAATATTTGAAAGCACTGAACAAAAATCGGCCTGTCTTTGTCAAAGATGACAAGTGTTTTCTGAAACAAATTCTATCCTGTTTCACACGAGGCCGCTATCTCACGCAGCTTCGCCCGCAAACGCATTCTTTTCTTTTACCACGGATTAACATTTGTAAAAGGACACATTTTCCAGGGGATTACCGGTTTTGGCAAAGTCCACACTTCAAAAGCAGCCTCCAACAATCACTGTACTGTACGACCCCTGGAAGTCAATGCTGGAGGACTCTGAGAGAATAATAAGACGTCTTCCACGGGTCTCACGTTACTCTGGCTGCTGGGAGGTTGCGATAGCAAGCAGTCTGGAGCCCAAAGAACACAGGCCCCGTCACAAACCCTCACGCGGGAATATTAAAATGACCACAGGAAACAAGCTTTTTTTTTCATCCTGTTGATAAACGTTTTAAGGGGTCCTACATAAAATAATAATGACAAACAGTTAAAGAGTTAAAGATTTAAATACCTTTTTGTGATGTTTGCAATTATTCTGAGTCTTATAGCACTGATTAAAATACTTTACTTTGTTATATGTCTTAGTTAAGGTGCTTTCAGCTGAGTTCACCTGTTGGCTAGCTAATGTAATAAAATGCTGAATACTCAGTTTAGTTCAGACCAGTCTAGCCTAATGCCTAATGCCTAATGCCAACTACTCTGACTCAAATCAACCTCAGTGACTGCAAGTATGAAAGATCAACAGGATTTACTGTTAGCCTTTGATGGAATTATTTACAATTTAAGCCACGCGTTTGTTTGGGATTGTAATGTTCAGAAAGGCCTGGCTCGATTAGTATCTCCCTGGCCCCTGTGTTCAGGGTTATGATTGCATCTCATATCTCCCTGGTCCCCGTGAGGAGTGTGCAATCCCCTGTGTTCAGGGTTATGATTGCATCTCATATCTCCCTGGTCCCCGTGAGGAGTGTGCAATCCCCTGTGTTCAGGGTTATGATTGCATCTCATATCTCCCTGGCACTCTTGAGGAGTGTGCAATCCCCTGTGTTCAGGGTTATGATTGCATCACATATCTCCCTGGCACTCTTGAGGAGTGTGCAGTCCCCTGTGTTCAGGGTTATGATTGCATCTCATATCTCCCTGGTCCTCTTGAGGAGTGTGCAGTCCCCTGTGTTCAGGGTTATGATTGCATCTCATATCTCCCTGGTACTCTTGAGGAGTGTGCATTCCCCTGTGTTCAGGGTTATGATTGCATCTCATATCTCCCTGGTACTCTTGAGGAGTGTGCAATCCCCTGTGTTCAGGGTTATGATTGCATCTCATATCTCCCTGGTACTCTTGAGGAGTGTGCAGTCCCCTGTGTTCAGGGTTATGATTGCATCTCATATCTCCCTGGTACTCTTGAGGAGTGTGCAGTCCCCTGTGTTCAGGGTTATGATTGCATCTCATATCTCCCTGGTACTCTTGAGGAGTGTGCAATCCCCTGTGTTCAGGGTTATGATTGCATCTCATATCTCCCTGGTACTCTTGAGGAGTGTGCAGTCCCCTGTGTTCAGGGTTATGATTGCATCTCATATCTCCCTGGTCCCCGTGAGGAGTGTGCAATCCCCTGTGTTCAGGGTTATGATTGCATCTCATATCTCCCTGGCACTCTTGAGGAGTGTGCAATCCCCTGTGTTCAGGGTTATGATTGCATCTCATATCTCCCTGGCACTCTTGAGGAGTGTGCAGTCCCCTGTGTTCAGGGTTATGATTGCATCTCATATCTCCCTGGTCCTATTGAGGAGTGTGCAGTCCCCTGTGTTCAGGGTTATGATTGCATCTCATATCTCCCTGGTACTCTTGAGGAGTGTGCATTCCCCTGTGTTCAGGGTTATGATTGCATCTCATATCTCCCTGGTACTCTTGAGGAGTGTGCAATCCCCTGTGTTCAGGGTTATGATTGCATCTCATATCTCCCTGGTCCTCTTGAGGAGTGTGCAGTCCCCTGTGTTCAGGGTTATGATTGCATCTCATATCTCCCTGGTACTCTTGAGGAGTGTGCAGTCCCCTGTGTTCAGGGTTATGATTGCATCTCATATCTCCCTGGTACTCTTGAGGAGTGTGCAATCCCCTGTGTTCAGGGTTATGATTGCATCTCATATCTCCCTGGTACTCTTGAGGAGTGTGCAATCCCCTGTGTTCAGGGTTATGATTGCATCTCATATCTCCCTGGTACACTTGAGGAGTGTGCAATCCCCTGTGTTCAGGGTTATGATTGCATCTCATATCTCCCTGGCACTCTTGAGGAGTGTGCAATCCCCTGTGTTCAGGGTTAAGATTGCATCTCATATCTCCCTGGCACTCTTGAGGAGTGTGCAGTCCCCTGTGTTCAGGGTTATGATTGCATCTCATATCTCCCTGGTCCTCTTGAGGAGTGTGCAGTCCCCTGTGTTCAGGGTTATGATTGCATCTCATATCTCCGTGGCACTCTTGAGGAGTGTGCAGTCCCCTGTGTTCAGGGTTATGATTGCATCTCATATCTCCCTGGCACTCTTGAGGAGTGTGCAGTCCCCTGTGTTCAGGGTTATGATTGCATCTCATATCTCCCTGGTACTCTTGAGGAGTGTGCAATCCCCTGTGTTCAGGGTTATGATTGCATCTCATATCTCCCTGGTCCCCATGAGGAGTGTGCAATCCCCTGTGTTCAGGGTTATGATTGCATCTCATATCTCCCTGGTACTCTTAAGGAGTGTGCAATCCCCCGTGTTCAGGGTTATGATTGCATCTCATATCTCCCTGGTACTCTTGAGGAGTGTGCAATCCCCTGTGTTCAGGGTTATGATTGCATCTCATATCTCCCTGGTACTCTTGAGGAGTGTGCAGTCCCCTGTGTTCAGGGTTATGATTGCATCTCATATCTCCCTGGCACTCTTGAGGAGTGTGCAGTCCCCTGTGTTCAGGGTTATGATTGCATCTCATATCTCCCTGGTACTCTTGAGGAGTGTGCAATCCCCTGTGTTCAGGGTTATGATTGCATCTCATATCTCCCTGGTACTCTTGAGGAGTGTGCAGTCCCCTGTGTTCAGGGTTATGATTGCATCTCATATCTCCCTGGTACTCTTGAGGAGTGTGCAATCCCCTGTGTTCAGGGTTATGATTGCATCTCATATCTCCCTGGCACTCTTGAGGAGTGTGCAGTCCCCTGTGTTCAGGGTTATGATTGCATCTCATATCTCCCTGGTACTCTTGAGGAGTGTCCAATCCCCTGTGTTCAGGGTTATGATTGCATCTCATATCTCCCTGGTACTCTTGAGGAGTGTGCAGTCCCCTGTGTTCAGGGTTATGATTGCATCTTATATCTCCCTGGCACTCTTGAGGAGTGTGCAATCCCCTGTGTTCAGGGTTATGATTGCATCTCATATCTCCCTGGTACACTTGAGGAGTGTGCAATCCCCTGTGTTCAGGGTTATGATTGCATCTCATATCTCCCTGGTCCCCGTGAGGAGTGTGCAATCCCCTGTGTTCAGGGTTATGATTGCATCTCATATCTCCCTGGCACTCTTGAGGAGTGTGCAATCCCCTGTGTTCAGGGTTATGATTGCATCTCATATCTCCCTGGCACTCTTGAGGAGTGTGCAGTCCCCTGTGTTCAGGGTTATGATTGCATCTCATATCTCCCTGGTCCTCTTGAGGAGTGTGCAGTCCCCTGTGTTCAGGGTTATGATTGCATCTCATATCTCCCTGGTACTCTTGAGGAGTGTGCATTCCCCTGTGTTCAGGGTTATGATTGCATCTCATATCTCCCTGGTACTCTTGAGGAGTGTGCAATCCCCTGTGTTCAGGGTTATGATTGCATCTCATATCTCCCTGGTACACTTGAGGAGTGTGCAATCCCCTGTGTTCAGGGTTATGATTGCATCTCATATCTCCCTGGCACTCTTGAGGAGTGTGCAATCCCCTGTGTTCAGGGTTAAGATTGCATCTCATATCTCCCTGGCACTCTTGAGGAGTGTGCAGTCCCCTGTGTTCAGGGTTATGATTGCATCTCATATCTCCCTGGTCCTCTTGAGGAGTGTGCAGTCCCCTGTGTTCAGGGTTATGATTGCATCTCATATCTCCGTGGCACTCTTGAGGAGTGTGCAGTCCCCTGTGTTCAGGGTTATGATTGCATCTCATATCTCCCTGGCACTCTTGAGGAGTGTGCAGTCCCCTGTGTTCAGGGTTATGATTGCATCTCATATCTCCCTGGTACTCTTGAGGAGTGTGCAATCCCCTGTGTTCAGGGTTATGATTGCATCTCATATCTCCCTGGTCCCCATGAGGAGTGTGCAATCCCCTGTGTTCAGGGTTATGATTGCATCTCATATCTCCCTGGTACTCTTAAGGAGTGTGCAATCCCCCGTGTTCAGGGTTATGATTGCATCTCATATCTCCCTGGTACTCTTGAGGAGTGTGCAATCCCCTGTGTTCAGGGTTATGATTGCATCTCATATCTCCCTGGTACACTTGAGGAGTGTGCAATCCCCTGTGTTCAGGGTTATGATTGCATCTCATATCTCCCTGGCACTCTTGAGGAGTGTGCAATCCCCTGTGTTCAGGGTTAAGATTGCATCTCATATCTCCCTGGCACTCTTGAGGAGTGTGCAGTCCCCTGTGTTCAGGGTTATGATTGCATCTCATATCTCCCTGGTCCTCTTGAGGAGTGTGCAGTCCCCTGTGTTCAGGGTTATGATTGCATCTCATATCTCCGTGGCACTCTTGAGGAGTGTGCAGTCCCCTGTGTTCAGGGTTATGATTGCATCTCATATCTCCCTGGCACTCTTGAGGAGTGTGCAGTCCCCTGTGTTCAGGGTTATGATTGCATCTCATATCTCCCTGGTACTCTTGAGGAGTGTGCAATCCCCTGTGTTCAGGGATATGATTGCATCTCATATCTCCCTGGTCCCCATGAGGAGTGTGCAATCCCCTGTGTTCAGGGTTATGATTGCATCTCATATCTCCCTGGTACTCTTAAGGAGTGTGCAATCCCCCGTGTTCAGGGTTATGATTGCATCTCATATCTCCCTGGTACTCTTGAGGAGTGTGCAATCCCCTGTGTTCAGGGTTATGATTGCATCTCATATCTCCCTGGTACTCTTGAGGAGTGTGCAGTCCCCTGTGTTCAGGGTTATGATTGCATCTCATATCTCCCTGGCACTCTTGAGGAGTGTGCAGTCCCCTGTGTTCAGGGTTATGATTGCATCTCATATCTCCCTGGTACTCTTGAGGAGTGTGCAATCCCCTGTGTTCAGGGTTATGATTGCATCTCATATCTCCCTGGTACTCTTGAGGAGTGTGCAGTCCCCTGTGTTCAGGGTTATGATTGCATCTCATATCTCCCTGGTACTCTTGAGGAGTGTGCAATCCCCTGTGTTCAGGGTTATGATTGCATCTCATATCTCCCTGGCACTCTTGAGGAGTGTGCAGTCCCCTGTGTTCAGGGTTATGATTGCATCTCATATCTCCCTGGTACTCTTGAGGAGTGTGCAATCCCCTGTGTTCAGGGTTATGATTGCATCTCATATCTCCCTGGTACTCTTGAGGAGTGTGCAGTCCCCTGTGTTCAGGGTTATGATTGCATCTTATATCTCCCTGGCACTCTTGAGGAGTGTGCAATCCCCTGTGTTCAGGGTTATGATTGCATCTCATATCTCCCTGGTACACTTGAGGAGTGTGCAATCCCCTGTGTTCAGGGTTATGATTGCATCTCATATCTCCCTGGTCCCCGTGAGGAGTGTGCAATCCCCTGTGTTCAGGGTTATGATTGCATCTCATATCTCCCTGGCACTCTTGAGGAGTGTGCAATCCCCTGTGTTCAGGGTTATGATTGCATCTCATATCTCCCTGGCACTCTTGAGGAGTGTGCAGTCCCCTGTGTTCAGGGTTATGATTGCATCTCATATCTCCCTGGTCCTCTTGAGGAGTGTGCAGTCCCCTGTGTTCAGGGTTATGATTGCATCTCATATCTCCCTGGTACTCTTGAGGAGTGTGCATTCCCCTGTGTTCAGGGTTATGATTGCATCTCATATCTCCCTGGTACTCTTGAGGAGTGTGCAATCCCCTGTGTTCAGGGTTATGATTGCATCTCATATCTCCCTGGTACACTTGAGGAGTGTGCAATCCCCTGTGTTCAGGGTTATGATTGCATCTCATATCTCCCTGGCACTCTTGAGGAGTGTGCAATCCCCTGTGTTCAGGGTTAAGATTGCATCTCATATCTCCCTGGCACTCTTGAGGAGTGTGCAGTCCCCTGTGTTCAGGGTTATGATTGCATCTCATATCTCCCTGGTCCTCTTGAGGAGTGTGCAGTCCCCTGTGTTCAGGGTTATGATTGCATCTCATATCTCCGTGGCACTCTTGAGGAGTGTGCAGTCCCCTGTGTTCAGGGTTATGATTGCATCTCATATCTCCCTGGCACTCTTGAGTGTGCAGTCCCCTGTGTTCAGGGTTATGATTGCATCTCATATCTCCCTGGTACTCTTGAGGAGTGTGCAATCCCCTGTGTTCAGGGTTATGATTGCATCTCATATCTCCCTGGTCCCCATGAGGAGTGTGCAATCCCCTGTGTTCAGGGTTATGATTGCATCTCATATCTCCCTGGTACTCTTAAGGAGTGTGCAATCCCCCGTGTTCAGGGTTATGATTGCATCTCATATCTCCCTGGTACTCTTGAGGAGTGTGCAATCCCCTGTGTTCAGGGTTATGATTGCATCTCATATCTCCCTGGCACTCTTGAGGAGTGTGCAGTCCCCTGTGTTCAGGGTTATGATTGCATCTCATATCTCCCTGGTACTCTTGAGGAGTGTGCAATCCCCTGTGTTCAGGGTTATGATTGCATCTCATATCTCCCTGGCACTCTTGAGGAGTGTGCAGTCCCCTGTGTTCAGGGTTATGATTGCATCTCATATCTCCCTGGTACTCTTGAGGAGTGTGCAATCCCCTGTGTTCAGGGTTATGATTGCATCTCATATCTCCCTGGTCCTCTTGAGGAGTGTGCAGTCCCCTGTGTTCAGGGTTATGATTGCATCTTATATCTCCCTGGCACTCTTGAGGAGTGTGCAATCCCCTGTGTTCAGGGTTATGATTGCATCTCATATCTCCCTGGTCCTCTTGAGGAGTGTGCAATCCCCTGTGTTCAGGGTTATGATTGCATCTCATATCTCCCTGGTCCCCGTGAGGAGTGTGCAATCCCCTGTGTTCAGGGTTATGATTGCATCTCATATCTCCCTGGCACTCTTGAGGAGTGTGCAATCCCCTGTGTTCAGGGTTATGATTGCATCTCATATCTCCCTGGCACTCTTGAGGAGTGTGCAGTCCCCTGTGTTCAGGGTTATGATTGCATCTCATATCTCCCTGGTCCTCTTGAGGAGTGTGCAGTCCCCTGTGTTCAGGGTTATGATTGCATCTCATATCTCCCTGGTACTCTTGAGGAGTGTGCATTCCCCTGTGTTCAGGGTTATGATTGTATCTCATATCTCCCTGGTACTCTTGAGGAGTGTGCAATCCCCTGTGTTCAGGGTTATGATTGCATCTCATATCTCCCTGGTACTCTTGAGGAGTGTGCAGTCCCCTGTGTTCAGGGTTATGATTGCATCTCATATCTCCCTGGTACTCTTGAGGAGTGTGCAGTCCCCTGTGTTCAGGGTTATGATTGCATCTCATATCTCCCTGGTACTCTTGAGGAGTGTGCAATCCCCTGTGTTCAGGGTTATGATTGCATCTCATATCTCCCTGGTACTCTTGAGGAGTGTGCAATCCCCTGTGTTCAGGGTTATGATTGCATCTCATATCTCCCTGGTACACTTGAGGAGTGTGCAATCCCCTGTGTTCAGGGTTATGATTGCATCTCATATCTCCCTGGTACTCTTGAGGAGTGTGCAATCCCCTGTGTTCAGGGTTATGATTGCATCTCATATCTCCCTGGTACTCTTGAGGAGTGTGCAGTCCCCTGTGTTCAGGGTTATGATTGCATCTCATATCTCCCTGGTCCCCGTGAGGAGTGTGCAATCCCCTGTGTTCAGGGTTATGATTGCATCTCATATCTCCCTGGTACTCTTGAGGAGTGTGCAATCCCCTGTGTTCAGGGTTATGATTGCATCTCATATCTCCCTGGTACTCTTGAGGAGTGTGCAGTCCCCTGTGTTCAGGGTTATGATTGCATCTCATATCTCCCTGGTACTCTTGAGGAGTGTGCAGTCCCCTGTGTTCAGGGTTATGATTGCATCTCATATCTCCCTGGTACTCTTGAGGAGTGTGCAGTCCCCTGTGTTCAGGGTTATGATTGCATCTCATATCTCCCTGGTACTCTTGAGGAGTGTGCAATCCCCTGTGTTCAGGGTTATGATTGCATCTCATATCTCCCTGGTACTCTTGAGGAGTGTGCAGTCCCCTGTGTTCAGGGTTATGATTGCATCTCATATCTCCCTGGTACTCTTGAGGAGTGTGCAATCCCCTGTGTTCAGGGTTATGATTGCATCTCATATCTCCCTGGTACTCTTGAGGAGTGTGCAATCCCCTGTGTTCAGGGTTATGATTGCATCTCATATCTCCCTGGTCCTCTTGAGGAGTGTGCAGTACCCTGTGTTCAGGGTTATGATTGTATCTCATATCTCCCTGGTCCCCATGAGGAGTGTGCAATCCTCTGTGTTCAGGGTTATGATTGCATCTCATATCTCCCTGGTCCCCGTGAGGAGTGTGCAATCCCCTGTGTTCAGGGTTATGATTGTATCTCATATCTCCCTGGTCCTCTTGAGGAGTGTGCAATCCCCTGTGTTCAGGGTTATGATTGCATCTCATATCTCCCTGGTCCTCTTGAGGAGTGTGCAGTCCCCTGTGTTCAGGGTTATGATTGCATCTCATATCTCCCTGGTCCCCGTGAGGAGTGTGCAATCCCCTGTGTTCAGGGTTATGATTGCATCTCATATCTCCCTGGTACTCTTGAGGAGTGTGCAGTCCCCTGTGTTCAGGGTTATGATTGCATCTCATATCTCCCTGGTCCTCTTGAGGAGTGTGCAGTCCCCTGTGTTCAGGGTTATGATTGCATCTCATATCTCCCTGGTCCTCTTGAGGAGTGTGGAATCCCCTGTGTTCAGGGTTATGATTGCATCTCATATCTCCCTGGTCCTCTTGAGGAGTGTGCAATCCCCTGTGTTCAGGGTTATGATTGCATCTCATATCTCCCTGGTACTCTTGACGAGTGTGCAGTCCCCTGTGTTCAGGGTTATGATTGCATCTCATATCTCCCTGGTACTCTTGAGGAGTGTGCAATCCCCTGTGTTCAGGGTTATGATTGCATCTCATATCTCCCTGGTCCTCTTGAGGAGTGTGCAGTCCCCTGTGTTCAGGGTTATGATTGCATCTCATATCTCCCTGGTACTCTTGAGGAGTGTGCAATCCCCTGTGTTCAGGGTTATGATTGCATCTCATATCTCCCTGGTCCTCTTGAGGAGTGTGCAATCCCCTGTGTTCAGGGTTATGATTGCATCTCATATCTCCCTGGTCCTCTTGAGGAGTGTGCAATCCCCTGTGTTCAGGGTTATGATTGCATCTCATATCTCCCTGGTCCCCGTGAGGAGTGTGCAATCCCCTGTGTTCAGGGTTATGATTGCATCTCATATCTCCCTGGTCCCCGTGAGGAGTGTGCAATCCCCTGTGTTCAGGGTTATGATTGCATCTCATATCTCCCTGGTCCTCTTGAGGAGTGTGCAATCCCCTGTGTTCAGGGTTATGATTGCATCTCATATCTCCCTGGTCCTCTTGAGGAGTGTGCAATCCCCTGTGTTCAGGGTTATGATTGCATCTCATATCTCCCTGGTCCTCTTGAGGAGTGTGCAATCCCCTGTGTTCAGGGTTATGATTGCATCTCATATCTCCCTGGTCCTCTTGAGGAGTGTGCAGTCCCCTGTGTTCAGGGTTATGATTGCATCTCATATCTCCCTGGTCCTCTTGAGGAGTGTGGAATCCCCTGTGTTCAGGGTTATGATTGCATCTCATATCTCCCTGGTCCTCTTGAGGAGTGTGCAATCCCCTGTGTTCAGGGTTATGATTGCATCTCATATCTCCCTGGTCCTCTTGAGGAGTGTGCAATCCCCTGTGTTCAGGGTTATGATTGCATCTCAGCATGGTTCCTCCACATTGCTTGTAAACACCCATGTGAAGCTGGTACAGTAGGGTGATTAATAGCCTGTTCTCAATCTCTACTTTATAAGTTGGGATTGAAAGTAATTTGTATATACTGGTAGTAAAATAACACATTTGTTATACTCTCCTTTCTTCAATTAATAGAAGCTGGCATTTTGGCAAGACGTCTGTTTGTCTTCTATTGGCTGATTTTTGTATGATTTAGTTACTTTTAGTTGTTCCAGCTGTTTCCAGGTCATAGTATCCTGAGCTCAAGTTATTTCAGTGATTTATTGCAAATATAATATTTCCAGAAACATTACCTGTCGTGTGCTTCCATTTGCTATGTAGAGATCACAATTTAAAAAATATCTATGTATTCCCATGCTAGGATAAAGAAAGCTCTGTTTGAATGCTTTACTTTCATCAATTTGTGGACTTCCTAGGTCATTTCATCTGGGGAGTGAAATTGACTCCATCCTCTGACGTCATTAACCAACCAGCAGCTTCTCCTAATGACAGACACTGCTGATGTGAAATCACCAAGGAAGTACATCGGAACTTCCTGAAAGTAAAGCATAGAAACTGGCATTTGAACTCCTGTGAAAATTAGATCTACTTTAGATACCTGACTTGATACCTGGCTGTTGACATTTATATCAATAAATATAAATATCAATAAATATCAATAAATAGCAATCTCCAAGAATCCTGGTTCTCAATATTTCCCACAGCATCCTTGGCCAGGCACTGAATTGAGATTTATCTGAGATAGGGGTTAAACTAAAGGGATGGCACATTTTTACCTGGGCTGATCTCTGTGCTGTCTGTTTAATCAACGTTAATTCTGGATATGCAATGGTAGCGGGGCTGGGGCTGTGACGGATGACTTACACTGCAGATTCATTATTCTGGACCTGGACTTGAACAAAGCAGCTCTGTTTCTGTAATCAGCAGAGTTTTGGGCTGGCTGGTTTCCTGCGATGTTCCAGGGCTGAGGAAAGATCCAGTCATTAAAGATTTGGGGCTTGTGAGAGCTATTTTAAACCTGTAGTGCTCATTCTCCCCAAAACAACAGCTGCCTGTCAGAGCGGCTTGAGCAGTTTTATCTCCAGGCCCGAGCAAGACCAAACAAAGAAGGCCCTGCTCATTTGGAAACGCTCTCTAACTTTTGTCCTGTTCACAGAAATCCCGCTAGTGGAGTTCACAGGATGTGTCAGCGCTGTAAATGAGCCTCAGCTTTGTCAGGGGACTGAACTGGAAGGAACTCAGGGGGAGGTTTGGATCACAGGAGTTTGTTTGACTCACCCAGGATATCATCTGTCTGAGACCTGAGGACAGTGAGACTCAGGGCTGTTCTGAACAGGACACTCAGTCTGGGTGACTGCTTTCATAAGAGAGATCTGACAGAAAAGATTCTCATTTACTCAGTTTCTACAATGCACGACTGTAAACACAAATTTAGAGCCATGCCAAAAACAAGATCACCAAGACCTACATCCACTGCATGCACGTGTGTAAATGTGTTTGACAGACAGACAGATGGACAGGGTTTCTCCATGTATGCCCAGGTAGTGATATTTACAATATTTTGTGCTAAAAATCCATAGGGTTTTAGAACAAGGTCATCTCAACTTTTTATTACTATACCTGGAGTGGCCAGCAAGCTACTCTGCCTCCTCCTGTATAGGACCCTTTCTTTGGTTCACAGTCCTGCTTTGTGATTGAGCAACACACTGACCAATCTTTATCAAGCCAACATTCAAGTTTTCCATTGCACCCTCTGCTCCATGAGCTAGTGTTGTGAAAGGGGGTTCCGTTTGGAATGCAATATTAAGTTACATTTCTCTCGTCACATTCCAGTGAGGGCTGTTTTACGAGAGCTCATAGATTCCAAATCCCAGTAACATTATTTGGGTTTGACTTTTCTTGGGGGTCAAAAGGCACCCACCTGTCATTCAATATAGGCAGAAATTACTAATGAAAAACAGAGTCTTATAACCCCTTCTGCTCAATTTATACATTTTTTTTAAATGTATGTAGAAGCTGCCCTGCCATGGGCATTATAAAGTATAGCGCTGTTAAGAAACTTAACATGACACAATTATAAATGGAGACAGAATGTGCCACCCATTTAAATCCATACTGTACTGTGCAGTATGGAGTGCATTCACTATATGGTTCAATGTAATTTCTATTATATACCAAGGTAATGTGCGATTTACCTGTAGAAAAATGAAACAAAGAATATCCCTAAGCTGGAATACAATATCCTACATATACCTGTGTGTGTCTGTGTTAATACAATCCTGTTTACTCTGGGTGAGCAGAAATACATTATTACAAAATGTAACTTTATATATACAGGGTGATTAGAAAGTAAGTTTACCACAACAACACACCATACCATTGATGTGGTAAACTTACTTTTTTGTACAGACGTGCTCAAATTTGTTGGTACCCTTACAGCTCATTGAAATAATGCTTCATTCCTCCTGAAAAGTGATGAAATTAAAAGCTATTTTATCATGTATACTTGCATGCCTTTGGTATGTCATAGAATAAAGCAAAGAAGCTGTGAAAAGAGATGAATTATTGCTTATTCTACAAAGATATTCTAAAATGGCCTGGACACATTTGTTGGTACCCCTTAGAAAAGATAATAAATAATTGGATTATAGTGATATTTCAAACTAATTAGTTTCTTTAATTAGTATCACACATGTCTCCAATCTTGTAATCAGTCATTCAGCCTATTTAAATGGAGAAAAGTAGTCACTGTGCTGTTTGGTATCATTGTGTGCACCACACTGAACATGGACCAGAGAAAGCAAAGGAGAGAGTTGTCTGAGGAGATCAGAAAGAAAATAATAGACAAGCATGGTAAAGGTAAAGGCTACAAGACCATCTCCAAGCAGCTTGATGTTCCTGTGACAAAAGTTGCAAATATTATTAAGAAGTTTAAGGTCCATGGAACTGTAGACAACCTCCCTGGGCGCGGCCGCAAGAGGAAAATCAACCCCAGATTGAACAGAAGGATAGTGCGAATGGTAGAAAAAGAACCAAGGATAACTGCCAAAGAGATACAAGCTGAACTCCAAGGTGAAGGTACGTCAGTTTCTGAGCGCACCATCCGTCGCTTTTTGAGTGAAAGTGGGCTCCATGGAAGAAGACCCAGGAGGACTCCACTTCTGAAAGAAAAACATAAAAAAGCCAGACTGGAATTTGCTAAAATGCATATTGACAAGCCACAATCCTCCTGGGAGAATGTCCCAGCTCTATGTTCACAGACGAAAAAATGAAGCTTTCAAAGAAAAGAACACCATACCTACAGTGAAACATGGAGGAGGCTCGGTTATGTTTTGGGGCTGCTTTGCTGCGCCTGGCACAGGGTGCCTTGAATCTGTGCAGGGCACAATGAAATCTCAAGACTATCAAGGCATTCTGGAGCGAAACGTACTGCCCAGTGTCAGAAAGCTTTGTCTCAGTCGCAGGTCATGGGTCCTCCAACAGGATAATGACCCAAAACACACAGCTAAAAGCTCCCAAGAATGGATAAGAACAAAACATTGGACTATTCTGAAGAGTCCTGATCTGAATCCTATCGAACATCTATGGAAAGAGCTGAAACTTGCAGTCTGGAGAAGGCACCCATCAAACCTGAGACAGCTGGAGCAGTTTGCTCAGGAAGAGTGGGCCAAACTACCTGTTAACAGGTGCAGAAGTCTCATTGAGAGCTACAGAAAATGTTTGATTGCAGTGATTGCCTCTAAAGGTTGTGCAACAAAATATTAGGTTAGCGGTCCCATCATTTTTGTCCATGCCATTTTCATTTGTTTTCTTATTTACAATATTATGTTGAATAAAAAATTCTATTAAATATGGAATAAACAATGGTGGATGCCAATTACTTTTGTCAGTTTCAAGTTATTTCAGAGAAAATTGTGCATTCTTCATTTTTTGTGGCGGGGGTACCAACAAATTTGAGCACGTCTGTATATACATATACACTGTTGTGCAAAAGTCTTAGTGAAATAGCTCACATCTCTCGATTTTCAAGGTGTGGCATCCGAAGCATAATCAACAAGTACAGAGAAACATCATCTGTAATTGACAAACCCAGGACTGGAACACCCAAAAAGCTGTCTAACAAGGATGAGCAATACTTGAAGATAATATCCTTAAGGAATAGAAAGAAGACAAATGTTGAATTGACAACAGAACTGGCAGAAGGCACAGGTGTCGTTGTCCATCCATCAACAGTCCAAAGCACCTTTCACCATTGTTCCATAGTCCAATTTCTGTGTTCTTGTGCATATTTTAGCCTTTTAGTCTGGTTCGCCTTTCTTTACAGAGGTATTCTTACTGCAACACATCCTTTAAGTCCTGATTTCAAGAGTGACCTTCGTACTGTTGTTTTTTTTTTTTCATAAATTTAGTCGCTGCCAATTATTTTTATTATTTTCTCCTAATTTGGAGTGGCCAATTATTTTATTATGCTCAGCTCACCGCTACCACCCCTGCGCTGACTCGGGAGGGCGAAGACGAACACACACTGTCCTCCGAAGCGTGTGCCGTCAGCCGACCGATTTTTTTCACACTGCGGACTCACCATGCAGCCACCCAAGAGCTACAGCGTCGGAGGACAACACAGCTCTCTGGCAGCTTACAGGCAAACCTGCAGGCGCCCGGCCAGACTACAGGGGTCGCTGGTGCGCGGTAAGCCGAGGACACCCTGGCTGACCTAACCCTCCCCCAATTGAGCGCCGCACCCTGGGAGATCCCGTCCTCGGTCTGCAAAGGAATAGCCTGGAATCGAACTTGCGACGTCTAGACTATAGGACGCATCCTGCACTCCACGCGGAGCGCCTTTACTGGATGCGCCACTCGGGAGCCCTTTTCTTACTGTTGTTTTGATGGACAATGACACCTGTGCCTTCTGCCTGTTCTGTTGTCAATTCAACATTTGTCTTCTTTCTATTCCTTAAGGATATTATCTTCAAGTATTGCTCATCCTTCTGGGTCTTCCAGTCCTGGGTTTGTCAATTACAGATGATGTTTCTCTGTACTTGTTGATTATGCTTCGGATACCACACCTTGAAAATCGAGTGGTGCAAGCTATTTCACTCAATGTTTTTCCTTCTTTATGCAAGTCAAGGTTGTTATAATAGTAGAAAACACTAGTGGAGGCTTTGAGTAAATTGTTGATGCTCATAATGCATCAGAGTAGAAAAATGCAACATATCTAAGACTTTTGCATAACAGTGTATGTGAGAGAGGTCTGATAGAGTGGAGTTATTTTTGCTAGACCTGTAAATAGTCTTATGATTTTATTTATTAATATTGAACAGAGGAATATAATAAATTCATGAATGCACCATCAATAAACACAATGAAACTCACGCAGTGTTGTGGGACGCTCTGTCCTTATGGATTCTGGCACTACTGATGGTGAGAGGAGGTTGAAAGCTCTATGCAATCCCATCAGCGGCGGTTACACTTCTAATATACCCTGTATACTGTGAGTTTACATTCATGTAGTGTTTGTTTTACTCAAAGCTGCCGTTCTCCACTTCTTTCCATTGCTTATTCAGCCTGTGTGTCAAACATGCTTTGTTTTTGTGCTCTGTTTTTGTATAGAGCTGGTTGGAGAGGCATGTTGAGAACAAGACCCCATTGAACACTAACAAGCATACTGTGACAGACCAGTAACCCTTAACAGCTCTAACAACAAAGCCTCCTTTAGAGCGTCAATTAAACCATTTCATAATGATTCTTTACCCATGTCAAGATGATATAATTAATGAACTGCCATTGTGAAACTATACCCCCCTTCTAATAGGACATGGGGGTTTGGCGAGGCGGGACATTTTTACAAATGTGTTAAAGGCTTTTCAAATAGGGAAAAAAGCAACTAAAAATGTTATATATTTCAAGGATTGCTTATTGGTGTCAGTGTTGCTTATTTAAATTATTCCATATGTACTGCAATGTGATACATAAGGCACACACACACACACACACAGACACACACACACACACACACACAGACAAAAAGACACACACACAACCACACACACACACACAGACAAAAAAACACACACACAACCACACACACACAGACACACAGACACACACACACACACACAGACACACACACACACACACAGACACACACACACACACAGACACACACACAGACACACAGACACACACAGACACACACACTTCACCTCCTTTCCCTCACTCTTCTTCAAGGTCTAACACATCTGCATCTCCTGTTGTGGAAGTAAGCAATCGCTGCCCTTGGTTCAGTTCTTGCCCCCGCTCGTTTCAAGCCACCTCTTTAAAGTTTCCAAACAAGCTGTAGTTGAAAGCGAGTTGTTCTGTGCCTCCTCGTCTCATCTGGAACACCTCGACCATATAAAAAAATCATTACTGCGTTACTGTTCCACTGCTTTCTGTTCTTTGGCTCAAGTTTCATTCCAGCTCTCAGGGGACAAAAAGAAGAAACTTCTGCTTGTTAAAACAACAAATAAAAAAAAGATTTTTTTTTACAGATGAACTTGATTTATTTTGTTAGAAAAGTCATGAGAATGAAACAATAATCGATAAAAAAAATAACAACTGCTCCCAAGCGACAGGGATTAAAGCTGCAGTGTTGCATGATTGTGAAGTCAGATGAAGAGGTTTTTTTTTTTATTCCTGTAGAAATCTTTCCTAGTTTTGAGTGATATTTTTTGATTTGGAGCAGAGGAGCTCTTGTGTTTTTGTAATGTAAATACACTGCTCTCCTTTCCAAGGTAACCCTTTTATATTGAGGAACCAACTATAAGGCAGCATGGTCCTGGCTCCAGTGTGTCCCATATTGCCATTCTGCTGGGCAGAACACAAATAGCAAATAGTCTTGTGAGGATGGCTCCCAACTCTAGGATTATAAAGGGGGAGCACTGGATAGTTTGTCTGTGGAGAAAAATACAGATGATCTGGATTTTGCACTATGCATTACAACTTGATTCATGGTATAGAAATGACAGAAGGGAAGTGCAAAGGTTAACAAGAGGGATTCACAATGGGGTTGCCACCTGTCCCTGTTTACCTCATTTTTTGAGAAAGGTGTCTTGGGAATTCAATATGCCTTCCTGGGACACTAAAAGGTCACAGTTTTTTTTTGTTTTATTCTTAGTCTTCCACATCCATGTAGATTACTACAGCAATGCCAGTACCATAAATTGAGCATGTTAGATAAATCAAGATATACCATTACCGCCATGGACTCAAAATATGAATTGGTTGTCACTACTATAGTAGTAATATTAATATGTTTCCTATTGGACGAATATAGGATTTCTAATGAGAGTTTAAACTTTCAACAACCCCTCTTCCTTTTGGATGATATGTTTTTTGTACCCTCATCCACAAGCATATTTTATTTTTCACACAAATAAAAAAAAGATCGGCTGGTAGAGATGTTTCATTTCTGTATATTTGGAGTCCCGAGGTCTTTTACAATGGACAAATCAAACCTGCATCACAACCAGCATGAGCGACCATGAAGCAATCCTGGCCAGCAGTGTTAGCATCATTCACCCAATGTGTGGACAGCCAGCTTTCTGCTTAAAATGCAATACATATATTTGAAGAAGGGGAGATCATCTATTAAGGGTTACCAAGATGTTTGAGCAGGGAGTCTGAGTGGGATAAAGTTGAGCAGCAATCAACCCTCCCTCAATGTTTATTTCATCTGTTTCAATCCGGGAGGCAGTGTACTGTACATACAGAAACCATATGTATTTTGAATGCAGATATGGCTGTGTGGGGAATTCATTGTTGTGAATTGGTACAAACTAAATGAAACTGGGGCAGTTTTCAAAGGATCAATAAGAGAGCCATTTGTTTCTATTGAGTTCACTAATGGTGCCAGTCTAAGAATCCATGTTGGGCCTGAGGCAAAGCAGCCAAAATGACAGTGGAGATTACTGTATGACGGCCATTCCATACCAACTCAACCAACTCAGCCGTTGCCCAACCGTCTCAGATTTTGCTAGAAAAATTGGCGGTTTTCGGGCCCGCTGAGTTTAGAAATGCTAATATATATATTTTTTTATTTCCCCTTCGAGCTGTGGGATCAAACTAAAGTGGCAAAGGTCAAACTAAAGTGAAAAAGTGACCCTGACAAGAAAAATCACCCTGGGCTCAACTTAGACGCTACCATCATGTGTAGCACCTCGTTCGATGAATAGGGCTTTTGAGAAAAAAAATACCTGGAGCACCTGCACAACTTTGGCAAGTTGCCAGACGAGGGGTAAGTGACCTTTTGGTTTCAAGTCCTCTCTCGGGGGGGGGGGGGGGCTCCAAAAGCTCACCCAAATACATTTTAGTATCTGCAGATTTTGGATTTTTGAAGCTGCATTTGTCATGCATTCAAGCATTGATTATGGCCACTGTGGGGAGGCTAAAAGTACCACATAGTCCTAACTGAACTGGCGTTATTCTTCAATTTTGCATTGCCCAGGGTTAGATCTACAGACAAAGGGTGTGCTTCCAGTGGCACTAACTTGGAGTTGAGGGGTTATGAACTTGCGTGTGGAACTTATTTCTATGTTACAGTGACACATTTGAAACTACCAAAACCTCACTTAGGTGCGTTTTAAAAACTACAAACTGATAGAAAACAGTTCTTACCCTGTTCCTTTACTTGCTTTGCTTCGTTGTTTCTTACTGCATTTCATTCCAGCTCCTCTCCATTTGCTTAAACGACCTCTTTATAACCCAACATATTCCTCATTTCTCATTCGGTCCCGGTGTGTAGTTAACAAGCAGCCAACATTAGCACATTCTACACGATGATCCTTACAACAAAACCTGATCAAACAATTAGTGCTAAATAAAAATAAAGAAAAACACACGTGGAAAAACACTTACAATAATTAAGCAATTTGAAAAAAACCCGTTTACAAACAAATAGTAAAAATAAAAATAGCCAAGACAAAATGAAAATTACACATACTGATAAAAAAAGAAAAAAAAAGACTAAGTGATTCATCACCTGATGACAGTTTCTAGAGTTGTGTTCTTAACAGCTTGCATTGAAGTGGATCATTCCCTGCCTCATTTCCACCCCCAGGCAGGCTGCATGCAGTTTGTACTGCAGCTTATAAATGGAAGGCATCCTGCTGATTTTGGTCAAAGTGAATTCAAACAGAATGATGTTTTTTTTAATAACCTTGAATGCATGCCTTTGAATTTGAAATGTTGATTGGGTGCTTGACATGCCCAGACACACTTGGCGCCTTGATTTGTTTCATGGTCACCCATGGTATAGCAGTGATTGCTTCTGATGATCAACCATGGTCTGACAATGCCAGGCATGGTTGTATTTGTAAGAGTCTGTGCCATGGTGCCATATACTGTACCAAGCATGGTTAGGCAATGGTCACCATGGATAGTTAGGGGTGACCATGTTTGGGTGTTCATCCAGTAGTGGTGGTACCACAGCTTTGTGGGAACTCTCTGGACAGGTTTGCTGTCTCATTCTGTTTTTCATTTTGCCCTTCCACCCCCCTCCAGACCACTAAAGTTACAGCGATGAAGCCATGAAAACCAACCCCAGGAGAGCCAGCAGTGGAAAAACCTTCACACCGGACAAGGGAACATAAAAAGGGTCTCACTGAGGAGCAGAGGGTTATATCCCAGAGAGCCTGTCCCATATTAAAGAAAATAAGAACACAGTATGACCCAAAGGAAAGATCTTAATGTGAAGACATTGAGAGGCTGACACTGTGACACATTCCGCACGCAGCTGGCTTTTATGGTGAGTGAAAATGCAGATTTATTTTGCATTTTAAATTGCATCCTGATGAATTAATGGGCACTGCATGAAATAAATAGCTGTGCTTGTCTGTTATTACAGAGCATTAAACTAGACACACTCCATTTACAACCCACTTTAAAAGAGTGTTTTAAAATCCATTCTCTTACCCTGTATTCTTATGTTATAAATTACAGTTGGGTTAGTCCTGTGTATAGATGACATCAGTCTGAAGTTATCAAACAAAATTCAATGGAAAAAAGTTTGTAGAAATAGAACAATTAAGAGTCTAAAACTAAAATGTAATAAAATTGGAATTTTAAAAAAAGAACAATGCAGTTTTAATTGTAAAATAGGAACACTAAGATAGAATAGCTCTTCAATAAAAATAAGTTTTCAATCTTGACTTAAGAGCTTCCCTGACAGAGCATTACAGAATTTAGGAGCTTTTCAAGAAGAAAAGACACACAACGTATTAACGTATGTTTAGCACTAGCAACACTATCACTGGTCCACTATGTTTGTGATTGTTTCATTGCAGAGATGCAACCCTATATATTCAAACCAAGCTGCTAATCACTTCCTGTGCTAGAGGACAGTCTTACTTCAATTGAATGTATTGCTGAGTAGAACTTCCTGATGGACCTGACTTTGTACATTTCAATCCATGTTGCACCAGTTTTTTTGTTTTTTTTCATGATTCAAACATGAACTATTATTACGGTCACCCCTGATTTAGCCATTGCCAGACTGTGCCAATCCACGTTCGAGTCATTAGTGAATTTCTGATGGTACACTGGCTGGCCAAAAAATGAGAGTGCCCTAATTTGTCTAAATGGAAACAGGTGTGTTTTGTCCAGCGTTTTAAGGTTTCTGTGATCTTGTTGTTACAATCAGTTACACATGGCTTATTCCATCATGACCCTCTTATGAACAGAGTTGCCTGCTGAAGACGTTGCCACTCCCACTATGGAGACTCAGTGCAGCCGCTGCGTTGAGAGACGGGCCGGTGCACAGGCCCCCACTGCCATGCGTGACGTCACAGGGACCCTTCTGCTTGCTCGTGCTCGCTGCTGAATGCCTGCACCTCTCACACCACTTGGGGACAAGCCGATCACATGACATGGAACAGGACCACATACATCTGCAGACTGGAGATGTTTTCTTCTTGCATTCTAATTGTATTTTCTTGTTGGTTATGCAGTGTCCAATACATACTTCAGGTAATCTATTACAGTGCATGTTCCAGATCAGGGTGGAGTTATACTGGGATTCCCAATAGGATTTTTCTTAACCTGTCGCTGACATTGTGGCCATATGATACAGTTCGTAGCCTAATGGGCTTGTGTTTATAACGTTAAAGGATTAATCATCCAACCACTCTTTAATTTGATCTATGATCCAATAAAACAGCCTCCTGCATTGTCCTACATTTTTTATTTCGTGGTTTTTTTTGTCTTTTTAGTGCACTGTTGCTCTCTAAATCAAAATGGAGTTTGCTACTTATATCATAAATCAATCCCTCTTTGGAATCGGATACGGTGGTTATTATCTAATTAGCACTAATATACAACCAGTACTGTGCTTTATAGTGTGAAGGAGTCAGTTGTGTCAATAACAGGGCCTTTTACTAAACGTTCCCAGCTTCGAGTTGCTTTCTTCTGCTGTGTGAGGTGTCTCTAATGCATGAAAAGGCCTGTAAACACACGCCAGCCCCCTGCCCACCTCCACCTCTCCATAGAAACAAAAAAGTGTGCTTTATTACACTTTTATTGGCTTGTAAACTCACCAGGAGGTAGCCTGAGCAGGCGGCTGGTCCGGGGAGTGTGTGTGTCAGTGTGCGTTACCATCACCACTGCGCCACTACATGGCAAATTATTCCAGTGGTTGTGTTTTTAGTGTTAATCAAGGCCAGAAGCGTAAGGGGAAACCATGTGTAAGCTGACTCCATAAGTCAAGTACAGTACATTTTGTCATATGAACTGTAATGAAAATGTCACTTTCTTACAGGTTTATAAGGTAACTTTATGTGAAACATTTACAGAATACAGTATGTGTGTATTCTGGCTGAAAAAAATAAATACAAATTCCACACAAAGGCTTTCTAGCTTATTAAATGTCTTGGTATCCCTGAATATATAATCACAAGGGCAGTAGTACCCAGGAACATTATCAGTTTACCAGCAAATGCAGAAGGACTGGGTGGGGTTTTTGTTCCGACTTTTTGCCAGACAAGATGTAGATGAAGAACGGTTAAAATGAAGAGCAAACATCGCTCTGCATTTGTAGACAGAATCCCAGATTCATTTATTTTTTTGACTGTATTATTTTTTCACTATAATATAAATCATGTTCCAAACATTCAAGTGTATCATGAGGAAAAAATGATGGTTTACACCTGCCTTTTGAAAACAAACCCTGATTTCTACAGCCTCATAATATATTGTGGGGTCGTCTTTGTGCATGACAAGCACAAAATCCACATCGGTCACGGGCATGAGAACGGATCAAACAGATATCTGTGCTGTGGATACATGTCTCGGAGCATTGTTGAGCAACAAAATATATTTTTAAACAGGTCGAGTGCTATAAGGCCTTTTCATGGACCCCAACTTGCTGAAATTTCTGGGGGAAAGAAAAAAGTCAACTGATATTTTTTTGGAAGAAAAACACTTTTTACAAATTTTACAAAACTATAACCAAACATGAATGTGGAATTTATTTTTTGAATTAGCTTGGCTTGTTCAGTGGTCCCAGCCAGTGTCTTCCCTGGACCAAAAACCATATCTATACTATAGACAATGCAAAGGTAAAACATATAAGAAACCTGTCAAACCATACATGTACGACTACTTTTAAATATTGTTGTTTAGACCATAACACAGGGCTTGTACTGTAATGATTACTTGCATTGTACAGTAATGGCCAAAAGTTTTCCATTACCTTGAATATTAGGATTGAGACATAAAAAAAACAACATATGAACATAATTTGATTTTTTATTTAACATCATGTAATCAAAGAAACTACAAAATGATATCACAAAAGTAGTACAGTATTTCATGCTAGATTTCAAAATGTCACATTTTTCAATTGTCACTTTTTCATTAAGTATATGGAAAACTACAAAGTGGTATGTAATTCAGTATGTTAGCAGAACATTATTCAGCAGGTTTCATTTGATTTCATGAAGTGAAATGAGTTCATTTTGACCATGGCCTTATACTCATGTATATCCTGGTTTCTGTGAAAATGCAGTTACTGGTTTAGTTTCATATACAAGCTGTCTCTGAGTATAAGCTGTCACAGGGTTCCTTCTTGTGCAAGCCGTTACCACCAGATTACTGGATAATGTCTTGACTGAACTTTCTTTTAATTAATAAAATTCCATCAGTATTTTTATTTTTCCCTCATTCGCACCTACAGTAGCTGTCGTCTTTATCTCACTCCGACCACACACACACACAGGTGGTTTGGGAGCTTCTCTTTTAAACTCCATAACCTCTCCTTTAATTAACAGGTACTCATTCTATCAAAGGTGCTGATTTAATTATTGGCTACAGACACAGCAAACAAATCACAAACGTACAAATCAACAAATACATTTATATACCGGTATTTTCCTAAACAGTAATTATGGGTTCACCAACAAATATAGCACCAAAATACTTTTTTACTGTTTTTAACTGTTTTTTCTTTTACCTGACTGACAGGATGGACCGAGGTTTGTGACTCAGAGACAGTATAAAGTTCAAAAATAAAGTTTTTAATAAACAAAAATACAAAATAAACCAGCACAAGGGCCAAACAAAGAGATTTAAACACAAAATACAAACACAAAACAAAAACTTACAAAATAAAGTTTCCAGGCTGGGCCTTGCCTTCACTGGAACAGAAAAACACCACATACAAACACACTCTTGCTTCTGGAACTCTCTTTCTCCTACTCTCTCTCCTCCTAGCCAGGGCCTCTCCCCTGGCTTTTATCCCCTGTGGCTGGAGCCCAATTATTCAATAATTACTGATTAGTCAATTAGGGCTCCAGCCACATTCTCACATGTTTTTCTGGCAGGGAGGAATTTTAACCCCCTCCCTGCCAGTCCCAACATTGATCATAAAGACGGGGCAGTACCCCGTCACACTGACATACAAGCGCACCTGTTTTCAGGATGATAGGGTACTCGATTCCCACATGATAGATATTTCAGAATCTGGGATAGTGAGAATGATGTGGTTAGGTGGCAGGTATTGGTCAATGCTGTGTAGTTGGTTAGTGGTTAGGGAGAGTGGGAATGGGGAGTGCATTGGTCTCGTATGAGGATACTTTCAGGGAGCCCCTGGGGTTTCCTCGCAGGACCTCACATTGGGAGCCCCACACACTAGAGGGTGCATTGGTCTATCGTTTGAGGATACTTTCAGGGAGCCCCTGGGGTTCCCTCGCAGGACCTCACATTGGGGGCCCCACACACATTGCATTGGTCAATCACTCCATCTCCAAGAAACTGCACCAACACAAACAACTCCCTTCAGAAAGAGAAGCGGTTCACAGCATTACAATATGATGTTATTAGAAACTGACTGACTCACTTTGTCTCGGGTGCCTTCACGTTTCAGTACTGTAAACAGCAGTGTCTGTGAATGTGCCAAACAGGAACTGGGATGTCATGGCTGCGGATCTGAAGAATGGGCTCTTATTGCAGTAAATGATCTGGAGACTGTCCAGGGTCTGTCCTGCTCGTCCCCTTGCATCTGCACAGGATCAAATGCTGTTCACTCTGAATTCATTAACAGCCAAGCTGCCAGAATCTAGTAAATTAACGAGGAATTTTCACATCATCCCATCAAGCTCTTGTTAAAGCTCACAAGTTCCAGTGTATTAGCCCTTTATATAACGGGCCTCGTATTCACACATATCTAGGCCTTTGCAAACTCCTTAAAAGGAAAAGAAAAGAAATACAAATGATAAATCAAGTTACAGCATTTGAAGGCACCCTTATAAAAGTTTATCACGGTATCATGCTTTTCCCATGGTTTTACTAGGGCGATTACGCTATTTCATGGAAGCTGTCATCTTAATTGCCCTTATACAAAAAGTGTCTGAATGCTCGGTGAGTGCTTTTTAAAGTAATACATCACCATGACATTGTGAAAACATGAACTCATCAAAATCCCCTAATGCTGCCAGTGTTGTGGGCTGCACATGGTATTATTGTCATTAGGCTGTGCTGTACCCTTCCTTATTTGTGTATGACCTCTCAAGTTGACAATGGACATGTATATTTAATAACCAAAAACTGTAATGGATGATAGCATTTTATTTTAGACAGTTATGGGTTGTTTTTTTCTGGTCTGGGAACAAAACTATTTTGAGCAAAATGAGCAAAATATGAACAGGGTTAAAGAAGAGACAGGCACAAGTACCTAAAAGTACAGCCTTCCTACCCTGTGATCCAATTTCAACAACTAATTGAGCCAGAATAGTCATCACCCTGCTTTTAAATGTCTGCAGGTTAAACGTGTTTTCACACAGAGAGTGGCAAGGGTGTAGAATGGGATACCTTGTTGAGACAGAACCATCTGGTTCCTTTAAGACTCAACTTGACAAATTTCAGATCAATCAGCTAGTAGGAAGCGGACGAGCACTGATGAGCTGAATGGCCTCCTCTCATTAGTAAATTGTTCTTATGTTTCCATTCTAAACAGGTTTTGAAAGCTAGACTACATTTAGCAGCTCTCAAAGGCAAAGGTACAGCATGTGTTTTTATATACCTAGGTGTTTTTAAAACAGGGACCTAATTCCATATTTCCTACCTGCTGTACCTCCAGCCCCTATTGGGTGTTTATTATCATTCTAGTAAATGCCCCACAGGAATCCCGTTTCATTTACAAGTAGCCTCATCAGGAGGTATGAGAGCACAGCCTTGGAAACAAGAAGCCTTTCAAATCCAGGAAAAGCCAGGAATATGCTGCTGACCGCTTTCAATATTTTTTTTAACAGGAGTGGAGAGAGTTTTGGTTTTGTGGAAAAATTATTAGATTATAAATACAATTTAACATGCCCACCCAAGATATGAATAATGATTGATAAACCATTCTGAAATATTACGATAAGGAGGCCCTCTTGAAAACTTGTTAACCAGAAACCGAGCCTTTGGGGAACGGCAACTGCTTTTCACAGTGCTTTACTGAGTTCACAGCCCCCTCGGCAGCTAAGCGAGTCACAGGCTTCATTGTTTACTAGGCCTCGGTGTACCTCACCTCAGCATTTTTCGGTGCCCATGGGACAGGAGCTGAATAAAGTGCCTTATATCCACTCAAAACACCATTCGAATTACAGTCAATTAAACTCCTGTACTGATGTGTATGTGGTCCAAAATGTGAAAAAAAAACAAAGACAAATTTCTGTTGAAGTAACTAACAGTTTAACAACAGGCAGAATAAATCTCCCAATGGGCAGTGTTATTATCCTGAATTGATTGTTTATGGTGCTACGTTAACCTTTTAACCCAATGAATAAACTGTTGTGACCCACAAGGGAGGGCCATGTGTTGTAATGACACGGTTTTTACTTAAATACAGCTAATTCATGGTTTCAGGCCAGAATAAACTGTACTGTTGAGAGCTAATCTATCTACATGTGCTCAGTGATTATAAAGTCAATCTGACACTGTTATGGGAAAAACACTCACAGCAGAGTAATGAAACTTGGCAGGTGGCATCACCAAATAAAGTGCAATATGATTCCAGGACCACAGCTGTGGGCCAACAACTCATTGCTGTATTTGAGACCTATAAGTGAATTAACAGGGATGGAGCCAGTCAAATAATCCCATACCTTTTCCATTTGCTCTGTAGGCCTGACAAGTGCAGTTTTGAAAGAAACACATGTTATAGCAAACAAGCATTTTTAAAATCTGGCACCAGTTTACATGCCTTACTCTAAGGTAGCTTTCCTTGGTCATTTCAACTAGGGAGTGACATTCTCTCCACTCATCCAGCTCCTTATTTCCTGTCAATAACACGCAGCCAGTGACTTGTGTAACAGGCAGTGTTGGGAGATGCACTGCCCCCTGTTGGTGAGATGAGATGAGGTTAAGAGCTCTACATAGCCTGGCTCTTTTGTATAGTGGTTAAGACGCTCGCTTGCAGTGTACACTTGCTTTGCCACAAAAGCCAGTGCTACAGTGAAACTACCTACTGTAGGGAATTCGAGAGTAGGCCTGTAAGCTGAGAGTAAGCATGGACTCTATATAACATGTGCTTCTTTCAAAGCCCATGTGAGACCTGCATACTTGCAATAAACCCACGAGTGCATTACTGGCTCAAAACCAACAAGGGCGATATACAGTATATTGTGATGATCTTGCTCTTTTTATTCTGTTATTGGTATGAATCTTGTTGTTTCGGAGTTCCTGTCCCTGCTTGGTTGAATTTCCATGTCTTTATTTCAAGTATTTAGTACTGTGCATGGTTTGTTTGTAAAAGCTACAGACAGAAAGGTGCATATATTGTACCTACATATGGACATGAAGAATACAAAGATCTATTTCATGCAATGCAGTGCCCGATTACCATGGTAACATTAAATATACAGAGACGTGTTTGAGAACGCAAGGTTAAGCTTTGCGTTCTTCCCCAGGTATTTGTATCATGGTTAAACCATGTTAGCAGTGTCTGTATTTATTTTGTTACTGTCTTAAGAATTGAAAACTGGCTGCTTTAATTCCTCGTTCCCATTCCTATGGCAGGAGAAGCAGATGTGGGCAAGGTGCCTGCGCTCAGTGTATAAACAGTATTAAGTAAGGGAAATTGTTTAATCCAGATAGAGACGAATCAAAAGAATATCAAGGATTCCTTTTCTGAGCAAAAGTGAACTCCCTTTCATCTTCAAACAAGCACCAAACGAGAGACCAAAAAAAGGAATAACATTTCTGACAGGATAAGTACAATGTCACTGATTTCTTAAAGGTGATATCTTTATATACTCGTGCCAGTTTTGTTCTTGGTAAAATCAGGTGAACTGTACTTTTCAAAGATTTCGTTTGAATGTGTTATAAAAAAATACAGTTGTGGTGGATCGATGTTTTCCTGCTATTTTGATCATAATATTAGTTATAATGGCTGTGTCATAAATTCAAAAAATTGATAAGTTACAAAATGTTGTTTCAGCTGGTGTCAATGTGATGACTAGCGCCAGTGTGTACCTTCAGTAAATGCATTATCATGATGAGATTAACTGCGACAGTTCAATAGACAAGAGCCTGTGCCCTTTGGAGACAGCAGTAATGCTGGTTTCAACACTGCAGAACTGTAAAGAGGTCATGGAAAAAAACACTCCACTGAATACAGCAGACCAGCCCTGGTCCTGATCTTCATATACCTCCACGTCATTTTAACTTTTACATTTGTCTTATTCCTTTTCCTTTTCCTCTTCCTCGGATTTGGGTTTTTGCCCCATTTCTTGGCAGATGATCACAGTCAGATTTGGTAAATACAAAAAAGACAAGAAACAAGATGTCTGTAATCGCAGTTGATCAGGATACACCTGTGCCCTTCTTTATTAGGCCCTGTAACTTTTGGTTTCAATTGGTTTCATTTACCCTGATTAGCACAGCCCCTGCTGGTCAGCAACTAAGTGTATCTGCTGGACTCTTATTGGTCAGTCAGACAAGGTCTACAGCAAATGCATTTGTAAAAGAGCGGCCGCTGGGCATGAACTGCACACCCGCACACCGCAAGCAAGCATCTTAATTAAACTTTGATGGAGAGGAAAGCATTGTGATTGGTTAACTTAGTGACAAGTGAAGGTTTTAGGTATGTGAGAAATAACAAAGTTTTTTTTACTGTTTATTTTTAACAGTACAGTATCTTTGATTAATGCTTCATTCTTGGACTATGAAACTAGCGATCCTCCAAATTGCAACAACTGTTGAGCTAATGAGTGAAGTTTTTAGCCATTGGTGACGGGCATCAGATGTCCAGCGGATGAGGGTTTCAAGCATACAAGGAGCAGGAACCCATCAGAGCCTTGTGTGGCTGCATGAAGTATGTCCAAGTGTAATCAGAAAGGATTGGACTCTATACAAGTCACTGCATTGCTATGTAAACAAGTGTTCGGCTGGATTATCTTTACTGCAGAGCTTCTATGACATCATTGTTCCTGAAACCATTCTGATTCACCGCACTGTGATTCCGCAATTCGTTTTTTTTCTTTTAGCACTGGTAGATGGAAATAATCACTGTGAATTACTATAGTAGCATGTGAGTGTCATAGTAGGGCAGCAGTGTGGAGTAGTGGTTAGGGCTCTGGACTCTTGACCAGAGGGTCATGGGTTCAATCCCTGGTCGGGAACACTGCTGTTGTACCCTTGAGCAAGGTACTTTACCTAGATTGCTCCAGTAAAAAACCCAACTGTATAAATGGGTAATTGTATGTGAAAATAATGTGATATCTTGTAACAATTATAACTTGCCCTAGATAAGGGCGTCTGCTAAGAAATAAATAATAATAACCCAGCTGAACTTAAACAGTGAGAAACTTCAAACTCTTCTACATTATTTTAACTGTCCCTTAACTTTGAATGATGCTTGCAATCATTCTCAGTGGCCCTCATTGCAATTTCTGAAATATATTTTGGAATGATGTAGCTTTAGATGCTTGGACTGTGAGTTCAGGAGCTTTAGCTAGTTGCCTGCTATTGATATATGTCATGCAGTCTTGAGCAGACAAATTAGTAGGCGCCAGCACCATCTAGTGTACAACTGTATATTTACAGCAACACAAACTTCATCCAAAGCGTCAGATCACTAGCTGGTGCTGACTTTTGCTTCTATAAAGACACATTCTCTAATCTTATATGAGAAAGTAACACATGTTAAATACAAAAGAAAATAACAACCCTATTGTGTTCAAAGCACACATTTTTCATATATTTAAACGAGATAGATTAGATAGAAAGATAGATAGCTAGATAGTTAGAAACAATGCTTAGTATCAGGGATGGAAATAAGACTCATATTGCATAGCTGTTTGAGCCATTCCTGGTTTTATTGTGAGTTTAATAAAACACACCTGAGGTTGTTATTACCTATTCACTGTGGCTAATCAAACTCAGAGTAAAACCTGGAATGGATGAAACTGCTATGCAACAGGAGTCTTATTTCCATCCCTGCTTAGTATGTATAAATATTACATGAATACATTTCTGATTTGATACATTTTTGCAAATAGTCATGTAATAAAAATATATATTTTGAAAAGAGAGGAAAATTACACTTGGAAGTTTCACTCACTGAATTTCGAGTTGAATTTTTGCTACAATAGTGCCACCTGGCGGGCTTTTCAAGGTAATGCACAAATGTTTTTAAAGTCTTGTGGGCTGACATTCCGCGCCAGTGTAAAGTTTGGACCATTTTTTATGTTTTTTTTTATAATCAGTTTTAATTTTCAAACATGAAGCTTTTATTTAAATGTCTATAAAAGTGAAGGATTAATATAAGGCAAAATTGATTAACCCATACTGGAAAAATAACTGTTGGGTAACAACAAAATAAAAACACAAGACTGAAAGAGACTTGAAATGAAACCCCAGTTAAAGAGCACATGTGTGTTCTGCATCCGGGCCGGTAAGTTTGTAGATGACATTCTCACGCTGAGCAAAACATTTCCACTGCTCTGTAAGGTGTGATTAATTAATGTTGATACAAATGGGATTCTTAATTAAATGTCTCAAAACAGCTGCTGAACTAAGCTTTCTGTGACGATAACTCCCCCAAAAGCAATCCAACGTTATTCAACATGAAATAGAATGGGTTCTTTTACTTTTTAATTTAGAATCCCCTTTGTCTCAAAGTAAAAATTACATTTAAAGGGCAATAGAAAACCATAACATTTTGCCAATGTTTTATTGCTGCAATTGACAGCAATACAATACAATACAATACAATACAATACAATACAATACAATACAACTTATTCTTATATATCTCTTCCTCTTGAGGCGTCCCCAGGGTGCTAACCAATTAAAAACAAGAACTTTTGATTCTAAGACAAGCACACTCCATCAAACACGCCTTCAGTCTAGACTTTAAAGATTCAAGTGTGCTGGCATGCCTGATAAGAATTGGAATTAAGTTCCTTCACAACTGCAGGCCTTCGTCCCAGTCGATTTCAGGCAGCATTTTGGATCCAACAAGAGTTTTGCAATCTCAGAGAAGGGCAGAGAAGGGCTGGGAACCAAGGGAGAAACCTGGAGATAAGAAGGACTGGGCAGGACTGTTACATCGATTGTGAAAATCACAGTGCACGTGTTTAAGCACTGGGGGGCTTTGTGTGGGCTGTGGTTGTAGAAGCAGGCTTGGAGGCCCATACGAAGCAAACAAGAAGTTGCAAATCTCTGATTTATTGTTAAATCTCCAGGATCCTTTGGTCATACACATCTCTAGGTAGGTTGGTTTCAGGCATACAGACTAACCCTTTTCTGGTTCCTTTACTGGTTTCCAAACAGTTTCCTCCAGCTTCCCTCCCTGCAGCCCTGCTCCCTCTCTCGCTCTGTTACAGCGAGGCTCATTACAAGGGTTCACATCTCTGAACTGACAAAGTGAGCAGCAGTTGTCAAGGTGTGAAGAAGCCTGTTTTCTGTAGTTAAAACTATCATGAGGGATGTAAACGAACTGGAATGAGCCATCACCTAATGAAATGCAATGCACAGACATGTAGTTGACAGGCACCAAGTAATCATGTTTTAGAACAACAATTAAAAAGCCAGGTATTAGTCTTTAATGAAGGGTGTTCTGGTACACTTCTTCTCTGGGATGTCAACATTTTATTTATTTATTTTTTTAAGAAATTGTAATACGCGTTCCAAACCTTTAAAAAAAAACAAAAAAACATGAAACTAAATGATGTTTTTCTTATGTTGACTTATTTTGAATGTATATCCTCAGACAAGATTGTAAAAACTGCAATGGATTTTATTATTATTATTATTATTTATTTATTTATTTCTTAGCAGACACCCTTATCCAGGGCGACTTACAGTCGTAAAAAACAAAAATACATTTCAAGAATCACAGTACAAGTAATAATACAATTAAGAGCATGATAAAAATACAATGACTTTGGTTCTAATTTTAATTATTGGTCCGAGGTGTCTTGCTTTTATATTGGCAACACAAATAAACCCTTGCATGCATTTGTTTCAAAACAGGGCAGAGGGGATACGATGTCAGGCTGGCAACAGCTGATAATACAGGAACAACATATACAGTTATATGCATCAGTATACTCAAACATGTTTAATTCAATTACATTGAAATTTAATAGTAGACAACAATATACTGTATAACTATAAACAACCTTGAAGCAAGGGTAGTTTCTAGCAGTAAATTATTACCCTTTTAATGCCTTTGCCCAACACAGACAGAGCCTGCTTCGTTTATCATGCCCTTCAGTCATTTATTTTATTGCAGGCAGGGCTGTATAAGCAGAGGTCTGCAATGACAGATTCTGTTCTGTGTCTGGCTGAGCAGAGTAATGGCTCGGGGGGAAAAGGATTTATATCCCAATAAATGTCTTTCTAGTCTACTGGCTGAAGAGGAATGGGTGAGACGAGGCAATGAGACATGAGAAAGAAAACACACACACTCCTCTTCTGGGATCAATCCGTTTGGTCACATGAGTTCAGGAGCTTCTCCAGGAATCTTCCACCTGTGACAGTGGCCTGCAAGTTTTTACAAACGATTGTTATTTCATGAATTGCATTTCACATTTTATTTGCATACTGAACTTATACTAACACATATAATAGGTAATGCATTTATCTAATTTCTACACGTATTTCCACAAAGTGTCTTTCTCGATGAACGATGATGTCTGAGCTGCCAATAGAAAAGAGTACCGGAACTGTGTTCCAACTAGACTACAGCACTGCAGATTCCAAGACTGTAAGAATTAGAACCACCCGTAACATGAAACAGTGGATCCCCATGCCCTGCATCCACAGGAAGCACACAGGAAAATTGACATTTCACATTATTACTTATTTCTTAGCAGACACCCTTACCCAGGGCGACTTACAGTTGTATACAAAAAATACATATCAAGAATTACAGTACAATTAAGAGCAAGATACAAAATACAATGACTTCAGTCCTAATAAGAGCAAATACAAAACACAGTCTGATTTGATATTGGGGCCGTTCAACAGAGCGCAGTTTGGTTCTTACTGAGCATAAAGGAGAGCCAGGGTTGGGGAGGGGAGAAACAGAGAAACACCATTCTTAGAGACAGATGGTCCCCCATGTAGGAAATACCATGGAGTAGATGTAAGGATATGCGCAAAGTGATTTGCGGGAGCAAAACCCACATAATGTTGTCCTAAATCGTGTTTAGCTGCCGTAAAGTCTGATTTTGGAGGACGCAAGAAATGCAGTGTATCTAAAGAATGGTGTTCACCTGGTGTTCTGCTCCTGCTATTATAGGAGGCTGTGTGGACCAGTGGTTAAAGAAAAGGGCTTATAACCAGGAGGTCCCCGGTTCAAATCCCACCTCAGCCACTGACTTGTTATGTGACCCTGAGGAAGTCACCTCCTTGTGCTCCATCTTTCGGGTGAGACATAATTGTAAGTGACTCTGCAGCTGATGCATAGTTCACACACCCTAGTCTCTGTAAGTCGCCTTGGATAAAGGCGTCTGCTAAATAAACAAAATAATAATAAAATATGCACTTTGCCATCATTAATCCATTACAATTGTATTGAAATGCATTCAAAGGAAGAAAAGAGCATGGAATTGGGCAGGAGCTGGATACTAAGCGGGTGCAAATATTATAATGTGATGTAAGGATTTTGCCTTGCACTTAGGCAATTGCTGACCCTCCAAAAACTTTACACCTCTTCTTACAAGGTGCAAACCATTGTAGAAGCGAGTAACTAAGAGCTGTATAAAAGCACACACCTGCAGATATCTGTCATTGGCTTCAGGATGGCTGCTCTGGTACACTTCCTGATGCGGCGACACTTGTTGAGGAGAGGCAGGAACACGTTCAGAGGAGAAGGGCAAGACGAAGAAGACCCCTCATAGTCAATCCAAGGGTCACTTTGTTTGGGATGCAGGAGGATGCTGTGCTAAAGTGTTATCGTCTCACTCCGCAGATCATCCTAGACCCAATAGCTGAATTGAGGGATGAGCTAGACCCCAGCGTCAATCTAGGGGCCGCTATCCCTGCACATGTGAGTGCTGTGTTCTCTGCACTACTTAGCCTCTGGTTCCTTTAATTCCACCTTTTCCAGAGTTCTAAGCACATTTCTGAATGTCATGCTAAAAAGGGCAGGCAGATACATATAATTTCCTTAGGATACAGTACAGCAAGTGTGTGTATCTTAGATGATCATATACTCTATAGGTAATGGACCTGAAACATCCTTAATATGCTAGTTAGATGTACCCAGTACATAGTAGTTAGCATCAGGCTTTTTATTACCCCCCCAGGGGATGCATGTCCCTAGGAACAGGAATACAGGGTAAATACAGGCACACATACCCTTAGAAAGATTTCCCATAGTACCAGTATAGGTGTAATAAAGCATAGGTAAGCATTATAAAGCCCAAAGAGGTATTGTAAAGCCTATTAAAAAAAACATGACACATCATGGTAAACTATGAGAAAAACATGGGAAAACTGCAAATTTACTGTGCAAAATTACTGGGCAAATTTACTGTGCAAAATTACTGGGCAAATTTACTCTGCAAAATTACAGTGCAAATTTACTGTGGTGAACTTTTATCTCGAGAACCATTTATGCACCCACTGTGAAACTTGGTCTGGATTTAATTTCGCACAAGCTGTTGAGAATACCAGAATCTGAGTAAATGGCAACTATGTTTGTAAGAATTCACGGCACACTTTCGACACTGTGAACTCTTCCCAGACATGGTGTTAGGCCCTGTAACATGCCAGCTGCTTCTCACTTTCCTGCGAGTTCTTTCTCAGGTTTCACAGACAGCGTTTGAAAGCCTACTCTATTTTGGGGGACATTTTCTGTATTGCAGGGGAGGATTGCGCTGGGAGAATGTTAAATAAAAGCAGGTTCTTTGTCGATTAGATTTGCTCAGTTGTATATTTGTTTTTTCGGGTTTGTTATTTCCCTGGGTGAATCCACACACCAGGACGTTTTCCCCCACTGCGACGCCCAACTCCCGACTGCCTGACACAAGGTACACAAAACAGGGATTGCCTGCCAGCTTAACATGGTAAGGAAGGACGTGGGCATTTTGCTTTGCTGTGCATGCTTATCGGACCTGTGCTGAATTGTTTTTATTTGTGTGTCCACCCCCTTAGAGATTTTTAACATTCCTGGCAAATCTACACACTCTATTTTCTCTTCCCTATTAAGAAAATAGTATGCAAATATTTATCATATGCAACACATTGGGTCTTGTACATTTTTTTACATGTGCAACTGTGCGTCTCATTTTGTCAAAAAAAGGTATAATTAATGGTAAATGTACCTATTGTTTGACAATAGGAAAACACTCAACAGATCGCAATTGATTGCACCTGTACCAAAATCTTTCAATGTGATGACATAGCGCTTTCTGACATTACACCGGTCAGGTTTTGGTATGCGTACCACATTCTGATGGTGTACCACTTTCTAACACTACACCGGTATCTTACTCTGATTTTTAAAGATTTACTGGTAATACATTGTCACCGCTGAGGAAAATCGACTGCTTTATGCATTGACACTTTCTCCTATTTGGTTTAGGGTCGGCTTCATACTGAGGAAGTAATGTGAATAAACACGTTTTAGATAATTTTATAAAAATAACTACTGTATATTGCTACCCAACACTGTGAAAATAAACCCAAGCTTGTAGACTGGTAAAAAGAAATGCCTTTAAAAACTATGACAGAAATAAAAGGTTTTTTTTGTAATAGTGATTTTTTTAATTGTGTTTTGACTGTTCAAGGATTCAGTTTGTTTCAGTGCTATGATAATACACTAAGAGAATGCTCTTAATAGTGGTCCGTATCCGAGTGCATTGTGTGAGTGGAAGTAAGGCTGCCTGGTCTTGTCTCAAGGTTTCTCTGATGTAGCTCGTCTGTCGCCTGTCACAGTACGTTTCAAAGCTGAACTTTGTTTCCGGTGATGCTCCTCTGCCAGTGCTGCCATTCCAGGAACACCCAGGAGACTTGGTGGAGACATTGTTTGTTGAACTGTAACAGTATCAAACTATAAAGAAATTGTTTTTGATTCCTCCCACAGTGATTAACACCTGCACAGACACTGCAGAATGTGTTGATTGGGCACATGTCTGGGAGTATGAAATGAGCACAAAGTTGACTCCATTCAAGTGATTCAGAAGGCGAATAGGCCCATGACTTTGCATTTTCTAGAGGCTTTAAAAGATCCTTTCCCTGCCCTGTCTGTCATGAAGGTTCACTATCTGGAGAAGCGAGCAGCAAATTATAAAATTGCACACACTGTATGTGATAAACACTTCATTGTTAGAGTTACTCTTGTTTAGCTATCCCTTTAATCGGTTACTGATAACTAATATCCCCTAAACGAACACTGCTTTTCCTTTTCATTTATTTTAGTTGATAAGTTTGAAACCATCTGTACAAGGAAGTAACACCTGGATTCAAATAAGCATGAAAATGGTGATTACATGGCAGAATCAATGGAATGTAAAGAGAGATGCCTGTGAACAGAATAGGCATACTGCTGCTCTTGCTCCTTCAGCGACAAGGGGTTCTGAATGCCATCTGCAAGCTCTGCTGAAGCACAGAGAATCTAAACCTGTGATTGCTTTCCACAGGAAACGATGTGTGTCCCTCTCTTGAATCACATTGCAGAGGAATACAATAATCTGAATGGTATAAATTTAGCAATAAAAACAACCTCACCTGATATCTCTAACGCCATTGCAACTCTTTCAAGCTGTGTCTCCCTCTTTGTAACCAATTCTGCTTTTTCTTGAGTAGTTTTTATGTCTCTGCGTTCCTTCATGTGAACACTTGAATCACGCAGAACGGCTCACGGAACTGCAGCATTTAAATATGTGTTTCTTTTTTTGATATTACACATTTCAATTGGTTGTTGCTAACAAACTGCTGTCATAAATATTACCAGTTACATTCATGTTATAAGTCTCAAATGTTCACTTTTGAAAAGAAACAAGATATCATAAACATGTAGAGCTATGGCCAAACATTTTGCATCACCTAGAATTTTAGGATTGAGACACAATGAAAAAAAAAACAAAACTATATGAACATAATTTAGATCTTGTATTTAACATCATGTAATGAAAGAAACTATAGAATGATATCGCAAAAGTCTACAGGAAGCTTTAATAGCAGTACAGTATTACATGCTAGATTTCCAAATGTCAAATTTTTCCATTTTTGTCAGTTTTTCCATGACCAGATAGCCCATTCCATCCCCTCACCACTCTATGTGTGAAGAGGTGTCTCCTTCAACAACATGACCAGGTAGCCCATTCCATCCCCTCACCACTCTCTATGTGAAGAAGTGTCTCCTTCAACAACATGACCAGGTAGCCCATTCCATCCGCTCCCCACTCTCTACGTGAAGAAGTGTCTCCTTCCCTCTGCCACTTAATTTCCACTTAATTTCCAACTGTGTCTCCAGATCCTGGTTTCTGTACTGATCTTAAATATTGGTAAGGGATAACTACTATATATATACTTCTTTCAAAACTATGCATTTGAGGATTAAAGCTTGAATGTACATGGCGTGGAAAATGCATGGATTTATTTATTTGAAGCTAAATCATGTCAACAAAGCTTTACCATACTAACAGAATCTAACAGGTGGTAAAACAATATAACTGTCTGCAAGCTATTCCGCAGCAACACTCCTTGAAGAATGAAAGTGTTTTCTTTGAGTTTAATGATCGATTGGTTCTGTTGTTCAGTGTGAATGCTAGGAACAAGTAGAGATCCAAAGTAGTTCAGTGCACACAATCTTTCCAGTTCATCTGCTTTTGATTTTGGTTACATTTCCCTATGCTTATTTGGGCAGGAACGATGTAGATTCCTGCATTGGCCATTCTAAACCAATGATGGGTAAAACATCAATCCACTGTGGTGGCTCTCAAAGGGTGGCCTACCGGCTAGTACAATAAAGTGAATTGTATTGATTATTATTAGCAAATAATTAGAATATTATCTATTTTAAAAAATCTGAACTTTGGAATGCTTTCCTTTGGTCTTGACCATTTTCTCAAGCTCACAATTAAAAACAAACAGAACACCAAAGAGAACTCAGCCGGTGGATTTGAATCATAAACTTTTCTTAGACACTCTCATGCATTCTCACACACGGAGGTGGAACGAAAAAAATGGACACTAAATTGTTGCAAACAAAAGGCTAATTTATTACAATTACTATTGCGATGTTTGGCCTTAGCATTGGAAGACAAGCGTAACATGACCAATAAGTTGTCACCTGTTCCATCAAAACATTACACACAAAAGACAACATTCCTCCGCCCAGGAGAGCAACCACCAAGAAAAGGTGTTAAAACCAATTCTCGCCCAGGACAACTGGAAGCTGCTAGAGACTGGAAAATGCTGGCAGATGTTGGTCAGCGGCTTATTTTTCCACCTGAGATTGCCACCACTAACCTTCGACCAGATATTGTCTTGTGGTCTGGATCAGCACGCCTTGTTCACCTGGTAGAGTTAACAGTGCCATGGGAGGATGCTGTAGATGAGGCGTATGAGAGGAAGAAACTGCGGTATGCTCAACTAGCCACTGAAGCGGAACAGCGAGGATGGAGAGTTCGGGTTTACCCAGTGGAAGTGGGTTGTCGAGGATTTGTGGCACACTCTACAACCCGGTTTCTCAGAGACGTCGGATTCAGTGGCCAAGAGTTGCGTCGCACAGTGAAGAACTTATCTGAAGCAGCAGAAAGGAGCAGCAACTGGCTGTGGTTGAGACGGAAAGATTCTGGCTGGGGACAGGTAAGTAAGCTGGGCTGAGTTGAGTGGGGGACGGAGGGGGGTGATGCTGGGACGCCAGAATCACCGTCGAGCCCTCTTGAGGTGTCGTGGGCTAGTCGACGAAACACTGAGGATGGAAGGTGCCCACTTGAAAACCCCAGAGATGTACCCTACTTAGCTCAATCCAGACGGTTGTCATGCTGATGCGCTGGGGAGGCCGCACTTTGGTTGATCCCCGGAGCCAGCATCGCAGCCGTTGTGTGTGCTGATGCGCCAGGGAGGCAAAATAAGCTGATCCCTGGAGCCAGCATTACACTTCAGCCATTAACACCAGACAGAAGGATATCTACATCATCATATGGAAGGAAACGTAAATGGATGGAGACACATATGGATCACATTAGTTTACTGTAAAGCTACGTCTTAGTTGGTGCTTATCTTGGCGAGAGCCGAGTTCAAATCAGCATGAAGTTTTAACATCTACTCTCGTGTAATGGAAATCATTATTGCACAGAAAACACACTTGCAACTGTTTTTAGGGGTTGATTTCTTCAACAGGCTTGGGATAAGCCACAGCTAGATTTTTGTTTGAGCATTTTACAGCATTGGAGAATCACCCTGGATTGCATCTCTGTCCAGTGATAACCTCTAAAAATAAGAGCTCTGTGCAGTCCAGCTGGATTCCCTGGCAGTGTAAAATGCTCTAAAAAAACAACAGGTTTTAGGTTAAGCAAATCAACCCCTTGAGGCTGCAATAGTGAAGGGAAAGTTGTTCTGCTAATGACCAGCCGTTTAACTTAACTGTTTGGTTTTAGTTTTATAAAACTGGCAGATCATTTTTCAGCAGTAAATTACACAGAGGATACCAGGGTGCAATATGTTTCCACCTGGCTAATGTACTGGGCCAGATCAAGTAACTGCCAAGGCCATTGTGTCACACCTGTCTTCGAGGAAAAAGGCTGTACCCCACATTGGGAAAATAAATTGCTGGATACCATACACTAAATTAATAGATATGATTTGGCACTGGGTTGTGACTCTCCAGAAACTGAAGACAGGATTTGTCATTAAACCCCAACACTGAGTGCTTTCTGTGCAGCAGCCCCCCTGGCAGTCTTCAGGGTGTCTGTTATTGTGTTATCTTGTGCAGTTTGGGCTGCTCAGGCAGTGCAGAATGATCCCTCTTATGCTAGCCTCCACATGATGTATGAAGATTGGGCTTGGAGTTGTTTTTTTAACTTCAGAATTGTGCCATGTGTTCTATGCACAGGTTGACATCTGTACGCAGGATAAGAATTTTGCCTTTTGTCAAAATCTGTAACCAGGAAACCAACAATCTTGAAACCATCACATTCACAAGATAAATTAACTCAGGATCTCCACATTTGTTTTTTTTCTTGTCCTCACTGAGCCACTGTACCCAACACAAAACAGCACAGAATATCTGCATATGATTACTTTTGAAGAATGGTTTCCTAATGCAGGATTGGTAATTTAATGTTGTAACAAGATGACCTTAACCAAAACGTTGGTCTACTTGACATATTTTCTTCTAGTTTTGTCCCGTACAATTTCTCCTGTCTTGACCAAATGGCTGTCATGTCTCAGCTGGTAGGTTGTGATTTTCCTGGGCACTGGGAGCTGCTCATTAGTGTGATGTTGGGCAGTCGAACCCGCTGGCAGGGTCTAGGAGAGGCTTTCCTTCCTATTTCCTCATTAGTGTCAGCAACACCACTGCCCTGTCCTTTTCAATGCACTTGACTTGATCATCTGGAAACTACAATACATACACCGTTCTTAATTTCAAGAGACTTATTTTCAGCTTTAATAAGGGATCCAACTTAAATATTCCAACTTAAACATCCCAAATGGGCTCTCCATGACCTCAATATCTGTGTTTGTTAATAAAACTTCAATCTCTTACAAATAATTTTTAGATAAACAAAACCATCCCATAAAACCCACCCTTTCCACAGGGAACCTTACTACAGAGTAACTGAGTTCATAGTAATATTATTATTATGTAAAAAGGGAGAATGAGTATATATACATATACATACATACACAGTATATATGTGACTACTATATTTGGCCAGGACCATTCACAAAACTATTACAGAGAATTCAAAAACAACAAAAGGCTCTTTATCCAAGGAGAATCAGGATCCAACAGGCTACTCATCAATCACTAGAAATACTTCATGAAGAAAAGTAACTGATAAACTGAAAACTCAAAATGATCACACAGGCAGTGCATCTGTTTGAGGTGCAGTGGTGTTGAAGATGATCACACAGGCAGTGCATCTGTTTGAGATGCAGTGGTGAGATCCAGGGTTTCTGACGGCTTGTTTTAATTCAGCTCTTAGTAACAATTTGCAGATATTAGGAGCATGGGCGTCATTTCACAAAACATTTTGGGGCGGGAGGGAGGGACACACAAAGTTGTGCCAATATTTAACATTCTCTGTCTCAGACAGCATCATGAATGAACAAAATCAGGCAGTAATTGGCTCAGTTTAAAACGAGATCGCGTGCTGCGCTTTGTCAACCTTGTTCTTATTCTTAAATTAAATTATACAAAATGTGCAATGCAAGTATATTTAACGCACACCACTGTTGTTCAGTTATGTGTACAGATCTGATTGAACTAAACCAGCAAAGTGTTTCAAGAACCAAACAGCCTTGTCAGTTTCTCTATTAAACACCCACATACCACGCTACAGTATCAAAAAGGAATTTTTTTGTAATCATTTTTTAAATGCTCAATTTGAATCTCACTGCAACCCACTTACTGACTCAGATGACTGATGATCAGCAGTGCCCTCCGTTCCTGTGGTCAAGTTAACTGCTTACTCTCATCTACCAAGCCTAAGCATTGGATGTTACCAAGATACTGTTACCAGTGTGTCTGGACTCGTCATGCCCTTGACCAGCAGGGGTCAGTGAAGTGCGATGATGCAAACTATCCCCAGCCGAATTTCCTCCCAAACTTACAGGAGTGCAAACAACTGTACCAAAGGGGGCTGCTGCTTCCTGGGTCCAAACCACTTCCTGTGCTCTCGTTCAGTTTCGTTCCACTCTGTCTATCTGCAATCAGATCACGTGACCTTCCACACAGGAAGTGATTAGGTACCAGGAAGAACCACTTTGATATGTTTTGATATGCTGCATTGTATAGTCTGAATTAAAGAATATTAAAACAAGCCAAAAAACATCTTCAACTCCAAAAAGGGCCAGTGAAATATTGCTAGTGCTAGAGGTAAGAAGAAGGGTGTTGAAACATAGCACTCCTTTAACAATAATGGACACCAAGCCTATCTGCAGGGGCCGCTCCACAGCCCCTGATGAAGATCTGGTCAGCTGTCTTTCTTTTATCACTGTATAGCTTGCTTTGCAGAATACTGTACTAGTGTTATTATTCTGTGTGCGCTATACAGGGTCAGAAGTTCACATCATCTTTTGTATTTATTCTTGGACATGTCTAACCCCTAGTGTCACAGTTTAAATAAGGCAGTGAATTAGCATCACTATGCCAAAGAAAGAACAACATGGAGTGATACTAAATTCAGACAGCCGACTGTACGTTTCAAAATGCGATCTACAGTTAACTTGTGTAAAAAAAACCAAACAAACGTAGGGTTTGTACCGAAAATGAGTTCCTTTAAAAAAATTGACAATCTATAAACAAAATAAGTAATTAAATAAATTCAACACATGGCTAAGGAAAGTAAAAAAATGTTCTGACACATGGCTGGCATACTGTAATAAGGTGCTCACTTATTTTTTTTTATAAATCCAAGATTAGAGCTAATCTGGGTCTGTGAAGCAGCCAAACTAGCCCTCTGTTCTGTCATAATGTATTTTAATCTCAGCTTCAAACATGAAGACTGATAAAAAACAAAGTTATTCATTTTAAACACAAGACAACAAGTTAGTGTTAGACTTATGATTACATTATAGTTACATGTTCAATCGGATGGTAGTGGGGTTTTTATTCAAAACATATAACAGTCTCGGAAGATAAAAGGATGACGGTGTAATATTGCTAGTGCAATAAGAGGGAAGAAATGGATTTTAAAATACTGGGTTGGCACTCCTTTAAGGGCACACACCTTATAAAAGAATACCAAAGTGTAACAAAGCACAGTGAAAGCTTGGTAAAGCATAGGAAGCATTGTAAGAGAGGAATGGTTAAGAACAACTGGAAAGTTACTGTGTAAATATACTGTGGTAAACTTATATAAGGAACTGTAGTTCAGTAGTATGAATTTAATAACCTCTCAAGCTAAAACCAAGTTTAAAGCACGTATTAGTAATGGCCTGCAATACAGTATACTGCAGCAAGAAGGGAAGAGGTAGGGACTATGCAGACTGCGACTTGAAAGGGGGGCATTGTTAACATACTGTCAAACTGTCAGACTGTCAGCACACAGGCTGCCTAGCAGACTCGAGAGATCACAACGCTATATTGCACAGCTCACGGAGTGCATATACATTTGTTACACTGTTTTCTTGTTCGTCTCTTTTTCAGAGCCCGGATTGGAGCGGATGGAATTGAGCGTGCTCCCAATTCCAATGCAGAGTTTCAGCGAGAGCGAGAGACAATCTTTACAGAATTGACGCTGGGTATTTGAACGTAAATTACCCACATTTGCACGCAAAGGACGCCGAGGGGCTGCAGACTTGATGACTCAGAAGAATTTACGCACTATGCGTAGGAAATCGTCGCAACATACGCCCTGAATACTCTCCTACCTAGTTCTGTGAAAAGGTGCTAGTTCGGGTGTGGGGACTCGTTGTTTCAAATACCGCAATTCAACGACACATCTGCAAATACTGGGTGCTGGATGTGGTTTGGGGAAATAGGAGACCGCCGTTTTATTTTGGATTAGGATGCTGCATAGAATTTGTATAATTGATTCAAAAAGCAATGGACATCTATCCATAATACTGCCGCGAACTTCGAAGTCTGTTTTGCACACTGTGGTATATACAAAATAATTGCTATATCAATACGAAGCATTGTGTGAGGCAAAGCAAGTGAAAAACACAAATGCAATTCAGTGCCGTTATTTAATTACATGCATCTTGTGCTTTGAACATTGCAGTGCCTTGTTGCGCCGGCGCTACTGCAGAAGAGAGACGCATCAGGTGCGTTCAAATTAAATTAGTGAAAAGGACAAGTTCGGATGCAAAAAATTAAGTGTTGGGAGGCAGATCACCCGGAGCCTTACTTGTTATTCATGGTGAAACGTGTGGGTCCTACGAACTCGAGCCCCAGACCGCCTCACATAGCCACAAAAAGGAGCCGTCCATCCTTGCTGACGGTGCAGTATTCGTCTACAAGGCTGTCCAGCCATAGTTAAGCAGATAAGGTTGATTGCTATAAGCGTTGAACCTGGTTGATGTAAGCCGAAGTAGAGACGTTTTATGTTCTAAATAAGATTTTTTTTTTTTTTTTTTTTACATATGTAGGAAATCCTCTACCGTTTTATATGTATAGAACAAGACAAGTAATTTTTTGCAAGCCAGCATCACCCTACTAAAAAACAACGTAAGGATTTATCGTAAGTGGCGTCATAAAAAGGATCTGTGACATTGCGATTTTATTTTTTCCTTCCGCCGTTACTCTGTAATTAAGAATTTAACGTAGGGGCTACGCTGGGTATTAAATTTGGAAAAAGGGAGAAGGTGGAGCACTTCCCGTCGTACGTGTTGACGCAGTGGGGTTTCTACGTCTGGTCGGCGTTCCCCCCCGCCCCTCCCGCGGTGACGGCGATGGGTAGGAAGCGGTGTGTTGGTGCAGATTGTTCCAAGATGGCGGCCGGGTGCTGCGGGGTGAAGAAGCAGAAGCTGTCGGGGTCCCCCGGTTCGGGGGGTCTCTGCGGGGCGGGGAGCGGTGGAGCTGGGACGGGACACTGCGGCTCGGACCTGGGGATTGGCTCCTCGTCTGCAGTGGCGGCGGGGAGCGTGAATCGGGTGAACGGCCTGGGGGGTCCGGGTTGTAGCGTTAGCGGCAACAGCAACGGGCTCTCCCCAACTTCGGGAGGCTACAGCACCACTGGTCTCTCCTCGACCCTCAGCCCCGGACTCGGCTCTGGCAGCGGGGGCAGGAAGATGGTTGTTTCGGCGGAAATGTGCTGCTTCTGTTTTGACGTTCTGTATTGCCATCTATATGGGTACCAGCCTCCTCGGACACCGAGGTTCACCAACGACCCATAGTAAGTACCCCAATACAAATGATAATGATCTCCTGCTGTTAACACTGTGTTAATTGATAACCAGCTTAATACAATCCCGTACTGCTTCCTAGCTCGCAGGAGACAACAACAAAGATTCTGTACTAGTCGAAGAATTTCAAAAGTTTTACTAAACTTCAAACTTTCAGTAGCTAAAACAAATACATAACAGCGAAACACGTAAAAATGCATTATGTGAACCACCAGGGCTGCAGATGTTCTACAGAAACCGACTTCCAGTGCTCAGTCCTGTATAAACAAAGCGGATCTTTTTCCGAGTGGATCAAGTTCAGAACAAGATGTGAGACAAAGAGAATGCAGATCTAGGGCGGTTAGTTAAACAAACTCTTTTGTGGGATTACCCTGTTTTCTAAAACACGACGGTTACTTTAAATACAACCTGGCAGAATACTATTCTATGCAAGATTAGAAGGTAATCGTTTTATGTTCTGGTAATACCATCAAACGAAAGTAATCTGACACCAAACACAGTCTTTGTTATGCTTTACTAGAGAGGAGCCGTCGAATATTGTTGTATAAATCTGCACCTTTAAAACAATAACGAACAATTGAAACTGTAAATTGCTGTTTCTAGACTTAACCTAGAATGGCGAGAACCGTAGCTGATATCTTATGGAGTTAAGAATATTCAGTTACCCGGAGCCCTTTTTTATCAACTCGTAAGAAGTGTTTACATGCTGTATTAGTTTAAACACATTGAGTAAGTAAAGAGTTTCTTTAAAATTCCCTTCTCGATTCACAATTAAAGCTTTCACTACTGGTACCTTCCGGATTACTTGTAATGTAAATAAAACAGTCTCCTTTGTTAGGAGCGTTAAGGGACACAAAATAATAATAACAAAAAAATACAAGCCAGGCATTTATTTAGAGATCTGATGCTTTTTTTTTTTAATCCCCTTGTTAAAACTGCTTTTTATTTTGCACATTGTAGTTAAAATCCGGTATTTTAAATTGTACTAGCCTTTGTTTGTTAGAGGTACAGAATCAAATATGGCTGATCCTATACCCGTCCCGTAGTGTGTGTCTTTAGGCAGGCCCTAATTGTTGGGATTAATGTAAATCTCCATTGACTTTTTAAAGTGTATCTGTGTGTGTGGAAGTGCAGAACATTGCTTTACAGGTTTAGTTATTTACATTTGCTTGGAAATTAATTTAATTGGAAAAGAAAGTCTGGCTGTTTGAATCCCCTCAGTCTTTGTGTGAATACTGTGGTGTATAAGTGTTCTTTCAGACTCGAGGGACTTGCCTAAATGTGTACATTGCTTTTAAAATGTATTTCACATTTACAGCACAATATATCATTGGGGCTCTAGAGAAATGGGTGCAACCTAATCAAGTTGCTGTGCAAGGCTTTGGGATTCTTGCAGTCAGGGTTGTGAAGATATTGGAGCTGGGCAGATCTCAGGCTTGTATTGCAGTATGACATGGACTCTTCTGATCACAGAGGAGTAAACCTGAGGACTGAAGTATATCCTTGCTGTGTATCTACTGCATTGTGCTCTATCAATAAGAAGCATTTAGACTTGGAAAATAAGCAGGAGGTTTACTAATAACCAGACAGAGGGGAGGCTGCTGATAACACATGCTTTGTTTTTCTCTCTTCCTGCAACAACCGATTTGTCCATAAAGAGATGCTAGGGGTGGGCTGGGGCAAAGAGCCACAATTAAACTGTGAATCAGAAAATAAATCAGATTCAGTCCCTCTATATTGAACAGTGGTATGGCAAAAAACAAACGTGTGTGAGAGGAAGAACTGCTAACTGGGGAGAAAGTCAGTAATGGAATGGCAGTCAAATGAGATTTAAGATAATTGGGAATATTAACTGAATAGACATGGTGGGCCTTCGTTTCAGCTGTCAGGCCAGTTGTAACTTTTCAGCGGCCTAGGAAGTTACCGCCTGGAGTGATCACGCCTGACCAATAGGGGTCACTGCAGCGTAAACAGGAGCACAAAGCGAGTTCCCTGTCGAGATTGGGATTCAAACCACACTTGCATTGCTCACCCATTCTAAATTGTAGTGCTTTTACTCACTTGGGAAGCCACAGGGGACACTGTAGAATATATATTTACTGTGTGTGTGTGTCTATATATATAAAATATATATTTTTTCTGTAGCACAAGTTTAAAATAAACTTAAAAATAAATTAATAAAAAAAATTTGTAGATCTGATCTTATACAAAACTAAAATAAATCCTTACTTTTAATATATGGCTGAATATAGCTTAGAAATCTAGAATATGAGTATACAGATACAACCCAATATAATACAAATGTGTGTTATTTATATATTAGTATTTTCAGTTTTCAATTCCACTTGTTTTTACAATGCATCAAGATACTATAATTTATTACAAAAAATGAACATCAATGCAAGATCCTCCTAAAACACATTTCCAGTAAATGTTTAGCAATCTGCTGTCATTTTTATTTTTGTTTGGTTGTAATGTGGAGTAAAATCATTTATTTTAATGGTAACATTTTCTTACTAGGGGTGCTACTCTGTTGTAATTTCCTTACTGTTTTGCTATCCTGTGTTTTAAACTTTTACATTAAACATTATTGTAACATGTATTTGTGTGTAAGACTGTATGTAAAGCATTTCATTATACGGAAAGGACTGCAGAAATATTAAATATGAAATCAATTGGCCTACACTGTGTATTTCATCCCAAGTTTTCACATCTTTTAAACTCATGTTCATAGGGTTAGCCTAATTCTTCACTGTGTTAGTTCAGTCAAATACTGTCAAGCTTTTCGTCAAACTGATTCATAAACCAAACTGTACATGTTTGCTTTCCTGTCATTATTTTCTAAAAATAATACACAAAACACACCTTCCGGTAATTATTTTGTAGCATACAGTGCTGGAAAAACATGAACATGACATTAAATATAAACATTTGAATACAGGAAAATAGGGGCGGGATGCTACGTAAACCCGAGGGCGAAGCCTGAGGTGTTTATCCAAGCATCCCACCCTGAGGGTGGATATTGAATTCTCCTTTATCACACACTACCTCGTGCAGTGTTTTTTATAATCTCGGGTGAGCAGTTTTTTTCCCCCAGCGGAGAAGCGAGCGAGAGAAGACAGTAACTATGTGAGGTACGGTTTGAATTCCTTTGTTTGAGAGCTCGCGCTGGAGTTGCGCTCTGTTGCTGGTGTTAATCAGCGCCTGCTTCCTGTATCAACCAGAGGGGTAATATGGGAAATATCAGCTGGATGAGCCCATTAGAAAAATTAATCAGCAGTTCTATTATATTATATTATATCCTGCATGTAGATTTTGTATTTCAAGGGATTCTACCACACTACCGTAGAGGAGAGTGTGAACTGCATGGTTGGGGGAACGGTGTTGCCAGTTGATCCTAAATTGTCAGGATTGCTTTGTGATGTGGACACCTGCTCCGTTAGAATGAAGTCTGCATGTAACCCCCAAGAGCCTTTCCACTAGTAAAACGCCTTGCCTGACTCGCTGTAGAACACTGTAAAACGCCTTGCCTGACTCACTGTAGAACACTGTAAAACGCCTTGCCTGACTCACTGTAGAACACTGTAAAATATATAGCACCTTTCATAGTGGACCATCACAAAGTGCTTTAGAGAGGAAGGCTGTGAGCTGTGCATTATATGCAGTCACTTACAGTAGGACATTGATTTAACATCTCATCTGCAGGATGGAGCACAATGAGGTTAAGTGACTTGCTTCAGGGTCACACAGTGAGTCAGTCAGTGGCAGCGGTGGGATTTGAACTGATGACCTTCTGGTTACAAGCCCTGGACTTTAACCACTGGACCACACTGTCTCCTTGCCTGACTCACTGTAGAACACTATATTGGGTAAAATGTATAAAAGGTAAACAGAAATACCAATCCAGAACCGCACAGTATTCCACTAAATGTTTAACCAGGAATGTTCCGGTTTTATGAAATATGTTCATTTTACATTGTTTTGACCCAAAAGTTAAATCTTTTATAGTATCTTGGTTTATTGTAGCTTCTGTAATTGAATACTGTATGGTGATGTTTGGCATGTCTAATAAAGTCACCAGCATATTTGAACTGTGGGCAGTCTTTCGTTCAGAGTGAAATTACCAGTGCATACCCCAAGGGGAACCCCAGTGGCCATTTTTATACAGAGCTCATTATAGAAATTCCACCTTGCTCAGGCTTGCTCAGAGACCACTCAAATGTACAATATCCTGGGGAGACTTAATTAAATGTGTCGGGTATCCATGAGTGTAGAAATAGTAAGCTCATGTACACACAAATGGTCAATAGTATGATACCTGTCTTCTGACCCTATTGCTGTTTTTGAAGAATAACTCTTACAGCATTGCTTGATTCTTTTGATGACCAAGTTGTTTTAAAAACCATCACTGTTAGGTTCTCTGAAGTAAATGTATTCAAAGATAGCTGTCAGGAGTTAAAGATTGAGGCCTGATTTTCCAATACATTTTAATTCTGTTCTGATTAACGCTTTTTTAACCTCTTTTGGTAACAGATGAATGTTCTGTAGTTTTTGTCAAAAGCAGATTTCAGTCTTTTGGCATGTGTAAATTAGTTTGTTTTATGAAATTTGTTTTCCTCTCTTACTGCTTCTAGCTTTTTTTCGGTGGTAAACTTACCTAGCCAGCCAGTGCAGTTTGTACCCCCTAATGATCTGTGTTTGGGGGTGGGGGAGACAATCCCAGGCAAGTACAGGAGTACATTTTAGGGGCTTGTTTCTGTGATGAATTGCCTGCTGGATTGTCATTTATAATGAAAGATCCTGCAGCGGACCTAGAAACCATTTCCAGTGCTATGGGAACCACAGTATATCATGATCTACGTATAATTGTTTCTTGAAAGGTCTGTTCCAGGGAGATCATTTGTCAAAAGTGGAAAATATCCCTGTCTCCCCACTCTTGTGATTTACTGGAGACGTCCCCAGAGTTACCTTTACTGTGCCAGTCTGATCTTTTGTGTTTCAAAGTAGAATGGCTTGCAAACTCCCTTTCCCTAATAACTTGATCTCAGCATGTACATATAGGAATTTGTATCATGTTCCATTTAGAACATACAGTTCGACCTTCAAGCATACAGTAACAGGTACGTTTTGTTTTATCAAATCCAGAAGTTTCAATAATGATTTCACAAAAAGTGCTTGCAAATCTGCAGGGCTCCAAACTAATCTGATGTCTGGTGACAAGCCAAACAGTGTCACAGCAGCTGAGCAGTCGCTGCACTCAGTTTCAACATTTTTACATTGAAACTCATTCCAGCTATTGAGCTACAGTGTGTACAGTAAGTAAAGCAGTAAACACACTTGTGGGGGGTTGTGCCTGCTCTCACCTGAAAATCATCTGGCTCAATTGATTAGCCTTTATTTAGCCACTTTTTGTCAGCTGGTTACAGTTTATTGTACAGCACTGTTGTTTCTTTTCAGAATTTAGTGTATCAAAAGTGTGTATTGTATAGTAGTTTTGTGATTCCAATTGATTTCAGCACACTATTGGAAACTTGCTGCAGTTTGTGAACTTCCTTTGTATCCCTGATCCTGTAGAAGAAAGACATATCGCACAATGTATATGTACAACAAGATCGCTGGTTTACTAGGAGCTTTCTGAAGTCTACTAGTAGCTTTCTGAAGTTACTCTGTTTTGGAAATGACCTATTCTTATTCTTGCCAGAGCTGGAAAACTAGAGGAACAGAAAGCCTTGTAAGGTTTCCCGATCAACACTGCTTTCTGCTTGGCCTGTTGGAATATGTTTTCAGTGCTGAGAATTGTCTGTTTGTCTTTTCATGGGATTTGAGTCATGTTAGGGTGGATTGCGCACATCGAGATTCAGCCAGGACTGGATGGAATCCTGGATTGACATTTTTTTCCATTGTGCACATCAAGATTCGCGTTTGATCCTGGATTACATTCCAATCCTGGTGTGAGGGTGGATTGAGTCTGGATTGTCACAACCAGGTATACCCCATGCTGCTGTACAGTGTTTTAAAAGCACCACAATAAAATAATGTATTTGGTTTCTGCAAGTTAAATCATTCTGATTTGCTTTTGTTAAGTTGTACCTTTTTATTTTGAGTCTTTTTGAAGTTATTTGTAAGTGTGTTTCAGCTGAAAGTTTTTAAGGATATTGAATAGAACCCCCCCCCCCCCCCCCTTCACGAGCTGCTCCTCTGGTCCTTGACTGCATGTGGTACACAAGCACTGGTATTTAAGTTCAGAGCATTCTGTGTACTAGTTTTACTGCACAGGCTGCTGAAGAGCCTCTAGCTTTACGACTGCCCGAGGAACGATGATAATTTCCTATATTCTGTTTGGCTGGTACAATCTGGAATTTAGTGCAAATTGATTGAAGATTTAACCGATGACTGCGATGAAGAAACTGGCCATTCAAATTTAGAACAATGCACTCCAGTACATTGTTCATGGATAGAGCTCATGTTGGGAATCGCCGATGGTGTGAGACACAGTACCAGGCAGTCTAGATCTGTCTTCTGAAATGTTGCTGTGAATTCCTTCTCTGCTGCGTGGGTATGAAAGACAGTTATAAATAGAAGTGAATGCCTTTGAGCGGTTTTGAGTTGTATTTTTGTTGTAAAAATCATCAGTGTATCTCAACTGAACCAACGGTTTACAGTGTCTAGTTTTCCCATGAATAAGTTTGCATAGGGAGGAGCCGTGTGGATACCCATTGCTGTTCCTTGTATCTGCAGGTGGTGTTTCCCACAAAGTGAAGTTGTTACAAGTTCTCATTCTGCTTTGACACTCGTGAAGATGCCAAGGCCGCTGTAGCTCGTAAAATAAATAAGGTATTTTCAGTTGTGCCATGGCATATTCTCTCGCTCTCCAGCGTACTCCTAAATACAGATTAACAATTGAGGATTTTCTTTCCTAGAAAGATGTAGCCGTGCTTCTCTGTACATGGTTTTGCTTGAATAAAGGACAGTGTTCTGAAAGAGGAATGTGGAAACAAATCGAGATTACAACCATATTAATCAGTTCCATTGATACTTTAACATGTGCTTCAGCACACTGTGTAACTGGACTACATGTTCTGTACTGGTGGGTTTTGTACACAGGGGTACTTAATTGAGTGGGTTATTAAATGCTTCTTGGACAAATGGGGCAATTCACATTCAACCGCATAATGGGACGCTGTACTTACCGATAAGGGTTTTTACAATATACACTAGGCTTATAACGATAATAATGACATTATTTATCGATTGGGACCCCACGATAACAAATTGATAATGTTTTAATGAAATTGAATATTCCACGAAGTTAAAAACATGTCGTGTATATTTTAACTTGCTGTCAAGAACGTAATCTGTGGTGCTGCTTCTAAAAGTTACTGAGAATATGCGTCTGTAAACAAATACAGGATGATGATGCAGAGATCAAGAGTAGCCTGCTTTGTTAATGTATTTTATACATATTGTTTTAAATAGGTCCCAACTGGGTGCCCGTACCAATTGCTGCAATGCCCCTCAAAATATATGTCTATTCACGGCCATTATAGCCGCAGCAACTAGAGAGACTCCTGTATTAGGAAGTGTTTGGGTCCAAACAGTAACAACATTTTATGAATGCACTATGATGTCGGTCTGTAAAGGAAAAAAAAAAAAGCTTTATGTTTTTAAACTGAAGCGTGAGAGAGATGATAACAATATGATCAAACACAAATGCCTGGAAGTCCAGAGGTGCTGTATCAACACCAGCAGAATACGGGAACCCCAGGTTTATGGAGCAGTTGTGATGGTGACCCAACGTGTGTGAGTACCATTGTGTAAAAATGTAGCCTAAAATGAAACGTTGCATTCAAGACATTTTAAAACCAGAACAATTAACAAACTGCCCTAAAAAATTAAAATAAAGAATCATTATAAGGGCTGAAACGCAGCAAAAAGGTCAATAATTAAACAAACAAACAAAAAAAGGGAAGTGAAAATGTAGTTTACACACAAACAGATTTTTATCGTTTGTTACATCTTCTTTAGCAGCCGCATCTATCCCATATATATTCGGTTACATTGTGTACCTTCAAGAGTCCGAGGATGATTTAATTGCGAAGCAACTTGCCTAGTTACATGACGAGCTGATAATATCTCTTGACTTCAGGTAAAGAAGCAGGCACGGTAATTTAAGACGTTACCATTTTAAAAACAGTAAATGCAGCGTGGGTTTTGTACTAAAGCACGGTCAGCTGCTGCAGGGAAAACTGAGTATTTCAAACTCACCATTTTAAGAATGGTGACAGCAGAACACACATACATACTTTGGACTGTAATTAGGAAGTGTACTCCTCAGGGGAAAAAATCCCAAACATTTAGGTCATTTAAATTAAATGTACTGTACTTGATTGCAGTAGAAAACCTGCCATTCGAAAAACTTAGCATTCAGATTGTGCTAATGAAAAAGAATGGTTTGGAAATATCTCAAATATATAATGTTTTTACTGCGTTGTATTTAATATTGTAAATAACAGAACAAACTTGCTGAAACTTAAACCTGTTTGTTACTGAAACAGTAAATGGTTACATGTACAGTAAAAAAACATAAGATCTGGCTGTGTTACATTCTCTGAGACCAGGACTCTACTAACTAACACTGAGCATGCGAGCAGCAACATGCTGTTCCCCACATTACCACTGGACACAATTAGAGGTGCGGTCACCAATTCCATACACAACACTTGCAAAAGTTAAAATGCCAAGTTCATTGTAGACATCAGCTGCATAGGTTACCTCTTCAACATAATGAGGCAACAATCAAGTGAGTACTAACATACGTTACTGTTTTAGTATCACTTTATTATCTAAACAAGTTGTTGCATTTTAAGCAGTTAAATATGGTAGCAACCAACTTGCTCCTAAAGTGGCACCCAGCAATTGGATATACGGACCCATTTTTTTTGGCCTTGGAGCCATTGGCTCCTAATGCACAAAGTTAGTCTGGAGCCCTGTCTAGGCTGCTGGTTGACAAAAAATTGCATTTTCTGAATAAATAAGTAGTTATTTAATTAAGCTGTGTTTTTCTTCCTGTGGCCATTAATTAGCTTTTTATATATGAATCCTAAGCAAAAATACACAACGTCCTACACTTTGGCTCGAGACTGCCCCCTGAGGTGGTCTCGAGTACAGTATTAAAAGCTGCGTAGTGTGGACACTAACTGTATTTAGCACTTTTAAGCCAGTTTCAGGGATAGATCCCTGCAGAATAACACACAGGAATGAGCCTCCTGTGCACCAGGGACAGATCCCTGTAGAATAACACACAGGAATGAGCCTCCTGTGCACCAGTGACAGATCCCTGCAGAATAACACACAGGAATGAGCCTCCTGTGCAGTACTGCACCAGGGATAGATCCCTGCAGAATAACACACAGGAATGAGCCTCCTGTGCACCAGGGATAGATCCCTGCGGAATAACACACAGGAATGAGCCTCCCTGTGCACCAGGGACAGATCCCTGCTGAATAACACACAGGAATGAGCCTCCTGTGCAGCACTGCACCAGAGCCATATCCCTGTAAAATAACACACAGGATCACATTAAGAGGGTTTTATTGTACAGGAAAATGAGCATTGTCCTTCAAACTGGTTGATTGGACATCTTTTCAATGTATTGCCCTTTTAAGTTAATTACTTCATTTAATAATTAAACATATGCTTCTACATCTTTGTTTTATGAAGACAGTCTTCAGAAGTGGAGGAATACTGTCTGACTTGTAATTAATCAGTGATGTACAGTAGTGTCCAGACTGAATTAAAACAGGGTTTGTGGATGAATTGGCATGTGCAGTCTCTGGATTCTATTTGTGTTTATTAAGGAAATGGAATGGCTATTTGTAGGAGAGTCTCAAGTTTACTAACCATTTGATGGAACAAAATGTTAACATGAGGAGTCTCTAAAATTATGCATTTTTATATGAATGTTAAATGAGAACAACAAAAATGTAATTTCTCATGTTTGTTGAAGCATATTCTCCACCTCATGCAATCTTGTTCATTGCTGGATTTATTTTAAAAAAAGATTGGTGTTTTCTTAAAGTCTTTGTAGGCATGACGGGACAATTTGCTTCCAAGTTCACTAAATATTTTACTGTATCATTTAAAAATGGTGATGCAATTGATAACTATGTTTTTAAAGACCAGTATTTTCTTTTGCGTTGATGCAAACATTGTCATTAGATTGTTTCTTCAGACTGGTTGGTTTAAAGTGGAACAATTAAACCGTGCTGTTCTCAGTCAATCAGTTAAGTTATTGTTATTTGACCCATGACTGGGTAAAAGCTGTTGAAAGGGTTGGGTACTTGCTGTGGAATAATTTAGTACTGGTTCCATGTGTGTGAGTTGACACCACCCAAATTAAATACTTCAGTCGCGTTATGCCGCACTGTGCCAATATTGTGTGAGTAACACCTAGTCTATGATACGAGAAGAGAATGAGAATGAGCTTTTATGTACTGCACTCCTATGAAAAGCTTATACCATTTACAAAATATGAGCAAGAATTTGCAAAGCACTACTGTAGCAAAGGTAGTCTAAGACTTTCAATACCAAAACTCAGAACCATATTTTTAAAGAAAATACTGGAACAAAATGTTGTACATACTATAGGGCCGCAAAATGCCAAAATTTGCATCGGTAACATACCTCGATATAAGCTTGTAAGCATCATTTGCAGGCTTATTGTGAATCCTATTCCTTTGTTTTGTGATCCTAAAACATTTTGTGAAACCTGCTGTGTCGTCGTCGTTGTCCCCCCCCCCCCCATGATCCTGGGTAACGCTTCACTACTTCATCATAGTCAAGCCATCTGTGCTGCTTTCCGTTTCGTTCCCGGTCCCTAAAGGTGGGTTCAACTCAACGGAACAGGTGTGCTCCTGTTGCTGCCTGTGCTGTGACTTGGTAAGGACATTCTTTATTCGAACCTGCAGATATGTGAAAATGCCTGTCTGTTAATAACTGTGTAACTGTGATGTGCATTTTATTTATCTTTTAAAAAATATTTTACTGTGCATTTTATTTATGTATATCTTTATTGCAGAAAATTCCTACTGAGCAGATATTCAGGGCTTCCAGGGAACAGTCTGCTAAAATATGCTAACTGTTTTCTAAAAACCGTACTCTGCATGCCACTTTTAATGATGGCTGCACAGATAGCAGTTGGTTGAGAGCTAAAGGTTTATCTCCTGGCAGAGGGACAGGTTTTCTGCTTTCATCATCCTCGTCCTGTTAGCAGAATGCTCTCCATCTGGATTAACTGGTTATTTTTGTTTAATCGAGTGTCCTCTCAACATGTTTAAGATCCTGCATGAAGAGTCCTGATGGAAATATTCATATGTTTTTGAGGCTTACTGTAGTTTTTAAAGCTTTATTTTTGGGGTTGGTGGTCTTTTTAAATCAAGCCTTTCGGAACTGTGAAATGGTAATATCCTCATTTTGCAGATTTTAATATGTTGGGGATTTTAAATGAAATCCATAGTCTTGAGTTTGTATTGTTTCTGGTATTTAATTACATGCCTAAGGGAACAGTAATGGTTGCATACCCTGCTATGTGATGTGTTGCATTAAGATGAGTTTAATATTGTGCAAGTATAAAATCATGGGTTGGAGAGCTGTTCAGTCTTGAGAGGACTTTAAACTGAAACAGCTGCAGAGTTTTTATAGCTGTATTCCACAGAATATTCTGCCTACTAGATTACTCTTGTGCACTATCTACCTCCAGTACCTCCCCTACTCTACCTCCACAGCTACTGTGCCTACAGTAACTATGGCTAAATGCATGTAAACTGCATGTTGGGATCAGTACAAAAGATAATACAAAAAAAACCTCAGACAACAATTTCTATTTGGTCCTAACCAAACTCCTTGTTTTTTTTATTCAAACCGAACACAAAAAGCGAGTTCTGTTAAAATGCTTTCCCCAGATTTTAAATCTTAATGACTTGTTGCTGAATATAACCTGTTTTACAAACAAGTTTCCTCTTAAAGGTGGGGTGCAATGACAAAGTCATTGAGTGCAGCTAAACTTTCTATACATGTCCTGATAGTTTCATTCACATTCATTACTTAAAGTGGGGGAAAAAAGGCAAATTTGTGGTTAGATTGTTTTCAAAAACCTTCGAGCCCTCTACCTGGAAGAACACGTGTGCGTGACGTCATACCAGGACATTCACTGATGTAAACAAATGCAGTAGATGGAGGACAGAAGTGAAAGCGATGTTACCGGTACGGATGTTTTAGCATCTTAAATCAGATCAGAAATGTTGGTCTTGTGCTTCATTGATATTGGCTTCACAATGTTTTTTTTGTCAGTTTCAGGTTTTTTAATTTGAATTTGTTTCTTGGCAGTATTTTCACGCCTGCTTTTAGTGAAAAACTTGTGCCAAGCATCCTTATTCAGACGAATATTGAAGAATATTGCTTGATTGTTGCATCTATGCATCCCTGCTGTAGCGCGGAATTTAGTTATTAATCAAACAAGAGGTTAAATGATCAATTGAATGTTTCGACTACGTCACCCTTTAAAGGTGAGGGACCTCTAATCTCCTGCACAGATATTTAACTGAGCAGAACATCAGTGACTGATAGGAAGTATACAAAACAACAAGGAGGCAGATTGCAAAAAAAATGGAGCGTTTATTGTTCAGGTTCACAGTATAAACAAGACATAGAAGTATTCTGAAAGTTCTTTAGTTATTGTTACATTTTTTATATAATAAGATGTTCAGTAGTGATGGGATTTACTTGAAGCAACACCTCTCTATGACTCTACATAATAGTACAGTCAATTACACCGCGTCACACACACAGCCCGATAACCTTCACTGTCTATGTAGGCTATGCAAAGGTTCTTAGTCACTCGGTCGGCTGAGACCCTTTAAACATAAACAAATAAACAAAAAAGAATACAGACTCTACCCTCTTTGTTTCGAGACACAAAGAACAAAAAAAGGTGCGTTCTCCCAGCTCAGGAACTCCGTACAAAATAGCCAGTCTCTCGTTTCTTCACTGTAGGCTTTTTAAAAGCATTGAATCTCTGTGGCAACGGATCAGCCGCAATTTAACATGCAAAACAAGTAGAGTAATACACCTGTCATTTATGAAAACACGAAAACCAGAGGTCTCCTTTTACAGACTTAATGCACAACTTTCTCCGAGCAAATCAATATAATAATTCTTACATATAGCCTACAGAAATTAACACTTTATTCATAACTTGTAGCCTATTGGAATCTGATATAGCCTACATCAACATCATAAAGTAGCCCAAGACATTTTCGCAGGTGGGATGGGGAAAATAATAATAAATAAAGGTGACGTTTAAGATTGTATCTCTCCCCAGGGTGCCTTGTGTTTTGGTGAGCGCCAATGCAAGAAAGCAGCGGGCGGGATGGCGAACTTGTCCTGGGTGACATCACGCATAAATTAACCACAGCTTCCAGTGAGCTGGACTTTTCATAGAGGTATACACTTAGCGTTAAAACCTATACATTAAAACTACACAGATACTTTTATTGACCTACCAACAGTACTATACAAGTGAATTCTGAAAAAAATTAAATCATTGCACCCCACCTTTTAATTACGATTTAATTAAAACAGTGTTACTTCTTAACTCGTTGTTTTGTGTTGGGTTTAAATTAAAAAGAAGGTGCTACTTTTTTTTTTTTTAAACATTATCAATGGAACAGGATCATAGTCTCAATCAACTTAGTTAACTTGTTTCATAATCAACACTTTTCCAAAAGTCTGAATGAACAGATTTGTTTAAAAAAAAAAAAAGGAACATCACTTGATCAAAAACAAAAAGCGAAAATGAAGAGCCCTACACATACAGTACCGCAGGCAGTTATGTGAAATGGATACTCTGTTCCTACTGAATTGTGTTTAATGACCTGTTGTTCATTTTACTAGGCTTATTAACTAAAGACATTCTTCAACCACTGACATTTCTGGAGTGATACGGTTTTAGACGACGAGTAGGGGTGAGCAACTAATTTCAGACCCCTCTGCAACAGAGTTCATAAATGGGGAAAATCTCTCTACAAAACCAGTCTCAGAAGGGACAGTAATTACAGCTGCGCACATAAAAGCAACAAGACTTCTTGCTTTTTGTACAGTACTTTTTGTGAAGCTTGGTTTAGGTTACATTAATTCATTTCCATATAACAGCAAAAAAGTACAAAGATCAGATCCCTTCTAAAATAGATGACTTGCTGGAAGTCTTTATAATCTTAGACTGAAACCTCATTGATTCCGTAATTGGAGGAAATAGTCTTGGATTCCTCACAAGATACAAATGATGACCTTAGCAACAACAGAATAGTGTTGTGGCTGGGATGCCTCCATTTTCTGTTCATGATCAATTGGCAGAAGAGCAGCAAGGCCATTGGCTTGTGTCTCGGCTCACAGACAGGGATTTCTTGAATTAAGTGTCTATTTATAGGATACTCCACAGAGCTGTGAAGCAGGGAAGCAGAAGAGTAATGCAGCAGAGAGGCTTGCATGATTTGTAAAAAAAAAACATTTGTAACTGCTTTACTATGGAAAGCACATAACAGCATGACTACTTTGGATTCTGTAGACACGCTGTTGTGATCCAAATGCTAACAGGATATTTAAAAGGATTCTGTCGACACATTTCCTTGACTGTTCTTTAGTGAACTGGGGGCCTGTCTAACTACCCCCCCCCCCTCCCCTCCCCTGCATTTTCTACCTACAAATATAAACTTACTTTCATCAGACTGCTGGGTAGTAAAATAAGTTTTCCATACAGTATGCGTGGAGCAGATCTATTAAAAGGGTATACCTACTACTTTGGGGTCATTCCTGCTCGAGAGGACCAAATCCAGGGGAGGTGTCTACTCCATTTGTGAGTAATGTAAACAGTACCAGGGCAGGTGTCATGTGCATGCACAACAGCTGTGTAACTCATTATGGTGTGAAAGTGTCTGACGGTGGTAAAATGCCCATTTTGATGACCATCAAACTATCCCCCTATGTGGGGGATAGCAAATAAGGCTGATTGAAGCACGCTTCAAGGGCTTTCCAACAAAAAAAATAATTGACGCTGTTCTTGAGGTTGATTTTTTTAAACCACGTTGGTCCAGTTGACCTAGAATGACCCTTTCATTACATCTGGTAGAACGTTTCTGCCTACCTGAAGAGGTCTCCTTGTTTTAAATGGAAGTCGTGTTTGTCAGGGAGTGGTCGGAGGTGCTGGTGCTGGATTGATGTGTCGTACAGTTGGGCTGTTTTCATACACGAGTTTTATGTGCTGGCTTTCCAACGTCAAACTGCTTGATTTTGTAGATCTATAAAATGAAGCCGTTCACATAAAACATTTGCACTTTGTCAGCAGTGATTGGCAGCTTGGGGACATTATTTGAGCCTCTTTGAGTTTCCACACTGAATAATCCCCCCACTCCCCAGGAAAGATATAATGTTTGGGTATTCTAAACTGTGTGGAGGAGTTACACAAATATTTAATTATTTACCTGCAAGTATTGTATTTAACGCTAGGGGCAACAATATCTGAAATGCAAATACAGTATGTATAGCTTAATGTTAAACTGGGGGAATGATGTTTCTTAAACCCTTTGTGTGAATTTATTGTTCGTGCAGAAGCTGTATTCCCTTCCCCCACTTTGAATATGAACATAATGTAGCCTGTGTTTTCACAACAGGGGACCATTACTGCTCTGCTGAACAATTCTCTGAATAAGAAGGAAGTGACTCTACTGTGGATGGGTTTGAGTCTGGATTCATGTGTACATGAACGACATGCAGATTAATGTGTAACATGTACAGTACTGTGCAAAAGTTTTAGGCAGGTGTGAAAAAATGCTGTAAAGTAAGAATGCTTTCAAAAATAGACATGTTAATAGTTTATATTTATCAATTAACAAAATGCAAAGTGAGTGAACAGAAGAAAAATCTACATCAAATCAATATTTGGTGTGACCACCCTTTGCCTTCAAAACAGCATCAATTCTTCTAGGTACACTTGCACACAGTTTTTGAAGGAACTCGGCAGGTAGGTTGGCCCAAACATCTTGGAGAACTAACCACAGTTCTTCTGTGGATTTAGGCAGCCTCAGTTGCTTCTCTCTCTTTATGTAATCCCAGACAGACTCGATGTTGAGATCAGGGCTCTGTGGGGGCCATACCATCACTTCCAGGACTCCTTGTTCTTCTTTACGCTGAAGATAGTTCTTAATGACTTTCGCTGTATGTTTGGGGTCGTTGTCATGCTGCAGAATAAATTTGGGGCCAATCAGATGCCTCCCTGATTGTATTGCATGATGGATAAGTAGCCTATCTGCCTGTACTTCTCAGCATTGAGGAGACCATTAATTCTGACCAAATCCCCAACTCCATTTGCAGAAATGCAGCCCCAAACTTGCAAAGGAACTTCCACCATGCTTCACTGTTGCCTGCAGACACTCATTCGTGTACCGCTGTCCAGCCCTTCGGCGAACAAACTGCCTTCTGCTACAGCCAAATATTTCAAATTTTGACTCATCAGTCCAGAGCACCTGCTGCCATTTTTCTGCACCCCAGTTCCTGTGTTTTCGTGCATAGTTGAGTCGCTTGGCCTTGTTTCCACGTCGGAGGTATGGCTTTTTGGCCGCAAGTCTTCCATGAAGGCCACTTCTGACTAGACTTCTCCGGACAGTAGATGGGTGTACCAGGGTCCCACTGTTTTCTGCCAATTCTGAGCTGATGGCACTGCTGGACATCTTCCGATTGCGAAGGGAAGTAAGCATGATGTGTCTTTCATCTGCTGCAGTAAGTTTCCTTGGCCGACCACTGCGTCTACGGTCCTCAACGTTTCCCGTTTCTTTGTGCTTCTTCAAAAGAGCTTGGACAGCACATCTGGAAACCCCTGTCTGCCTTGAAATTTCTGCCTGGGAGATACCTTGCTGTTGCAGTATAAATACCTTGTGTCTTGTTGCTGTGCTCAGTCTTGCCATGGTGTATGACTTCTGACAGTAAACTGTCTTCAGCAACCTCACCTTGTTAGCTGAGTTTGGCTGTTCCTCACCCAGTTTTATTCCTCCTACACAGCTGTTTCTGTTTCAGTTAATGATTGTGTTTCAACCTACATATTGAATTGATGATCATTAGCACCTGTTTGGTATAATTGTTTAATCATACACCTGACTATATGCCTACAAAATCCCCGACTTTGTGCAAGTGTACCTAGAAGAATTGATGCTGTTTTGAAGGCAAAGGGTGGTCACACCAAATATAGATTTGATTTTAGATTTTTCTTCTGTTCACTCACTTTGCATTTAGTTAATTGATAAATATAATCTATTAACATGTTTTTTTGAAAGCATTCTTACTTTACAGCATTTTTTTCACACCTGCCTAAAACTTTTGCACAGTACTGTATGTTGAGCAAGAACTACTTGCAGTGAGCACTTTATAAAAGGTGGTCCAAGACTAGTGTGAATTAGGGTTTGCTAAACCAGCTGGTAGTGTTTTTAAGGCTAGTGTCCTGGGGCCAGTTTCACCAAGCACTTCTAAAGTTAAAAGCTAGAGGGCTGCTAAGTCAAGATCTAGCATGAGGGCACATGCTGCTCTGTCTGGTTTCATGAAGGCTCTTCTACTGTTCTGCTGGCTAGTCTGATTCCAGGTGATGAGAATGATAATTACCATGCTAACTGAGTCTGCATGCGGGACATCCCAAACGAATAAAAACTGAAGCTGGAGTTCACTTCACTGAACAGACAAAACGAGAGAACAAATTCAAAAAAGGAGAAATATAACGCAATATTTAAAGAACCCTTTGCAGTCCATTTATTAAGTGCACGTCAGGTCTAATTAATTTTCACACGCGCAGTTAATTTTAGACGCGCTGTTTAAAAGTGTTTTTTTCCACAGTCGAACGGGTTTAAATGGCCCTGCATATCAACAAAGCACTCACTAGGCATCTCCAGCCCTGCCCCACCCTTTCGTTCGCTATCGCTTTCACCTATGTAAGAAATAAATAATAATAAAAATAATAGTCGTACATACTGATCAATCATCTCCGGATCACTCGTTTTATCACCAAACTCCTCAATAATGCGATCAAAGTCATTATTCTATTACTTTAATATCTGAAAAAAGCTCTGCAAATGTCTGTGATAGTCTCTGTGCGCTGACGCACTCAGCCAGCTTGTTTACTATGCCGCCCTGTTATCTGATACCAGGGCCATATGTATGACACTTCATGAGATACGCCTTATTTATTTATTTTTTTTCGACTTGTCTCTGCTCCTGTCGCTCCCACTCGGCAATTGAATGGTTTTTTCGGCTTTTTCCGGAGAAAAAACGACTAGAAACCCGTTTTTTGCGTTGCTATAATGATGTCGGACCCAGTCCGACAAAGAACCTGAGAAGAATAATTGCAATGTCGGACCCAGTCCGACAATGGACCGCAAAGGGTTAAGTTATTGTAGCCTGTTGCAGTGACAGAGTGTAAAAATCAGGAGTTGACTCAAAGAAATATTTCAAAGCAAAATTGCCTTGGAGGCACAATGAATCAAGCAGAGTAATTGTAGAGTGCTTATTGGTGTTTGAGGGACACAGTGTTTTAGACACATGTTTAATAGTAATCCTACACTGGTATGGTAATGGGGCACCAGAATGGCATAATCTTAACCTGTGCAAGAGTTCAAACCTTTGGTTGCTTTATGGTTCTATTCTTGGTGTATTGTTCTGTGAAGCAAGCGTGGGGACATTTAACTCCAATTTTGTAATAATTTACTAATGTGGATTATTCCTGTTTCCTAGCTGCTCTATATCTTCATACTCCCACACACAACAGCAAAAAGCAGCTTGAGCAGTAGCCTACATTCTTTAAAACATTGGCTCTGCAAATGTTATTGTTGGCACTGTGCCATTTAAAGAGCGCAAAACCAAAGTATTAATTAACCAATGCCCAGTTATCCCTGTCAGGAAGGCTTGTTTTGTAAACCCGCTGCCACAGCTATATTTAACTGCTTATGTCTCCTAAACCATGTGAGATGTTCATGTTTTTCAGTCTCTTGGAAACTTCTTTTTCAAAATCTAGCTTTACCTGCTCAATTTGACCTGTGGCTTACAGTGTTAGTCTTTTTTAGGTAGTAGTAGACTTTGAGTTATTTTATTAATATTAGGTAAACGGCTTCTGTGATTTTCTTCCAGGTGGTGCCTGTTTCAGTGCCACATTGTTTTAACCTTTGGACACTGTACATGCACAGCTGTTTTCCACATCCATTTGACTTCATGCTTTCAAAACATTCAGTCTGATTTGCCGTTCCCCTTACATTCCGCCCCCGGGGCGGTACTTGTTGCAGGATTCGGGTGTGTGTCTGGTACTTGCTGTAGGATTCGGGTGTGTGTGTCTGGTACTTGCTGTAGGATTTGGGAGGGTGTGTCTGGTACTTGCTGTAGGATTTGGGAGGGTGTGTCTGGTACTTGCTGTAGGATTTGGGAGGGTGTGTCTGGTACTTGCTGTAGGATTTGGGAGGGTGTGTCTGGTACTTGCTGTAGGATTTGGGAGGGTGTGTCTGGTACTTGCTGTAGGATTTGGGAGGGGGTGTGTCTGGTACTTGCTGTAGGATTTGGGAGGGTGTGTCTGGTACTTGCTGTAGGATTTGGGAGGGTGTGTCTGGTACTTGCTGTAGGATTTGGGAGGGGGTGTGTCTGGTACTTGCTGTAGGATTTGGGAGGGTGTGTCTGGTACTTGCTGTAGGATTTGGGGGGGGGGGTGTCTGGTACTTGCTGTAGGATTTGGGGGGGGGGTGTCTGGTACTTGCTGTAGGATTTGGGAGGGGGGGTGTCTGGTACTTGCTGTAGGATTTGGGGGGGGGTGTCTGGTACTTGCTGTAGGATTTGGGGGGGGGGGGTGTCTGGTACTTGCTGTAGGATTGGGGGGGATGTCTGGTACTTGCTGTAGGATTTAGGGTGTGTGTGTCTGGTACTTGCTGTAGGATTTAGGGTGTGTGTGTCTGGTACATGCTGTAGGATTTGGGTGGGGGGTGTGTCTGTGTCACAAAGACGGCCAGAGTGGGTGGCGTCAGACCAGACAGGAATTCAAAACAAAGACAGTGGTTGATGATGAGCTGAGTGCAATGGCTGCACTCAGCGTTTATTAACAAATAAAAGGGTTGAAAACAGCACAAAACACGGGACACGGCACTATACGCCAAAGTAAAAAGACAAACAAAACGCACTAAACACAAACGGTGCTCGGAGACAAACAAACACGGTGAGTACACACACTTATCTTCACTTTTACGATCTTTAACTTAACTCTCCTCTCTCTCTCTCCCGTTCTCCTCTTCCGAACACCTAACCACGAGTGACTAAAAATGTGCCTATTTATACTGTTGTGCTGGGATTCAATTACTAATTAATTATTCACTTGAATCCCAGCACGTGAATTAATTCTGTGCAACCCCGTGCTCACATATTACATTTAACCAGCACGTGAAGTGATTTGTGCTCTCCTCGTGCCTAAATACAAATCTACACTTTAAATATACGTGAAACACAGACCCGTTTATATCCCGTGTACCAATCTATACACCAACATTAACACACACACGCACGCAACATACAACACAGATCACACAAATGCACACAGGGGCGGGGCACTTTGCCACATATACCCCCCCTTGTGCGCAGCACACATGGCCTCAACGGCCACCTCCCCCCTTAAAAACCCAGCAGTCCAGAACAAAGTCTCGGGCTGGGAAGGGAGGCTTCAGTGGGCCCTTGGCTGGCAATGCTGTCAGCACCCCTGCCGGTAGTGGCACGGCTGACAGCCCGTTGGTCCCGTCCTGCAGCGAAAAAGCTGCGGGGGCAGGTGGTCCCCCGACCTCCCCCTTCTTCGTAGCTGGCAGCTCCCTCCTGTGGGGCTCCGGCCACAAGAACTCCTGCAGCGAAACTGCTGCTGGGGAAAGTGGTCTCCAGACCTCCTCCCCCTTCTTCGTGGCCGGCAGCTCCCCTTTCTGGGGCTCCGGCCACCGTACTCCCTGCGGAGGTACGGGCAGCAGAGGCAGCTCCTGCTCCTCTGCTCCGGGCGGTGGCGGAGGCAGAGGCAGCTCCAGCTCCTCTGCTCCTGGCGGTGGTGGAGGCAGAGGCAGCTCCTGCTCCTCTGCTCCTGGAGGTGGTGGAGGCAGAGGCAGCTCCTGCTCCTCTGCTCCTGGAGGTGGTGGAGGCAGAGGCAGCTCCTGCTCCTCTCCTCCTGGAGGTGGTGGAGGCAGAGGCAGCTCCTGCTCCTCTGCTCCTGGAAGTGGTGGAGGCAGAGGCAGCTCCTGCTCCTCTGCTCCTGGCGGTGGTGGAGGCAGAGGCAGCTCCTGCTCCTCTGCTCCTAGTGGAGGAAGCGGTGGAGGTGGCGGAGGCAGAGGCAGCTCCTGCTCCTCTGCTCCTGGTGGTGGTGGAGGCAGAGGCAGCTCCTGCTCCTCTGCTCCTAGTGGAGGAAGCGGTGGAGGTGGCGGAGGCAGAGGCAGCTCCTCTGCTCCTGGCGGCGCTGGCTCCCTCCGCTGTGGCGGCTGGGCTGGTGCGCGCCGTGCTGCCTTCAGCAGCATGAATAGAGGCTGCTGGGGGACACCAGCCTCCTGCCCCTCTCCCCCCCAAAAATTTCCAGGGGGTTGGGCCTGTAACTCCTCCCCTTCCGGCCCTTGGGGCTGAACCAGCAGGCATTTTCCCTCTGCTGGTGGCTTGCCTCCCTTTGGGCTGTGGAAGCCCCGACTTGCCTCCCTTTGGGCTGTGGACGCACCGACTCCTCCCTTTTGGGCTGTGGACGCACCGACTCCTCCCTTTTGGGCTGTGGACGCACCGACTCCTCCCTTTTGGGCTGTGGACGCACCGACTCCCCCCTCTTGGGCTGTGGACGTTCGGGCTCCCCCCACTCAGGCGTAGGACGTTCGGGCTCCTCCCACTCAGGCGTAGGACGTTCGGGCCCCTCCCACTCAGGCGTAGGACGTTCGGGCTCCTCCCACTCAGGCGTAGGACGTTCGGGCTCCTCCCACTCAGGCGTAGGACGTTCAGGCTCCTCCCATTTGGGCTGTGGACGCTCAGGCTCCTCCCACTTGGGCTGTGGAGGCAAAACCAGCAGGCATTCACCCTCTGCTGGTGGAGATGGGGACAGCAGGTACTCACCCTCTGCTGGTGGAGATGGGGACAGCAGGTACTCACCCTCTGCTGGTGGTCCTGCTACCTGGGCTGCTGTTCCGTTGATGGTTGCCTCCAGGTAGCTGAGGACAAACTCCACACCTTCCTCCAAGGTGTTTGGGGTGTGTTCCTCCTGAAAGGCCTCCCATCTCTCACTGTCCATCATCCACAGGGCCCGGACGACCATGGGCAGAGACTGGGCCTCCAGCCCAGCATTCTCCAGGAACCAGCCCCGCAGTTTGATGGCGTCTTCTGCCATTGATTTTTTGTTTTGTTTTGTTTTTTTCCCCCAAAACAATATTTGTAATTTTTTTTTTTTTTTTTTTTTTTTTTTTAATCCATACCCCTCCTGGTCTGACGCTTGGAGGCGCGGCTATCCCACGAAGACACCACGTGTCACAAAGACGGCCAGAGTGGGTGGCGTCAGACCAGACAGGAATTCAAAACAAAGACAGTGGTTGATGATGAGCTGAGTGCAATGGCTGCACTCAGCGTTTATTAACAAATAAAAGGGTTGAAAACAGCACAAAACACGGGACACGGCACTATACGCCAAAGTAAAAAGACAAACAAAACGCACTAAACACAAACGGTGCTCGGAGACAAACAAACACGGTGAGTACACACACTTATCTTCACTTTTACGATCTTTAACTTAACTCTCCTCTCTCTCTCTCCCGTTCTCCTCTTCCGAACACCTAACCACGAGTGACTAAAAATGTGCCTATTTATACTGTTGTGCTGGGATTCAATTACTAATTAATTATTCACTTGAATCCCAGCACGTGAATTAATTCTGTGCAACCCCGTGCTCACATATTACATTTAACCAGCACGTGAAGTGATTTGTGCTCTCCTCGTGCCTAAATACAAATCTACACTTTAAATATACGTGAAACACAGACCCGTTTATATCCCGTGTACCAATCTATACACCAACATTAACACACACACGCACGCAACATACAACACAGATCACACAAATGCACACAGGGGCGGGGCACTTTGCCACAGTCTGGTACTTGCTGTAGGATTTGGGTGGGGGGGGGTGTCTGGTACTTGCTGTAGGATTGGGGGGGATGTCTGGTACTTGCTGTAGGATTGGGGGTGGGTGGGTGTCTGGTACTTGCTGTAGGATTTTGGGTGTGTGTCTGGTACTTGCTGTACACACTATCTCCAGCACTACACTATTTTCTGTGTGAAAACTAGAATCAAACTCTACCCACCTGCACAACCTCCAAAATGTCTGTGTTGCTGAGAGTAGTAAATGTGTTGTAAACTGTGGGGTCTCTTCAGTAGAGCTTATTGTTGGTGGATCTAAACTCTGCTGCAGTTAAATTTATGAAATGGCACCAGCCCTGGCCTTTTTACTGATCTTTTTATTGGAACTAAAAAGACAAACTGCCCCTCCACTGTTTTTTTCGCTTGGTGTATACACACCATTATACAAGTTATTGCTCATTAAGTACAATAGAGGTGGAACATTTTATGCAGAAACACTGTTTTGTGTAGGGCTGCAACGAAGGGTACATTTTGACCTCAGAAGGTTCGAATCTTCCTTCAGTAATGTGTTCCGAACATAAAATGTGCCATCTGTATTGTACTGTAATGAGCAATAACATTGTATAATGGTGTGCATACACTGAGCGAAAAACAGTGAAGGGGCAGTTTGTCTTTTTAGTTCCAATAAAAAGATCAGTAAAAGGCCAGGGCTGGTGCCATTTTATGGTACTCATTTGCATAATTTACTGGTGACATCACCATAGCTACTTGTTTTATATTTGATTGAAAGTCCTGTTTTATGGGTAATCCATATAAATAGAATAACACATTCACATGTAGTTTAAAAATGTGATATAGAACAGCAATAATTTAAATAAAAATAAAAATGCATGTTATTTATTTACACATAATTGAAGGTATTTGCGATACATACAGTAAGTTAGCATTGCACAACTGCAGTGGACTGAGGCAAAACAAAGCTTTAATTAAGCCACCGTTCCAAGCAGGTTGTCAGTCACATTTTACTACTACTAAAAATATTAATACTAATAATAATATGAACTTACACTTGTCAAAGTGACCCCAGAGATTGGTTATACTTCCATTATACAAGTCGCTTGCACAGTTTGCATTCAACTTTTTTTTTGGTCGCCTGGGCATTTAACAAAAAAATCCCAAACAGCAGAGGGTTTTTGAGACATTTCTTTCAGTACAGCTTACGCTATACAACGCTTTGCTGTCGAAATGGATAATGAAGAAATTAAAAGTTTGCTTCTGAATAACACGAGCTGGAGAGGGGAGGGACGGACGGTGCTCAGTTTTCAAAATGAAAATTATTAGTGTTATCGTATATTTTGTATGTGCTTTGGATACTATACCCTGCTCCATACACAGCTGTGGCACCATATATTATATTATTATATTATCTATTTCTTAGCCGACGCCCTTATCCAGGGCGACTTACAGTTGTTACAAGATATCACATTATTTTTTTTACATACAATTACCCATTTATACAGTTGGAGCAATCTAGGTAAAGTACCTTGCTCAAGGGTACAACAGCAGTGTCCCCCCCACCTGGGATTGAACCCACGACCTTCTGGTCAAGAGTCCAGAGCCCTAACCACTACTCCACACTGCTGGCATATAGAGTATAACGATTTGGTAGCGGATTTTAATACAACAATTTTTGTTTACGTAATATGAATTTTGCATGTGAGTGACATTTAATGTGTGATTTATAGAATTCATTATTGACAAACAGTTTAACGGGGGGAAAAAAACAAAAAAAACAGTGCTTCAATGTCGTCTGATGAACCTTCAAAGGTTTAAAACAACCTTCGAATCCCTGGCTAGTGAACGAACCTTCAAACACAGTTTTGTGATTTATTTATCCCCCCCCCCATGACAAAAACAGTTAGTAGGTTTGCATGGTTTGTCAGCTTTAACAGTTAGCAAGAAAACACATTTTTTGCCTTGTTACGATCGGCACTTAGTTCTTTACTTTGCCCCCCAACTTACCAAAGCAAGATGCCTGTGGTTAGATACAGGTTATCACAAAGCATCTGGTTCTGTAATAGGTAATTTAAGATGATGATATGGGGAGGCAGGAAGATTAAAAACTTAGGCTCTCGTATCAGAAACCTGCTGCTCCCATTGCAGTTAGCTGCAATGTTACACTAACACTGTTTTTCACACTAGGCTCAGGCATTTTACAGTAAAGGGGGAGACCACATGGCCAGACTTGCTACGGTTTGTTCTCATAGCAGACCAAAGAACCAAACTGATCCTGAAATAGTGTTTTTAACAAAGTACAGGCAGTTAAAACAGTATCTGCATCCACAGTAGACTTGGTGCAGCACTTGTTTACGCAGCTGCATTAACAGCGTGGAGTGAACCATTGCGAGTGTTGGCAGTAGTGATACTGATTTGATATTGGGGGAGAAAGATGTTGGGTATTAATTGGATAGTTGGGAGTGTCTGAATGTACTGGTAGAAGTTAGTCATGGAAAAGTGCACAACACTTTTGCGTTGGGTAAACTCTTACTTGTGTGCTTGTGTTCTGTAAATCTCGTAGTCTGTATGTACTGTTGGCATGGCATGTTTCTGGACTACTGCAGCTTGCTGCGGTATAATTTCATTTTGTATTTAACATACAGTATGTGGGAGAATGTAAACATTATTATGGGGTAAGTTGAAGCACTCCTCTTTAATATTGTGTGGCGGAAGTTAACAGCATGCAGAATTTGCAGTAGTACAAATTCTGATTTTCATTTTCCCTTTCTATTGACATTAATCCAATTTTGCAATCTGTTCATTCATCCAAGCTGTCTTGCTAAGCCAAGCTGCATGCAATCTTGCATGTCTACAATTAGCATCTTTCCCCCTGCCAGGAGGGATGGCTGTTGAGAGTGCTTAAACACAAGTGTCTACACATGTATTTCTTCCAGGAAACAATACAGATATTAAAAGCTGTTGCTGCATCTTGCCTTAAGTGACATTAAAATCTGTGAGAACAAAGGGTATTTAAATATTATTATGTAGTGCTATATATGCCATTGTGCAGTACATGTACTGTGTACTATATTCTTGCAAATATAAAGATGTAGAGGTATCATGTTTATCAAGATCCTATCAAAAGTACAAATGCCATTTGCTTTCATTGGCATTCCAGTTCCTGGAGTCCTGCTATAACTGTACATGGTACAGTTTTGTATTTAACAAACATCACAAAGGATCCCCTTCACAGCATTACAAAGCCTGAATCACTGGTCCAATTGCTGTCCGACTCTGGGCTGGAGCAGCACATAAACTAATCCAAAGCACCTGTTACAAAGCTGGAAGATTCATTGAGTGTACAGCAGTGTCCCTCGCTACTTGTTTTTAGATTTTATCCACTGTTCTCTCCTCACACACGTGATGCTTCCTGCAGTTCTTGTCTCAAGAATCTCTCTGAAATGTGTCACTGTTATCTGTTGGAGAAAAGATCTTGAATCCCTCCAATCAGCATTCAGAAGTAGTCCGTTCCAGTTTGTAATTTCTTTTTGTCCCCTTTCCCATAAAAAAAAAAAACTACTATAAAAATCTAAAACAAAACCACCTTTCCCAGTGCAGCTGGCCAATGCCCCTCCTTCCTGACTTGCATCTATCATTGATTCGTTCTGAATACTTTAATCCCTCCCAACTACTGAGTGGCAGCAAATTCTACATTTCTATTGGAGACTTAAAAAACGAGATAGAAGGCTTGTTCGTGGGAAATGTGAAATTTAAGAAAAATGCATACACATAAATAACTCAGAAGAATGTGCCCATGACCATAAGAAAGAAGATACAACTAAGTGTGCGAATACTATCAAGTTACTATTGTGACAAAACCGCCGAAGCATTTTGGAAAGTAACACAAAAGCCCTGAAAAAAACGAAAAAAAGCACTGAAATAAAAACAGCCCTACTTAAGATCCTCAGCATTACATTACTGCACATATACACTTAATCTGTAACAGTAAATAGTGTAATGTGAAGCCAGACCTGCCGTGTTTACCAAGTGTCCAGATGCTTGTTTGGTTTGTTTGTGTGTATAGTTGTGTATAAAGTGGTAGCACCAGCCACACCGTTTCTCAATTTGCCACAATCCTTGGACAATATTATGATTATTGACACAATCATTGGCGAACTCAGTTTGTTTGCAAGTTTGGTACCAATACTATATTCAAGTTTTTGATGCTTTGCTTCGTTTCTGATGGCAATTAAATCTTAATTCACACAGAACTACCATCTTGAAGCAGAAACGCAAGTGACACAAATGACAGGCTTGCTGTTGATTTTATACACTTCCGCATCTGTGGGTCTAATTATGCCGTGGTTTCATTCTGTAATCTGGTTATTTTCCAGTTGACATGTTTGGTTGAAATAAAAGTGCATTTTATATTAGCTAAAATAATAAAGGAATTTATTCCTGAAACACCCGTGGATCTTGCCCCATGCCCCACTCGCTTTTAGAAAGGCTCTGGTGACGGAGACTGCAGGTGTAATGATTACATGTCCGTGATTTATTTAGCCTTCCTATGTAGTATATACAGTAATTTCATATGATAATGTACTGTGGGTGGGTGGTTGTCACAGCAGGATACATTTCCAAAAGTTGTCCCAGCAAAACAAGTTTGAGAACCCCTGGTTTAGATCATTAACATAAGAGACTGCACATCTACTGCAGAACCTCCCTGAGAGCCAGGGCGGGTTGGGTCCCCTCCAGTTGAGAGTGACGGCTCATTTCCAGCGGGGTCCTGGCTTCCCCATTCGTACAGCTGGGTGGGACTGAGGGGTTTGTGCAGGTTCACTCAGAGTCAGTGGCTTGGCTGAGATCGCTCTGTCTGGGATCCAGGTAATTAGGGAAGTGCCTTGAGGGATTGTGTTGTGGCATCTGCCCAAGTGAGACTGCAGGTTATTTCCAGCTGGTTTGCACTGGCTTTGTGGCTGATTGTCGGGTTAAAGACTATGTTGTACAATGTAGGTCAGGGCTAGTTTGGCGTTTTCTTTAAAAACAATTATTCTGAAATTATTATTATTATTATTATTATTATTATTCTTATTATTATTGATGTAAATTACTCTTGCCTTTTTTAAAATGTTTCATTTTTAGACATTAATTTAATAAGCAGATCCTAAATTCTAAAGGCATTATTTAGAATGTGTGAAAGAAAATGTGATTAATCAGGAACATGATTCTGCACCAATGTATTTGTAGGTCGAGAACTGCCACTCCACCTGTGATCAGGCTTGGTATTGACATTCTCCACAGCAGTGGTCCTCTGTCATGTATTTAAGACTGCAGTAGCTAATTCTATCCATAAATTCACTGTATGACAGCAGTTTAAAGAGAAGCCAAACAAGTATTGTTTTTAATATTGATGTGTTGTAGAATGTGTACAAAACGAGCATGCTGATATTTCTTTTACATGCGTTTATTTAGCATCGTTTATTGAATGATGCTCAGACAAAATATTTCATTGAGGAAAAGTACCCTCCACCCTAGTACTATAGTACTGTGGTGCTCTGCCTGCATTCTTAGCAATATAATGGCTTTTATTACTTTTTGAAAAATGAACAAAATATCCAAATGAATATTTAAATTGAGCGAATGTCTGAACGTGAATCCTGTGTTCGTCCCAGCACTAGTATTGACTGCATCATTTATGTAAGTACACTGCATCAAATATGTAAGTACACTGTCAATTCAGTGTTTAGCTTGTAGTTTACGTTGTGTTTCCCTTTTATAGGTCCATCTTGACTTGTTATATTTGCAAAGGGAAAAACTACCACAGTTGTCACTTAATTACTTCCAGGCGCATCAGCAGAATGTCTTGTTTAGGCTAAACATGCAGAGGAAGAAGATGGCAAAGAACAGCCTGTAAGTGCTAAAACGCCCAAAGTTAGTCACGCAAGTTAGTTTTGAAATATCTTATTTTTAAATTCCTCGATTTTGTTTAGTGATGTATTTCTTGTTAACATAACAGGTACTTAAAGTAAAGCATTCACTTGACCACTCCATAGGCCTCATGAGAGATTTATAATCTTTTATGGTTAATATGACACGGGGCACAGGTGAAATCTCATTGAAAGGCAGGAAACAGACAGTAAAGCCTATGGGAGGCACACATGAAAGGAATAACATTAGAATACATTTTTTGATACTCCTTGAACCAAACAACACGTGTAGTAACTATTTGTGTAGCTATGTGTGTGTTTGAGGGTACAGGGATAGCAGTCAGTGAAAATGTGCTCTGGACCTTGACCTTGCTGTAACCAAGAATTGTGGATCTTCACTTAAAATAATTCCCTTGGCTTCAGAGCATTAGAGTCTGGGATTGTTTCAATCTGTATGGTGCGCACATTTATTGTTTCAATCAACGTGATGCAAGCATCTTTAGACTGATCTCTTTATTTATTTTCAGTGAAATGTCAAATGCTTTTTTTGTGTATAGTACAGTTTTGTATTAAAGTGAAGACATTACTGAGTTTTTCCATTCTGGTTTGAATCATGGCTGTTGCTAGGTGTTTGTTTCTGCGTTTGTAGAAAGAGCCTGTTCTCAATACTGCAGCACTGTGAGCATTAGTGTTCTTGTTTCCAGGATGTCATTGGATTGACTTATTGCTTGCTTGCTAATGTCTTTCACACAGTTGTTGGTTTTGCCAAGGTTACCTCTACAAGATTAAAAGCTATTAATCGTAATGCAGCATGGCACAAGCTTTCCTTCTCACAGACCCCGGTTCCAGCTTCATTTGGGTTGTAAGTCATTTGTCTGACATCCGAACAGGATGATCTTCTTTAATTATTGTACAAAAGCATGCTTTGCTGCCCAGCTAGTATTGTTCCGAGAAGTTTCAATATATGTATGCTGACACAAGCAGGAGATTAACACGATTAGGTTTCTCGGCATGGTCGCGTCGGGAAACCTTATGTTATTGGTAACAGTGAGTCTACACAGGCTTGTTGCACTCGTTACATTTCACTGCATCTTGTAATGAGGAGCCTTCTGAGGAAGTTCTGTATTATCTACCTTATAATAATGTGCATGTAAACACTGAGGCATACGGATAAATGATACATGCAAGTGTCAGTAGTAAAGTGAATACAGGCCTACAGTAACACTGAGCCAAGTGTTCTGATCACTGTCTGGTCTGTACTGGTGACTCCGCTATGTTCGTGTTCCTGTGAATGAAGTGAAGGAAAAGGCCATTTCAGAACACCTTTTATATTCAATGAGCTGTACAAAACAAGTCTCAGTCCTGCTTGGCTTCCTGACACTGGAGCATTCCATCCACATCTACATGCCTTTACCGTCAATCACCATAATCACGGCTGTCTTGCCCTTGCATTTTTCTACTGGAACCAAGCTTCTAAACCAACTGATGATCCCTCTAGCCTTAGTAAAGTGTCTGAGGAAGATCTTTTTGTGAACTGATTATACTGCATTTTGATAAAGGTTTTGAAGTGTCAGTGACACAAAATACAAGTTTCAGTGTCTCAAATAGCAGAGACAAGTGACTGCAGGTAGCCTACTTACTCAAAGTAGTTTTGTTTAAACAAGTTATTTACAGTTTTCAAAACGTTTTAGGAAAGTGAAGAAATCCTTTTTGTACAAAATCCAGATGTGTAAATCATTTGTAATAACATCAGAAGCTTACTTGTGCAATGTCATGTGAACTGTAGACAAATCCAGTATCGTAAGTCTGTGTTTTAAAAATGTATTTTTTAATGGTGTTGCTATACGAATTTCACCCCCTGCCAAAATTAAATAACTCGTGCAGCACCACATTGTTTTGAACAAAGGATATGAAAACTACTCTAGGAGTAGCTAGCATTATATTTGTGCATCAAACAACATTACTCTTGAAGACTTAGTACACTTTCCATTTGCACCATGCAAAATCTCTTGTCTCCAATCCTGCAACCAGATGTTACACCAAGGGTGTAGTGGTACGGCAATTTTGTTTGGCATAGTAATTTTGCATACCACGGTTTTCTCGTCTGGTTCCTCAAAATAATTCCAAACGTGACTTTGCCTCGTTCCTTTGTTTAGAGATGCAATTTTATTAAAAATATACAGTATAACAAACGTCAGAAAAAAACACCTTTCTTACCCCGTGTGGACTGAACCATACCAAGCCCACTACAGCACGTACACACAGTGTACCAATGAAGCGCCAGATAGAATAGAAGAAAAAAAGGGGTGAGGGAAAGATGTTGAGCCTTTATTAAGGCCATTGCTAATGGTAGTTGAATATTTAGGTACTCTATTTCAATACATGCATTACCTGCTAACCATTTCCAAGCTGTCCACTTACAACTTTGACCTAGGGATTTGCCTAATCCAACGAGGCAGGATAACACTGTCTCTTACCTAGTCAACGTAGAATGCTGAATTTTGGGACTGGCTCATAAACCATTAAGGATGCAGTGCCTTAGGTTTTGTATTTATTTTGTGTCATTACCCAGTGTGTCATCTTACTCAGTAGATGTGATCAGTCATAAGCTATGAACCACATGTTGGAATAATGCAATCTTACTGACCTTTTCATTTGATTATGATTTATTTATTTTTGTATTTTTGTATTTTTGTATTTTTTTCCACCAGCCCGCTGTTTGTCACATGGAAGATTGGCCGTGATAAGCGATTGAGGGGTTGTATAGGTACTTTTTCTGCCATGAACCTGCACTCAGGACTCAGGGAGTACACACTTACCAGGTAAGAACTTGTCAACTGCTGTATCATTCTCTTCTGTTTTTCTACTGAGGCTGTAAAAAAAAAAAAAAAAAAAAAAGCTTCAACAGTAAAAAAACATTTTACACCCTTTAATTGGTGCCATTATGTCCCAATATCTTGATGCATTTTACACCACTGAAAATATATAAATGGTTAATAACTTTCCACCAGAGGTTAAATGTTTTAATGTAGTTTTACTGTATCACGAATGTTTGAAACAATTTGCATGCTTGAACACAGCCCTGCTGGCGTTAGTTTAGTGCATAGACATATCTAAGGGCTTCCTGTACTCTCATTCTGCTGGAGCTGTGACTGTAAAGTGATTGTACCATCGAACGGCACTGTCACAAAACAACGAGTAACAATTTTCAGAGTCTGCGAGAGGCATGCAGTACAGTGTTGCTGTGATACAATCAAACTACTCTTTTTCCATTTATGTAGTCCTGTGTTCTCATTTCCAAATTCAGCACGATTAATTTAATTATGGGAGAAAATTGTACTTACGAGAGTAACATCGTCAGGCTTGTTACTGCAATTACTTGGCAGAGCTGTGATTAATCCAAAGCTATACTATACAAAACCCAATAGAAAGTGTACAAAGACTGCTTGAATTGATTACGCTTTATATATTATGGAGCTTGCTTTTGCCAGGGCATGTATGGGTTCTGATAATATAGAACAGCTTTTGTTTTGAATGGTTAAACTTTTGCAAACTCAAATTAGTGAGCTGGTATACTGTGGAAATGTATAACATCAAGTAAATACCATGGTATAAATCATGCAAGTTATAAAATGAAGGCTTATTAAAATGGAGAAATAATGTAAATGACTTTGAAAATGGGATTCATTCCCAAACATGGCGCAAAAAATGTAATTAAGAATCGCACTTTCTTTCACAGAATGCTTTAAACTTTGGCTATTTTGTATTTCATAAAGACCAAAAGCTGAAAAAGGCTAAGTAATTTTAACTTTATTTTTGATAGACAATCAGAATTTTAACTTTAAAAGAACACCCTAGAGTTGTACAATGTTATGCCACAGTATGTATTATTTGAACTATTAATATCTATCCTTTGCTCAAAACAGTGTGGTGCTGCAACGTACCAAAAAAAAGTGCTTTTTGTGGATGGTAAACAGAATTAGGAAATGATCAGTCATATTACTTAAAACACAAACAATTACTAGCGCAGGTTATTTAAGAGCAGAAGAGAGTGATTTGATTTTGGCATGCGGGCCCAAATACGTATAGCAGCGCATCATTTTGTTTTATTTTAACAGATGTATGATATTGGATTTGTCTACGTTCACATTGCACAAGTAAGCTTCTAATGTTAACAAATGATCTGGATTTTGTACAAGAAGATTTCATCACTTACCTAAAACATTGTGAAAACTGTAAATAACTTTAAACAAAACTACTTTGAGAATAAATAGGCTTTGCAGCTGCAGTCGCCTGGCTGCTAATAAATGCAGACATTGAAACGTGTGTTGCTGACAGTTTCCGCAAGCCATTGCATTAATCTGTTCACACTAAATTAGAATACGTTGACTATTACACTTAGAGCTATGTATAAGTTGATAAACGTGTAGATTTTATAAGGCTGCATTATAATAAAATCATAATGATGTGTCAGACAGTGAAGATTGCCTTCGTACAAGTTATTAGGTGTTTCCTGATACTTGTATTTTCTGAGTATTTGTCAGCAGGGATTAAATCAAAACACACTTGTTTATTTAATTTGATTTCAAAACTAGAAAAGCTGCCCTTCCCTCGCCTTTACAATTAAGTACTAATCAATAGCAATTAACTTTCACTATGAGTGTTTTAAAAGCCAGTTGGAGGTGGATTTTTCTATCGTACAGGACGCTGACATTTTTACTGCCATACCGAGACAAACTGACAATTATATTTATTTTACAAAACTAGCAGATGCAACTGATTTGTCACGTAAATGTGCCCTTTCCTTAAGCCCAACACAAGCTAGGACTGTGGAAACTGGGATATGTGTTTATCAGGCTCGGGACAACAATCCCACAATTCACTGCAGAGATGATGCATTTCTTTTTTTTTTTTTTTTTTTGGAATGTCCAAGTAATAATTACACTATGGAACACAATTTTTGTTCCTGGGTAGTAAGTGTTATTTCCTAATTGCTTATGCCTCAAAAGTATAGAAAATGGCTATTATTCCCCACAAACTTTGCTTTTGTGACCAGGACAGTGATATTTTGAAATTTACCTATTTCCAATGAGAAAACGGGCGAATTTGTGTCTTTTTGTTCACATAGTCAGAAAAAAACAACATATGAATCCAAATTAACATGTATTTATACTAAAGTAATACAATAATGACTACAAAAGATTTAGAAGCGAGTAGTTTTTCGAGATTTATGATTATACTGTAAATCACTTTCACGAATCAGCCCCCAAATGTAGTCTCCCATCATGTTCTCGTTATACTGTCCTTGGTAGCGGCGTTCAAAGTCCAGTATATCCTGGTGGAAGCGCTCGCCTTGCTCCTCCGAGTACGCTCCTTGAATTTATCAAGATGAGCATCAAGGATATGGACTTTGAGGGACATCCTACAGCCCATTGTGCCGTAGTTCTTCACCAGAGTCTCAACCAGCTCCACATAGTTTTCGGCCTTGTGATTGCCCAGGAAGCCCCGAACCACTGCGACAAAGCTGTTCCAAGCCGCTTTCTCCTTACTAGTGAGCTTCTTGGGGAATTCATTGCACTCCAGGATCTTATTTATCTGTGGTCCGATGAAGACACCGACTTTGACCTTTGCCTCAGACAGCTTAGGGAAAAAGTCTTGAAGGTACTTGAAGGCTGCCGACTCCTTATCTAGAGCTCTGACAAATTGTTTCATAAGGCCCAATTTGATGTGCAGTGGTGGCATCAGCACCTTCCAGGGGTCCACCAGTGGCTCCCACTTGACGTTGTTCCTCCCCACAGAGAACTCGGTCCGCTGTGGCCAGTCCCGCCTGTGGTAGTGCGCCTTGGTGTCCCTGCTGTCCCAAAGGCAAAGATAGCAGGGAAACTTGGTAAAACTGCCTTGGAGACCCATCAGGAATGCCACCATTTTGAAGTCTCCTATGACCTTGATGCCATCTCAGAAAAATGCAGATATGTATCCACTTAGGCAGCTGGAACTAAACTGAACTGGTGGGCTTAAGGCCCCTGTATTTATACTACTATTTATATTACTGGAAAGTTGTAGAAGTTACTCCAAGTTTACTCAGCACTGACTCTATCTGGAATGTTCTGGAAAATAGGTAAATTTCAAAATATCACTGTCCTGGTCACAAAAGCAAAGTTTGTGGGGAATAATAGCCATTTTCTATACTTTTGAGGCATAAGCAATTAGGAAATAACACTTACTACCCAGGAACAAAAAAAAAAAAAAAATGTTACACGGTATTATTATTATTATTATTATTATTATTATTATTATTATTATTATTATTATTATTATTCAACCTGGCTCACCACTGCAACCCCCAAACTAATTTGGGAGAGACGAAGACGAGCACTGTTGTCCTCAGAAACGAGTGCCGCCAGCCGTCCACTTTTTTTCGCTCTGCAAGCCCACCGTCCAGCCATATTCAGAACTTGCAGTGTCGGAAAACCACGCAGTTCTGATTTGCGTACAGGTCGGCCTGCAGGCGCACTGCCAGCCACAGAGGTCACTGGTATGCGGTGAGCCAAGGACTCCCCAGATCACTTGTGCGTTGCTGGGTGAAAAAAAAGAAATCTTTGACCCACGTGACAGCTGTGTTACGTCTTGACACAACATTTAACCAGTCGTTAAGGGGCGGGTTTTCTGTGTGAAGCACTTTGAGAGGCTAAAATGTTAATGACCTGCTAAAAAAATAACCGATTTTTATTTTCAAACAGAAATAGTGACAATGAATGCATGCTTTTCAAAATAAGCCGGCGATCGGCGCAATCCACCGCCTAATACTATATTTGCGGCGGCTACTTCATTAAAAATATTAAGACTATATTTGGATATTATCATTCAGTCCTTTTGTTGTATTATTGTACTGTAAGGGGATATATTATACTACATAATAGCTATACATATGCACCAAAAAAAAAAAAACATTGTGATATCGTAAAAATATGTACCCAGGTGCTTGAGATATATTGGGGGTTCATGTATAGAGGCTGTACGCCTTTAAGAAGAAAGGTGTGATGGGATATCAGCAGAACACTTGTCAGCTGACGTACAAATGCTTAAGTGCAGAAGTTCTGGATTATTACACTCTGGTTTCATGCAACAGTTATGATGGTGACCATGTACTGTTGTGCTAAAAAAGATGTTAATGAACAGTTGCATTCAAAAAATGTAGAGCAGCGAAAAACAAAAATAGATGTGCATTAATAAAATGCCTTGTAAACTTAACAAAGAAAACAATTTAAATGAAGCAATAAGCTCAATAATTGATCTAAAAAGGAAGTGAAAAGGTTGCCCCCCCCTTTTTTTTTGTGAACTCCAATAAACCTACGTTATATTTCCTGAGTCAAATCGTACCGTGCCTAAATAAGCACGGTCATTTACCATAATAAAAAACAGTAATAAAATGTAGACCATAAAAAAGAGCAACCAGATATAGTCAACGAAAGACAACACATTAGTCAAATTCTTTGTCGTATTTTATATTTAAGGTAAGGCAAGTTTATTTTTCCATTAAAAGTGCTCCAGGCTATAATATTCTGCTGCCCAGCTGTACAGAATTCCTGGGGAGAACCCTGAGGTTGGTTGGTTGGTTTGTTTGTTTGTTTGTTTGTTCGTTTGTTATTGTGTAAACAAGGGAAACAAAGGGACCATGTTGTTTTTGTGTTTTATTCCATTTCATTAATACCCAACAACTTCACATTTCTTAAAGGCAGTTACTCAGAAAATATGAGCATCGGCACACCCTGCAAGTTGTGCTACTAAACCTGTGTATCTCTGCCTAACGTTTCTTCAGCTCTTTGCAGTGCTTTATCTAGTTTTTCGTGATGTCTCTGAGGAGTTGTATTTTTATTTTAGCTGCAATACACCTGCGTAGAAAGCTTTTTGTTTTACCAGTGAAGTTAGATGAGAAAGCTGATTAGTACTTGAGACTTGTTTTATATAGAAGATTAAATAAAATCAATTTCAAATGAAAATGACCTTTTCCTTCACTTTGTTCATAGAAACACAAGCATACCATTAACCATACTGTAATTATGGTATTTGCTGTGCAGCATAACAGGAACAGTGCCAATACAAGAATGTACCTTATCCATGGTTAACTTGAAATGGGATGCCAACTCGCCCCTATCAGAATGGTATAGATCAGGGTTTAATATCACTGCAAATATAGGTTTGGAGACTGGTTAGTTTTGGTGCAGTACACAGCTATATTTTCTTTGACCTTGTTGAAAATCTAAGTGTGTGTTTTGCTGCAGTTGTCTCCTGAAGTTTACATTTCCGCTGCGCTGCTGGGAATTTTAATTAAATATCTCTGTAGTGGTGCAAAGGGAACAATCACCCCCCGCCCCCCTAAATAACCTGTAACATTACACTGATTGTTTGTCATTTCCATACTGTGAGTAAACGTGAGGGAATACAGCACCTTACTGTACCCTTCACCCATTAGGACCCCATCACATTTCAGCAGGAATGTATTACTGGAATAGGGAGCAGGCATTGTTCAGTTGTGTGGACAGCAGGATTGATAGATCTTGTATCGCATGTTTCAGATAGTTCTGTGTGTGTGTTGTGGAGGGGGCTGCTCCTGTACCAGTAAACAGTGTGTGGTTCTGCCAAAATATCTGCAGTCTTTATTGATACCACCAGTGTAGTAATTTAGGTGAATTCTCGTGAGGTCTAGCGGTGTAATTTTGGTAGTTGGTAGTTCACCAGTGCATATTAGACAGGTTTAACAAAACTACTGGTCAAAGCGTTGACATTTGAGCATGACGTGTAACCAGGTGCAGCCTTTAGGTAGCTCAGGATTAAACAACCGTGTAAAATAACATTCTAGCTGCAGACAGACCAGCCAGCAAAAGCCTACGTGCACTGAGGAACAGATGGAGCTGGGTTAGCACAGACTTTTCAAATGAAGCAGTGAACAGGATTACAAATGTACAACCTTGCGCCATGTTTTGGGGCTATTAACAAAGAAATTAATTTGCAGCACAGTCCTTTTGTCTTGTAAAAGAAAAAAAAAAAAAAAAACCTTGACAATGAGAGAGAGAGATCTTTTGATGTTCTCTGTATGATGTCCATGCTTTGTCTGGCAGTACATTAGATTCTCTGGGGTATGGTACCTGATACTTACTTGTGGGCAATACCTTTTTATTTTGTTTTCTTTTAGACTATTAATCCTCAGAAATTTGAAAAACTGTTTAATCCCCTTCTACAGTGTAATGAGGGAGGTTTGCATGTGGCCAGGTGGCTGGGATGCACAGAGTGCATGCCTGCTTCAGCAGGAAGAGAGTTTCTCAAGAGAATCATCCGTGAGTGTTTTTATTGGCTGAAGATTCAGGCTTTCCATTATCTCTTATTGGCTGCCACTGTTGCCAGGGTAATTTAACACCTAGGCGTGGGGGTAGGTCATACATTTCAGAAAGGTCATGCTTTCTCTGTGTTGTAATTCAGACATTCCGCAAACACAAAACCTGACAAGCTGATTACAAAGGGTCATAAGTGTTCCGATTTAAAGATGCCTGTGCTGTGACTCTTTGGTTAATAAACACGACACAGAAAGCAGGGAAACCATTCAAATTTAATGTTGAAGTCTCCTTTGTATTTATTTATTTATTTATTTATTTATTTATTTATCTATCCCCCCAACAAGAGCTGATATCTGCTCTGGGGGTTTCTTATACAATATAATTGGCAAGACAAACACCATTTGTTAAGACCTATACTATAATTTCTAGGCTGTAAGGAAGCTTGAGGATGGGATTTACTGTATTTAGCAGGCACTTTATTTGCTCACTGCAGGGTGACATACAGTACTGGTAAACAGGTTTCAAGGAGGGAGAAAGCTTGCCTTTGTTTCCAAACTACTGTACCTTTGGATATTATAAACAAACTGGGCAATAAAGTTCTGCTCTTTGGTATTAAAGCGCCCAGAATTCCAATTTGTGAAAATGTTCAAGATAGGACAGTAGTTTGGCATTTTCAATAGTAACTGTGTGGATATTGCAGTATGCTGCCAAGTTTTAAATAGGTGATTTGTTATTTAATTCTTCTGAAAGCTTGTCCCTCTCATTATCTTAATGTATTCATTTTAGATATTAAACAGGCTTTGGTAATATACTACTTTTTTAAATAATATATATATATATATATATATATATATATATATATATATATATATATATATATATATATATATATATATATATATATATATATATAATATATATATATATAATTTTTTTTTTTTTGTAGTGTGAAAAAAAAAAGTGCTCCAGTAGAATTTGCATTCACTAGTACTATAAAACAAAAAGGACCACTTTATTCATTTCAAGTCTCATCTTGTATTCAACTCCTCCTCTTCATCGATATTGTAACATGTATAATATGTTCTCTCATGACTTCTTAAAATGATTGCAATAAAGTTTTGTTTTGTCCCCCCGGTTACCTCTACAGGCATACTACTAGCTCTGCATCCTGGCGTTAGGACCTCAGATTAGGATGTATAATTGCTATTCCAGGAAACACAATCCGAGAGTACCACTACAGGTAATAAATCAGTGCTACCTTCCGCTGTCTCTGTAGGAACGCTCCATTCTTGTAGTTTCCTAACGAAGATCACTTAGAAGTTTAGACTCTTGGAGGGGTTCCAATCAGATGATAACCCTGGGTCTCCTCACATGTGGCACCCATGAAAACACTGAAATATCAACACTTTTGTGCGCATACATCTTATATGAAAACCATCAATATAAATGGCAGACAGATTCTCTCTGTATAAAACATTGAATGGGTCCTCTTGCCGTCCCTTCATTTCTACACAGTACTGTAAAGTACTCTCATTACAGATCTTAAAAGATGACACATACCAGTGCAGTAGGCTATTGCTGTTTAGAGCTTTGAACTCAAACCCAGTGAGCCCCAGTATTTTAAAGATACCAAATATAGTTTTCAGGATTTATATTGTACAGTAATCACTTTAAAATGTGCATCTAACGTTGTGTGATGTAGAAACCATTCCTACTCATCATAGCCTGGCACACAGTAACATGACCTTATCCTTTATAGCAATTAAAGTGTGTTTTGTCTTGATCCATTTATAAAATGCAGGTTTTCATAGTGTAGCGCAACTGGTGCTTATGAAACCTATTGTCCATGTATGATAAATCAAGTACAAAAAAAACCACCAACCAATAAAAAAAGACAAATTGCAAACGATATTCTTAAGGATCAATGAGGTATTCAATCTTGTAGTGGTTATCCTACTGTGAAAATGAAAACATACAAGCTGGTTACACAGGGCTGGCTGATTTGCAGGCAAGAGAGTTTTGAAGAAGATTTAAAAGTACATTTTATCATTGATGTAGATTATTCCTCCACACGATATTGATTTGTTACAAAGTAATTAGATTACAAAACGGAATGATTTTGATCGTCAAGGAAAGTACACAAACATGCAAGAATGGCATCATGGAAAATATTGCATAATCTATACCCAAACTACTTGGTAAAATAATTAAATGGTGGGAAGGTGGCCAAAAAATTGGACATGTTTTAAACAGATTTATTAGGACTATCAAAATAGTAAGATACAAGTTTGAGCCCAAAAAAAGAATTCCGACTTTTCACTGGAGTGAATCCATTCCTTTGTGTTTCCAGCCACACATCGATGTAACCCAGTAGATTGGTCTAAATGAGCTTTGACTTGGTTTGAACACCACATGTCTGTAGACACTGCCACATCCAGCTGTAAAGCAGTGTATGGTAGCGAGAGAGAAGATCAGTGTATTGTGCAGCACAGCCGTGCTCTACAGCTTTTGTGGAAAAAATATAATTTCCTAAAAATAAATTAGTTTTTATATGCATTCTGTTTTAAATGCAAATTAAATAATTTAGGACCACGTTTGTTTTTTCAACAGAAAATCACACTTTGGTTATGGCACAACACCACAAATACAGGCAGGGAATAGATATATGTACTTGCTTATTGCAGCATGGTAGACTCTCGTGGCACTTTACACAGGACTCCTGAATCTTTACAATGTGCGAAAGCGAGACATTCGGTTATTAGCCAGCGCTACTTAGTTATTCTTGAGATTTGTCGGTAAATGTCTGAAGTAAAGCGCTATCGTGTATTTCGGTTATTTACTATTTTGCTTGGTAAATGTCGACATTTACTGGTAAATCGTAAGTGGGTGGGTGGAGGGGGGGGCTATTAATTACAAAACAATGTCACTTGTTTTTACCTTCATATCTTGACTGGGCCTGATTTCTGTTTTGCTTAATTTATTTCAAACAGATGTGGCTAATTTTTTGTTAATTGCTCATCGCTGATCCTATTTGCATTTCATTCTTTCAGTCGCCTAGTTCATCGCTGTGCTTTTGTTGTTTTCACTCGTTTAACAGAGTTGGCCTGACAGATTTTCTTTCAGCCTAAAATACCCAGTATGGAATGTACACTGATAGCAAGTCCATTTAAAATCTCCATGATTGAGTAAAGAAAAAAAAAAATCTTAAACCCAGTCTTTAATTAGTTGTTTTCTCTATTAGGATGCAGAGACAGCTTAACGACTAATTTAACATTTAAAGGGCGGTAGAGATTTGGAAAATAAAAACTGACCAGTTCAAGCCCTCTGTATATTGCACTGTAATAAGTTCTACGATGTGAATTGTCCCGTTTACTGCAAAATGTGGTTGTTTCTCATTGCAGTGTTTTCTGTAATTGATGTCAATGGCCAGCATTGCCTTCAGTGTTGTATCATGGAGCCGCATAGTATTTAAGTGATACAGCTGATGGGAATCGTGCCAAGCTTTCATCAGCCTGATCGCTGGTAATGGGGAGGACAGGAGGTGCATATCCAGTTAAAGGCTGCATTATCACCTATCAAAGAACTGGAACACAAACATGCACTTGGTGTTGGGGAACATTTTCATTCTTCAGCTATCTGACATCTGCAAGGTTGAGTGGTAGAGGCTAGTAATAAGATTTTGAAATAAATAGTTTTTAGATTTAGTAATTTTTGTATATGGTAGAATAGTAGTACTCTGTATTCAGTATAATTAAAGCAATAGCCTGTGGACTGTTTTTACATGTATGATAGAAAACCGTCATCAAACGCTACTTGCTGGATGGATAACAGCACCATAAAACCATGCAACATTGATCATAATGCATTGGCTACTCCATTCTGTGCAGATCCTGGCACTACCAACTGCAGCTTCTCCAAAATCAAATCAAGAAGGAATCCAAACAGATTCGTAAAACTCAAGTACCATAGATGAGATTAACATAGCATGCTTTTAAGAGTTCTAGGAG